>NW_024870678.1:3452500-4000000 GCF_019054845.1 Dipodomys spectabilis | reverse complement strand
ATTGTCCCCTGGCCTCAGCAAGGCTATATCTAAGATACAGTATTTTGTATAGTATGTATACAACATTTCAGCAGTGCAGCTGGAGTTACTGGCTCACACCTGTAATCCTAGCTACTCAGGATGCTGAGATCCAAGTGTCACTGTTCAAAGCTAGCCAGGACAGGAAAGTCTATGAGACAATTCCTATTTACCACCAAAAAGCTGGAAGAGGAGCTGTGGCCCACAGGGTAGAGTGCCAGCCTTGAGTGGAAAGTTAAGGGACAGTACCACGGCCCTGAATTCCAGCCCCAGAAAAAGCATAAATAAAACAAGAATTAAATCTTTAAGGGTTTCAGGAGATACCGTCAAGGTGCTGGGGAATGCTGGGAGACTAGCCTTGGTACTTCTCGGTGGCTACAGCGACAGTGATTGGATTTATTCTGAAATAATTATGCTATGTCATTAATTTTGTTACACACAGTTGAGCAATGATCACTATTTTGTGAAGTTAGTATACTGAAACCTTAATATATTTCTGGGAGAATGTTTTAAAGAAAAGGAGCCATTTCAGGTTTTGTGGAAGCAGAGAAATGCCTAGAAAAGGAATCTTTGATTCAACTCAGAATTTTATGTTCAGCAGATCTTGAATCAAGCCTTTTCTAGGTCAACAAAGTTGATGGTTTGAATGTAGGTCTGTTTCTGGTGTTGTTTGGAAGTCAGTTGCAGGATACAGACTTTGAGAGAGCCCCAGTTCTTAAGGAGTCTAGGAAGATCTCAGTCATGTCCTATTTCAAATCATGGCTCTGTTTTCTGCTCAAATACTATGGATGACGCTCTATTGCCCATTTAATAAAATCCATACTTTTCAGCCTATTTTTTTCCCTATATCTATCCAGGACTGTCTCACCTTCACAACAGGGCTTGTAGTGTTCTCTTCAGGCCAGAAGCATGACCGGAGCAAAGGTCTGACAGAGAAGCACAGTGGTGTGGGGTTCAGGATTTGAGGGCCCCTGAAGATTGATCTGTGTCCCAAGCCTGGGCCTTAGGATCTTCTGTTGCATCCTGTACCGAGCGCTCATCCATGCCAAGCCTGGCTGTCAGCAGGGAGGCGGAAATGAATAATTCACCATCCACATCCTCTGCCCTGCATCGGCAGCGGTGGGCCCAGGGCTGGTGTGCTGGCGATGCAGACACACAGTTAACTGCTTTGATGCCTGGTCCAGCCACCACCATGGAAAGAATCGGAATTTTGTTTCCTGATCTTTCCGTGCAGTTTCACGTTAGGGGAGAATGAAAAAGCCACAAAGACATTAAAATAAGATCTGCTGCTATTAAAAACTTAGCTGTGATCTCATATTTCGCAGCTCCTGTGCACACACTTGTAGCCAGACATATAGACATACTCTTCTCCTCTCTTTGTTGTCCAGCCTAGGGTGGCTTTTCTCCCAGTCCCCCTTTGTGATGGGAACAGTTTCTCCCCCTCATTCTCTCCTAGCAACAGCAGCTTTCTTTCAGACAGCATTTGTCTCCCGATCTAAGTCACTGAGGAAAGGAGGGGGTGGGGGAGGAAGGAGGGGAGCTCCAGACCTTCTGCTCCCTCTGGGAGGAAGTTGCTTTATGCAGTCTTTAACACAAGGAGATTTTCAGAGGTAGAGGTTGGGGAGGGGATGTGTTCTCTGTGACTCTGGGTCCCTCATCTGATACTGAGGTGCAAACTCATAGTCATCAGGGCTGATGGTTATTCTAAAGGGCAGGTGACAGAGGCTCAGGTGACGGCCGGGAGGGTGGGCACAATGTCGTATAAAATGGGGGCTGGGATGTAGCTCAGTGGCAAAGTGCTTGAAACTGATGGATATATACAGGCGATGGGAGGTGTGATATAAGTACAGCAAACAAAAAAAAAAGTTCATTTTTTTGCTAGTCCTGGGTCTTGAACTCAGGGCCTGGGCACTGTCCCTGAGCCTCTTTGTGCTCAAGACTAGTGCTCTACTACTTGAGCCACAACACCACTTCTGCCTGTAGGTTCTTCAACTGTGTTAACTAACTGAATTGTCACAGCTCAGTGAGGAAGTTACTACCACTATGCCCAGTTTCCAGATATGGGCACTGAGGCAGTAAGTTAAGAACACATGTTGGGGGGCAGGACATCACATTCTGTCAGGAGGTGCAGATTTGGGGCACTACCTTCTCGTTCACAGCAATCAATTTAATTCTTTCCTTTAATTCCACAGCTTGGACAATTTCCAGAGGGAGGGAAGAAGAGAAGGAGGGAAGGAGGGAAGGAACGTGGGAGGGAGACAGGGAAGGAAAGAAGGAATGAATGAAGGAAGGGTGGGTGGATGGAAGGAAGGAAGGAAGGAAGGAAAAGTGGGAGGGTGGAAGAAAGGAGAGAAGGAATGAAGGAAAGAAGGAAGGAAGGAAGAAAGCAAGCAAGCAAGGAAAGAAGGAAGGGCCTCCTTTAGTACTTCTTCATGTCTCTGTAAGATGTGGTGGGAAAAGAAGGATCTGTGGGAGTTCCTGAACATAAAGGCTCCTTTTTCACGCCTGAGAATTTGTTGGTAGCTATACTTAGAGGACTGAAGAAGCACATAGAAGAACATGAATACAAGAACACCTGGTAATAACTGCATCCTACAATCCCCTCCCGCCATCACCATGGCGAGAAAACACTATGCACAGGCATCTATAGTCTGATGGAGGACCACCTGAAGCTTGTTAAAATAATGACTTTGGGGCCTCAGACAGGAAGCTGTCTGGGGGTGGGGCTTTTGAAGCAGTGGCGGAACAGCTCCCAGGGGGTGAATCTTAGGCCCACTTGGGTTTGAGAGCCTCAGTGTTCTGATCTGAAAATAATATAGTTCTTATACTTTCCCCAGGGCCATCACAGTAATGTGATGAGAGAGCAAAATGGCTTTTGACCTCCAGAGTTTTAATATATTCACAAGCTGAGTTGAAGTGACAAAGCCCTGAGATTTTCGCCTTTGGGCATGCTGTGCCTTGCTTCATCCTGTCAGTTCCCTGGTGATCTTTTTCTGACCTTAAAAGGTTTTTTTTAAGCCCTTGGGTTTGAGCAAGTTTAAATCAGGAATGTTTTTGACTTCAAAGTGATCTGTAGCTGGGAGATTATTTCTGGCATGTGTCACAATGATCGGATGAGGTGAGCACAGGAGGGGGCGAGCTCCTGAGGTGGTCCCCTCAAACAGGCAGTGTTTGGATCATTCTTCGAACCTCCAAGCCCCTTTGTTGTCATAAAACCTAGGAATATCTCCTTGTGGCGGCTAATTTGTGGAAATAAGCATTCCTAACAATACCTGAGATGTGTTTTTAGAACCCAGCCTGTAAAGTAAGTGTGTGTGTGTGTGTGTGTGTGTGTGTGTGTGTGTGTGTGTGTTTATGGTGTGTTGCTTGTTTTGTCAAAATAATTTTAAATGAGAGCTCAGAGCCTAGGGCTTCCTCAGATTCTCATCTATCTGGGCACTGTTTGCCTCATGGCTGCAGCTTTGACATTAGTCCTTTTCTCTCCAATGGCTTTTGAGACACATTCCCTGATTCTTCCTGTAGGGCAAAACGGTACCCGGATGGAGATCCAATCTGAAAGTGAGCAGTAAGGTTTTTATTATGACTGCTTGTGGTTGAGATGGATGAGCCACATGATCTGCTGGAAGGAAGGAATGCAGTGTCTTGTGTCCAACTTCAGCAGGTGCATTGTTTGAGGTTTATCAACAGTTCTTGAGACAAGATTGAGGCCCACCCCAGGCAAGGCATTGGGGGAGGTACAAGGTGAGGAAGACTTCTATCTTAGGTAGAGAAAGAACAAAGCAAGTCCACAGAGGTTAGATCAACACTAGAGTAGGAGAGCACAGTGTGAAGAGGTGCTAAAAATACAGTCTCTTCTTTCTCTCTCTTTCTCTCTGTCTCTCTGTCTCTGTTTCTGTCTCCCTCCCTCTCTCTATTCCTTCCCCCTCCCCTTTCCCTTTCCCCTCCCTCCTCTCCCCTTCTCCTTTCCCCCCTTTATCCTCTCCGCTTCCTCTCCCCCTCCCTCTTCCCTCTATTTTTCTCCTCTCCTCCTCCCTTCTCCCTCCTCTTTCCCCCTCTTTTTCCTCTCCCCTCCTCTCTCCCTTTTCTCCCTCCTTCTCCTTTCCCCTCCCCTCCTCTCTCCCAAGCAGGCCAGGGCACTCAGACATTCCGTCCAGGTATTTTCCATAAGACCAGCCCAGAGCAGTTTTATTAGGCTGTGGAGTCAGCTGTGGTGTGATTTTAGGCAGGACTCCCAGTCTCAAATAGCAGGTTCAGAGTCCATCTTTCTATTGTAACTTTGTTCTTCTGGGTCTTGAGGGTTTTCATCTTGTTGAGTTCTTCCGTGAATGTGGATACTTCTCCTGGGTCCATAAATCATGTGCTGATATCTTAATATTTAGCTACATCTCAGGGTGAGGTGAAGGAAAGGAATCGATAATCCAGTGAACACACACAAGTCTCATCTGGGATGTGGCTAGGAAGTAGCAAGAATACATATAAAAGTGTGCTTAGGCTATCTTCCTGTTAGGAGCTGGCTTAAAGCTGTCTTTTGGTGTTACATAACGAAAACATAAGAGTTTGGTTATCTTTAAATAGATAAATAGCTTTTTTTTTGGTGAACATTAAAATAAAAAACACTTCCCATCAGTCATGTCTTACAATCATGCCTTAACTTAGCACTCTACTCTTAGGAATTTAATGTGACAAAGTAATTATAAATGCGCACATTTGATTCACTGTTCACACCAGTGATTATTTATGGAACATATACTATGTGACAGCTATTGTTCTAGACATCAGGATTATAGTAAAAATTGAAGTCAACAAAGACTGTGACCTCACATAGCTTATATTCTAGTAGGAGAAAACATACTAAAGGCATCATGTTATAGTTCTCATGGGCAGTTTTGAGTCCAAAGCATATTAAACTTCTCAGTTTATATCTTCTAGAAATACTCTCTTGACTTGGTGTTTGGGATACCACATTTTCATACCTCAGTGTTTATCTAGCTCCGCATTCTTTGCTGGATCCGTCTTACATTCCTGACTTTAAATTGGTGACTGCCAGAGTGAAACCTAGACTACTCCTTACTTCCCTCAATATCTACGTGCTGGTCATCTGGATTTATTTGTCCAGTTCTCACTACTTCATGCATTTCAGTCTTTTAAATCTAACTGCCTATTCTGGATTTCCACTTGGATGTCTAGTAGCCCTCCTAACACAACATAACCACCAAAATCAAAGTCTTTCTTCCTTCAGTCACTCATACTGGAGTCTTTCCCTTCTCGGTTATTGGCAATTTCATTCTTGTAATTATGTAGGAAAAACCTTGGAATCATTCTCAACTTTTTTCTTTCTGTCATATTCCAATCTGATCATCAGAGTTAGTTGCAAGGATGTTCAAGGTTGTTTATAGTAGTGTTGTTTATAAAACTAACAGGTGGAAGTAACCTAAGTGTTCAATAATGGAAGAATGGTTAAACTATGAAGCTGTGGGCTGGTGGCTCATGCCTATAATCCTAGCTACTAGGGAGGCTGAGATTTGAAAATTGTGGTCTGAAGGCAGCTTGGACAGGAAAGTCTGTAAGACTCTTATCTCCAATAAACTACTCCTCCCAAAAAGCCAGAAGCAGAGCTGTGGCTTAGAAGGTAAGGTGCTAGCCTTAAGAAAAAAAAGAAGGGTAGTGCCCACACCCTGTTTTCAAACCCAAGATTGGCACAAAAGAACAAAAAGAAAAAAAGAACAAACAACAGTTTATCCAGTCATTAAAAGTAATGTTGCAAAGCTGGGCACTGGTGGCTCATGTTTAATACTAGCTACTCAGGAGGCTGAGATCTGAAGATCACGGTTCAAGTCTGAGAAAGCCTAGGCTTTGAGCTCTCACAGAAAATTATTTTGACAAAAAAAGCAACTCTCTCTGTCTCTGTCTTTTCCCTAGATGTGTGTTCTAAGCACACATCTTAGGTATTGTTAGGAATGTTTATTTCCACAAGGAGATATTCTTAGGTTGTATGACAATAAAAGGGCTTAGATGTTCTAAGAGTCCATGACTCTTATACCCAATTAAACATTAAAAAGCCGTAAGTGGAGCTATGGCTCAAGTGGTAGAGCAATAGCCTTGAGCAAGAAAGCTCAGGGACAGGACTCAAGCACTGAGTCCAATCTCCAGGAATGGCACACACACACACACACACACACACACACAATAATGTTGTAATCAGTAATCACAAAAGGACAAATTAAAATCCCAATATCATGTCTTATCTGTGAGATGGTTATTATCACAAAGACCAGAGGTGACAAGTATTGATACTAGCTATTGGTAGGGCATGGGAACCTGAGTACACTGCTAGTATTTGGGGACATCCAATATGGAAAATAGGATTGAGCATTCTAAAGAAATCAAAACTAAGCCAAGCATTGGTGGCTCACATCTGTAATCCTAGCTACTCAGGAGGTTGAGATCTGAGGATCGCAGTTCAAAGCCAGCCCAAGCAGGAAAGTCCATGGGACACTTTTTGTTGTTGTTGTTGTTGGTCATGGGTCCTGAACTCTGGTCCTAGGTGCTGTCCCTCAGCTCTTCAGCTCAAGGCTAATGCTCTACCACTTGAGCCACAGCTCCTCTTCTGGCTTTTCTCTGCTTATGTGATGCTGAGGAATTGAACCCAGGGTCTCATGCATGCTAGGCTAGCAGTCTACCACTGAGCTACCTTCCCAGCCCCAAGTCCGTGAGACTCTTATCTCCAATAAACCACCAGAAAACCGGAAGTGACACTGTGGCTCAAGTGGTAGAGTGCTAGTCTTGAGATGAAGAGCTGAGGGACAGCACCCAGGTCCAGAGCTCAAGCCTCATGACCAACAAAAAAGAAAAAGAAAAAAAAAATCAAAACTAGAACTGCCATATGATATGACCCAATAAAGGAGAAGAAATGAACACTTTGTAAAGATATTTGCAAGCACATGTTCACTGTTGCATTGTTCACAATAGCAAAGAAATGGAAATATCTACCAACAGATAACTGGATAAAGAAAATGTGGCATATTTATACAATAAGACCAAAAGGAGGAGATTCTGCCAATTCTTACAGCACAGATGGACCTGGAGGACATTATGTTAAGTGAAATAAACCCAACGCAGCCAAAAATATTATGTGATAATTTCACTTATAAAAGAGCTCAAATATGCAGAAAATTAAACGCTGGTTGCTGCTGGAGAAGGAAGAGCAGGAAAGGAAATGGGAGATGTATATGGAAAGATAAAGATGATCAGACACATGACATAAACAAATTCAAAGACCCAAAATCTAGCATGAAGACTCTAGTCTCTGTATTAGACATTCTTGTTAAATAGGTACCATATCTCCCTCTCCCTTGACTTTTCTGAGGTTGCAGTTATGTCAGTTCAATTATGGTACAAAAGTATTAAAATGAAACTTCCAGTTATTATTCCAGAAATAGTACTGTATTGGTGGCATGATGGAATGAACCATCCCTTCTGACCAGTGTGTGTATTCTTCTTGACCAACAGTCACTTAGTGGATGTCTCAGTGATCATATTGATTGTTGTGCTATTGTGGTGTTTGTAAATTGAGTTCAATGCTCTTCATAGCTCCAAATATCCATGGGGTCTTGTATCCCTATTGAGGGAAGGGACTGCATAAATTTTAGACACTTCTCTCCTACTCTAGGACATATATGAGATTGTAGAGATGTTAATGCACTTCACTACAGAATCTACATTTCACCTGCTCTGTCTCATAATGTCATGTTGTAAACTGCCCATGTACATAGTAAAATTTGTTTTTTATTAAATGATGTTGTGGCTGATAGGGAACAGTTTAAGGACATTTTTATTATGATAATTTCAAATCTGCTTAATGATAGAGAGCTGGCTATAATAGCCATCAACTCCAAGGCATTTTTGTTTATTTATAACCCTGCTTACCTCTTGTCTCCCTGCAGTATTATCTTTAAGTATATCTCAAGATATTGTATTAGTTCATATGAAAACTATTATAAAAGCAGATTTAAAAGATCACACCATGATTTCAATTTGGTGAACTACATGCATATAGGAAAACGTCTGACAGTCTAGTTATCTCTGAGTCATGAGTTTAAAAATCATTGTGGATATTTTCTTTTGTCTGCATGAACTTGACCATGCATTGCAGACAGGAAGGACAGTGAGGGTGGGTCCAGGAAGTGTTGATGTGGACACTCAAGTTTTATTCCTCTTGTACATCTGGTTTCTTTAATTCAGGCTGGGTACTTCAATGGGTGAAACAGAAATATCATTCCACAGAGGTGTAGAATCAGCCTCTGCTGTTCTCCTTGGACAATCTGGAAAGTAAACCCTGCATCTTTTGTTACAGCATGGTCTCTCAGCTTTGGCTCCACTGACATGTTGGGCTGGATCAAGCTTGATTGTGGAACTCTATCTTTGCCATTGGAGGATGTTTGATAGCATCTTCTCCCTTACTCCTATCAGCTACAACAACCAAAAATGTTTTCAGACCGTGCCAAATGTTCCCTGGGGAGGCAAAGTTAGCTACGGTTAAGAACCACTGAATTCCAGCAGGTGTGCGAGTTGAAATGAACAAAGTCTAGATTTGCAGTAGTGATGTTTTGTTTCACTCATTTTGCTGGCTAAATTATACCCCTCATAAGGGATATAATTTGTGATCGGATAAAAGCTGCTATTGTGGTTTGCTGAACTGCACGTTTAATTAGCTAACCTGTGACACAGTGGCTAATGGTGATCTGCATTTCTGAAACACATCCAGAAAGGACCAAGATGAGTTCAACTCTACGAGAAAAGCAAAGGTCGTGAATGAAAGACGGAGTGTCAGCTAGCACAGTGATCAGTCAGATTTGCCTCTCTGGCATACTAACAGCCCATTTCACTATTCATGATCATCCAGGACACAGGGACATGTTGTGTGGAGTTAAAAATGAGAGATTTCTTCCTTGAAAATTAATTATTCTACATACATATAAACAGGTCTCTTGGGTTAATAATAAACTCATAGATATAGCTGCACAAAAGAATCAAAAGGGCATTTAAATATTGCATTTAATTTAGTTATTTTTCATAATGGAAACATTTTATTAACCAACCATAGAAATGAGATAATGGAAAATATGAGGTCATCTCGTCCATTTTCTTCAAGGGCTACACTGTTCTGTATGCACCCACCCACCCTCTGCTCCACCCCCTGTTGAGTCTTATTAAATGTCTTTATTTTAATAATCTATCTATCAAAAGAACTTAATAGATGAGCAGAAGGAATTCATCAGTTGTACCATACATTCAAAAGATTAGTGACACTGTACAGATTGCATAGAAAATAAAACTTGGGGCAAAGTCAGACACTGCTGATCCAGATTTATCAAGCACTGTACAAATTATGTTTTTAATTTTAATTTTTTCTTTTTTTACTGGTCTTAGTTAGGGCTTTGGGCCTGCACGCTATCCCTGAGCTTCTTTTGTTCAAGGCAAGCACTCTACCACTTGAGCCACAGCACCACTACCAGCTTTTTTGAATAGTTTATTGGAGATAAGAATCTCTCAGACTTTCCTGTCCAGGCTGGCTATGAACCATGATCCTCATATCTCAGCCTCCTGAGTAGGTAGGATTATAGGTGTGGGTCACTGGCATCTGACCTTTCTTTTCTTTTCTTCTTCTTTTGTGGCTGTGCTTTGGCTTGAACCAAGAGCCTTGAGCTCTTGCTCATTCATGACTGGCGTTCTACTACTTGAACCATGCCTCCAATTCCATAAACAAATCATGTCTTCAGTAGTATCACATAACTACACAACTTCATAAGGGCGTATTTGTGGGATTTTGAATTTTAATGATTATTTCCTTGGAATTATTGGGTATTCCCAATTGCAGAGAACACTGTGAGGTAAATATTAATCTCCTTATGTTTTCTTTTTTTTTTTTTTTTGGTTGGTCGTGGGGCTTGAACTCTGGGCTTGGGTGCTGCCTCTGTGCTCTTCAGCTCAAGGCGAGCACTCTACCACTTGAGCCACAGTGCCACTTCTAGTGGTTTATTGGAGATAAGGGTCTCACGGACTTTCCTGCCCTGGCTGGCTTTGAACAGTGATCCTCAGATCTCAGTCTCCTGAGTAGCTAGGATTACAGGCATGAGCCACTGGTGCCCGGCTCTCTCCTTGTTTTTTTATACCTGATTATCTTGGGGGGGGGGGGGAAAGCTTATTTTTTGTTTTCATCACATTTGGAATTTTCTTTAATGATCAATAATATAAAAATCACTGTCAATTGAGTATTCACTTTTTTATTTTTATTTTTGTAGGTCCTGGGGCTTAAACTCTGGGCCTGGGTGCTATCCCTGAGCTCATCAGCTCAAGGTAAGTACTCTCACTATTTGAGCCACAGCGCCACTTCTGGTTTTCTGGTGCTTAATTGGAAATAAGAGTCTCACGGACTTTCCTTCTTGGGCTGGCTTTGAGCCGTGATCCTCAGATCTCAGCCTCCAGAGTAGCTAGGATTACAGGCATGAACCACGGTGCCCGGATCTAATTGAGTATTTTCTGTGGGCCAGATATTACTTAGGTACTCATACAATAGTTATGCAACATTCATACTCCTACCATATTTACAAATATGTTTCCCCACAGGAAAATTGAAGCCAAGAGGTTAAGTGCATTGCCTAAAAGTCTCCCATGGCTGAATGACAGGGTCCTGATGAGAGCACAGTTCAGGTATAGTTACAGGATATGAGACCGTCTCCTCCAGTTTGTGTGAAGAAAAGAAATGTACTTGTGGAGATCCTTTAATACAGAGACCATCTGCAATTTCCCTGGGGGTAGGAAGGCTGCATCTAAAAAAGAAAAAATCAAAGTCAATCAAAACAAAACCTTCAGAAGCCTGCTGTGGTCTAGGAATGGACTGGACTGGGCTGGGAAGTTTGTTACACGGAGAGAAATAGTGTAAATGCTTTGTTCAGTGATAAATCTTTATTATCTTTAGGTAGTTGTATGAAGGGAATTTGATTCAACGTATCAGTTCATAGCTACAATGCATCTTGATCAATGTCACCTCTAAGCTGAGCTTTTCTAAAGACAGGAAGGGAAGAGGGTTTTAGAGAAGAAAGCCTCCTATGGGAAATGAATCCGAGAGAGCACTGGGGCTCCATAGTAAGTCTCTGTTGTCTATACTGAGGGAAAGGGAGAGTAAAGTCAACAGGGGCAGTCCTATTCTGAACCACGGAAAAATGCAAACATAAACCATGCTGAGTTGGGGAAAACCGGCCATAACTTTAAAAGCAGCCCACCCCCCACAACCATACAATACAGAACAACAAACATACAACCCCCAAACAAACAAACGATAACAAAACTGTAAAGGAACTAAGCCTATACCTAGAAGGCAAACCCATCCCCAAACCAAGGATGGGAAAGAATTATATCAACAATTGAAATTGGAACATTCAACCTTGAACTACCAGGCTGTGACTGTTCCGTCTGATTAATTAAGGTGAAGGTGATGATGGAAATACCAGCTGGGGAGCGTTTTGCCCAAAGATAAATTTGTCCCTCTGTATCTCTGCAAGACAGCAGGGAGGTGTGTGTTTGGAGCTAAATTAATTTGATTTACATCACGCCATGGTAACTTCTGTTCCCTTTCCCTGCTGTCAGATGCCTTCGCTGGCTCTCCCCTCTCCTTCTTCACCCCCACACGTTTCATAACACGGAGGGAAAGCAATGGGTTTGGCTTCAGGCAGAATTTAGAAATGGAAGAACTCTAATTTGATTATTCTGCGTTTCAGTGCTATTCTCTCCCCCTCTCTCGCGCGCGGCGCTCCCTCCCCGCTTCTTTCTTGAGGGAGAGAAGTTGTAAACCGGAGCCCAAGGATGATCTATTTTTATATGGTGCTCCATGGCACAAACGGCTCGGCGATCCGAACTTGCTCGGTGTAGAGAGCCTGGCAGGCCCCCTGCCCTCCTCGGGCGCCGCTCCAGTAATACTAACACCATGACATGCAATGATGGCCCGGGGTCCTTTGGCAACGTGCTCTTGCGGGCCTGGGACCTCGGTCTTCCCCAGGGTCTGCAGGCCGGTGGCGCGGGGCGAGGGCGCCTCTTGAGGGTCCCCTGCCCGGTGGGGCGGCTCACCGCAGCCTTGGGTCGCGGCGGTGGCCGGGCGCGCCTGGCTGGGCGGGATAAGGTTACGCCGGGGCCGGTCGGGAGGCAGGGAGGCGGGTCGGAGCCTGTGCCCCCAGCCCGCTGGGGAGTTCCCCGCCATCGGCAGCTCGGGTCCCCATCCCCGCTAGCTACCCATCGGTCAGCATCGATCTGGAGCTGCCCGCCCGGGACCCTGAGCGCCCCTCGGACCCCGGGCCCCGCCATGGCCAGGGAGAGGCCACCCGGCCGGGGCCGCGGCATCCTGCGCCGGTGGCTGCTCGGCGCCGCGCTGCTGCTGCTGCTGCTGGGCCTGCGGCTCTGCCTGGAGCTGCGCCGCGCGGGGTCGGGACCCCCAGCCCGCAGCGCCCCACCGGGCCCGGCTCCCCGGCCTCCGGGGCCGCACCTGCTGCCCCCGCTGGGCCCGCCGCGGGGTGCCAGCAGGAGGCAGGTGACCTACGTGCGCAGTGGGCGCCGAGTGCCCCCCGCGCCCACGCCCGGCTGCTGCGCCCCGCGCGGGCGCCCCCGCACGAAGGTCAGTTCCAGACCGCGCAGCTCTGGGCCTTGGAGCAGAGGCCCTCGGCTCAGCCCGTCCTAGGTGGCTTCCGGGGGCGGCAGGGGCGAGGGCGGGGGGGGGGGGGCTCAACCAGGCCTGGCAGGTCGCCCCTACAGCCACCTCCAGCAGCGGCTGCTTCCCTCTTCTAATCTGCGCTACCTTGGGCGTCTTCACTGGTGGCAGCCTTCAATACCCCGCTGGAATGCAGTGGTTCTGAGCGGAGCAGCTCCCTGCTAGACGCAAGCCCTGTTTGCTGAGCATCCTTCTAGGCACTTCGAGGATAGGAAGGGGAAGGAACAAAGAAAGGAGTTGTGGTTGCTGCTTTTGTGCTGCTGCGTGTCTCTGTTTTCCTCATTTCCCCATCGTGGGGCTTGGACAAAGCTGAGTGGGCAGCCCACTCATGAAAGGCTTGTCCACTACCTCGCAGGTGTAAAGAAGAGCCACGTTCTAGCTGAATTTCTCTGATGTCTCCCCAGGCGTTGGAAGGATGGTTGTGGTAGGGCGAGAAGTCAAGCCCCTACACCACTGCTAATGGGAACTTAATTGGGTCCTGAGGACTGAATCATAACGTGCGTTTGTCTTAGAACGCTGGACGGTGTTTTTCTTCCTACCTCATTAACTTCTTGCCCTACCCTTCATTGACTAGTCCAATTTTAACCTCTGATTGTTAAGTCTCTGGCCTCCCATCGTCCCTTTTGGAGCTCGTTAAATTTATATGGCACTTAGGAGTGGAAAGATGAACAATTGCAGGTACGAGCCTGCCTAGTCCTTACCATCACGCCTGCTTCCAACCCCATCCTCTGAAACAATCTCTATCTGAAGTATGGTATTTCCCCCCCCCCCCATCCCCCAACTTCTGATGCCCAACTTCTAACCTACTTTTCAAACATTCCCCACTCTTCCTGACACTTCTTTCCTCCCCCTGCCCCTTCTTCTTCCCTTCCCTGCCTTTCTTCTTCCCACCCACTGCTGTTTCTTTCCAGGCCACCCCATGTTATCTCCGAGAAACTCAATTCTTTTTCTTGTCTCTTCCTATATAAAGTCTTAATTAAGCTTTTCTAAAAGAAAGCAGTCATCTCCTTCACATGTTGCTCATGTGCTTTCCAAGAGCATTCGACACTCTTGCTCAGAGCTTTTCAGATAGGCCATAGTACCTGGGGGTACAACATGAGTTCCAAGTCCAGGCTTTTAGCAGACATGACCAGTGGTGAGACCAGTCCTGTAGTTTAAATGCATTCCTTTAGACAACTGAAAGGAGAGTCAGGAACAAGGAGAGGATGTTGAGGTAAGGATTTGCTATTTCTTTTGTGGATGTGCTCAGATGTCCTTCATCCCACTCTGTACTTTTCCTTGAATTAAACAATTCACAGCCAATATCTATCGTTTCTGCTTATCCTCTTAAGTTGTTGTCTGCACTTCAGCAACAGCATTGATAGCTAGAGTCTACAAATGGCAAGGTTTGGAATGCATGGAGTTGGAGGTTCACTGAAGGACAAGTTCACTTCCTGGGAGACTCTGCAGTGATACAGGCTGGAGATGGGGTGGGTGGCAATTGTGGAGGTGGTAAGAAGTATTTGGAAGGAGCAGTGAGTTTCTATTTGTTTCACTTTTAGTAGATGAATCCAAAGGAAGATATATTAAGCTTGAGATATCTGTCAGACATTCAAGTGAAAATGTCAGCTGGGGCTTAGAGGTAATGTCAAAGTTGAGTAGTGATTTGGGGGTCATTATGTACAAGTTACGCTAGAATTATGAGACTTTCTGAGACCAACTAGGGACTATGTGTGGCTAATAGACAGGAGGCCTTAGTCTGTGGATCTACCTTATTGGTGCTAAATTAGAGATAGGCATAGATGTACATGTCTGTAATCCCAGCATTAGGACATGCCTAGCATGTTATAGGCACTGAATAATGGTAGCCTTAGTTTTCACTAAATGTTCTCGGGTTTTGAACCTTTGCTATCCCTCAAATGTAATTTGGTATGGCCTATTTCCATTCTTTTGGTTTATGTTGATTTCTTCCATTTGGTTTATGTTGATGGCTTCCATTCTGTTGCCTTACATCCTCTTATGTTTCCATCCTTGAATAGTCCCAGCATGGTTCATTGATCCTATCACCCTACTTCTAAGACTATCTCTTCCCAGGTTTGAGATGATTAACAGCCAGTATTTTTTGTGAGTTGTGAGTTGCTTTGTTCATGTTGAGACCTGAAAATCCACTTCAGATAGAAAGTTTTGTCTCCATAGTTGTTCTCATTGTCAACGATGCATTTCCAGTAGTGACCTCTAGTAAATGCTTACTTCACCAGAACCAATGTGTAAAACTCTAATGATCTTTACCACTTTAGTCTGTTATGCAACTGTCTTTTGTTAAAATATATAGGAAAATGCGAAGCAGTAGTGATTCATGCGTGTATTACTAGCTACTTTGGAGTCTGAAGGACGGTGGTTTGAAGTTAGTCTGGGCAGAAAAGTCCACTAGACTCCATCTTCAAAATGACCAGCAAAATAGAGGGGGAGGTGTGGTTCAAGTGGTAGAGCACCAGCAGTAAGAAAGAAACCCATGCAAGTGTAAGGTCCTGAGCTTAAGCCCATACACACACACATACACACACACACACACACACACACACACACACACACACACACACACACACAAGAAAGAAATGAGCTTAGTCCATTATAAATGTATTAAGTTCTTAACTTCTGATAGAAAAAAAAATTTCTCTCAATTTCCTTTTCTCTAGTTACTTGTTCAAAATGTATATCTAACTATCCCCAAGTTCCTAGACAGCAAGGACCTTGAATTTGGTCCCATTCTTTCCCAGTTGAATTAAAATATTCCTGAAACTGGAAAGACCAGTTATCTAATCTGTCTTCCCATTTCTGGGAAGAGTGCTCAATATCTTATATCTCTCTGGAGACAGAGCCTTAGAACAAGACATGGTATCATACATGCTATACACACCATTAAGTAATTAAATGAACTTTGGAAGTTATTTGTTAAACTTCATGAACTTTATTTTATTTTAATTTTGTTTCTTGAAAATACCGATGAACAATTTTATGAGCTTTCTTGGTTCTTTTGCCCTAGGCACCTACCAGATTGGTAAAGCAGAGCAAGTTCCGTTCTATTTTGAGGACCACTTTCTGGGTGGATGAAAACCTGCGTGAAATAATTGGGTTGCTGAATATTTCTTGTCACCATGTTCCCTTCGCAGGTGTTAGAGGCACAAAAAAAATTCAGCAATTATACTGCCACTTTAATCATAGCTTGTGCTACTCTTGGAGCAAAGAATCTGTTATTGAAAAGAGAAGTCGGGTATAGGCCTCAGGTAGTTCTTTTTCTCTCATTTCCTTTGTTCACCACATAGGTACTTGCTGTACATGCTAAGAACTCTTGCCCTTCAGGAATCCTAGTCTTGGAGCCTTGTGAGATGAGGCAAATGGGAGTTACTGGTAAATGCTACCCATTTTGATTGGCTCTATCCCTGAGCATATATATTCTTGAATATACAGACTCAAAGCCTTCCCTCAGAGTTCTTAATCTCCAAATTTTGCATGCCACACATGCGTAAGGAAGTACTAGGATCCCTTTTCTTTCCATTCTCTATTTTCTATTTGTACTTCTATCTATCAGTTTTTTTCTTTTTTAAAATAGACATCACTGGTTCCCATAAATAATGCTCTTTGTGGTGGGGTGGTAATGGAAGACTGAACATGGTGTACCTGACCTTTGCTTTCTTAGGCTGTTCTTGGGTGCATGCTGTATGTCATATAGGCTGCCATTCCACCTAAAAGACAGCAGTTTTTAAATTCCAGGGCTAATTTACATAAGAGAGACACTCAGAGGCCATGCTTCCTGGAGAAATGTCTTCTGTCTTATCAGAGATATGTTACTTGACATTTCATGTTGGCTACGAAAATGACTTCTGAGTCACTGCGCTACAGAACCTAGCATTGTGTTGGCATGGCTTGTTAGTTACAGAGCCTTTGGAACAGTGTGTCAGGGGGTGGAGGGGAAAGCTGTTTCCTCTTCTTCTGAAAAACCATATGGCAAAGTTTGGTCTTTTACATGTCTTGTCATCCTCTTCTTAGTTTTCTCCTTCTGTGATCATCAGAAAGAAGGCAAAGTGGCGTAACGTGTCCCGCCCCATAGTCAAGTACCCTAAGAGTCTTTTTTTTTCTTTACAAAAGGCTTGAAAGTAGGCTTAGACTCCTGGTGAAATAGGGCCCAGCAGTAGTGTGCAGCCCCTTTGGATTTTTGCATATGTACCTACACTTCTCCTTAGAGATCTGCATGACTCAGTCCTCTCCCACTGTCTGCAGGAGGCAAAGCATTTTTTCCTTTTAAACCAAGTCAGTTGTGGAGGGAATTGAATGAGCTCCAGCAATATGTGGGTGTTAAATAGCAGCAGTTGCTTAGTTTCATAAAGAAAAGCAGGTTTTGATTACAACTTTGATGTACCTTTGATGGGGACTGGGTCTCTCTCTGCACTCCAGCTAGATAGACCCTGCAGTTTGTTTCTCAGAGTGTGTTTTGCAGGGAAAGGAACTGCTAATAGAAGCTCTTATTGTTTTTCAACAACGAGTGGTAGAAATTTTAGCTTTTTGTGTGTAATTTGTCCAGTCCGTTTTCTCTAAGGAAGGGATGTTTTGTCAGTTTTCTTGAATTGAATTGGCTTTTAATCTGTGAAGAGAGTCAGGGTCTCATAGTTTAACCAGAAACATATCTACAATGCTAGGCATCTGACTTTTTCCATTTGTGCCATGATGCCTTTGGAATCCTTGTGATTCTAAGGAGTTTGGCTCTTTTTGTTCTGTGATGCATAGAAAGAAACAAGAGCTTGGATCTTTTCTCTAGATATCTCACCCAGGTCCTAATTGAGGGTAGGGAAATGTGTTGTCTGACAAGCATTTCTAGCTTGCTCAAATGATTGAAAGAAAATCAAATTTTAGGAACTTTCTAATCTAAGGCCATTTGTAATTTAAACTATTAGCAAACTGGGTTGCTAGTTGATAGCTCAGGAGATTTAGCTAGCCTATGAATTTTTGTTTGAGTCAGTCCTGTGTCTTCAAATATCTCTCTCTTGGCTGGGATTGAATGCATGCATACTAGGCAAACACTCTCATCCTGAGCATTATTCCAAGCCCAGATGTTCTCAAAATCAGCACTTATTTTCCTAAAATGTGACAGGTGAGGGGAATGATGCTTGGCTTGTTGGTAGTGTGACATATAACAGGTTTAGAGAAGCAGAAGGGCTTCTGAATAATTCCTTTTGAGAACGATGTAACCAAGGCTGGAGCTGGATATTGGAGAGGGTGAGTTTGTAAGGAAATATATTTAGTTAATGTAATCTACATAAAGCTATTTTAGCTGTAAACAAGGAAAATGGACTCTGTCCCAGTTTAAGCAAAAAGAAGAGAAGATAAGAAATAAAGAAATATACTGGGTTAGGTGCTAGTGGCTCATCCCTGTAATTCTAGCTATTCAGGAGGTTGAGATCTGAGCATTGTGGTTGAAGGCAGCCTGGGCAGGGAAATCTGTGAGACTCTTATCTCCAATAAACCACCAAAAAGTGAGAAGTAGAGCTGTGCATCAAGTAGAAGAGCACTAGCCTTGAACACAAAATCTTAGGGACAATGCTCCAAGTTCAAGCCACTAGCACAAAAAACAAGCAAGAGAGAAAAGAAGGAAGGAAGGAAAGAAGGAAGGAAGGAAGGAAGGAAGGAAGGAAGGAAGGAAGGAAGGAAAGAAAGCTTAGAAAGGTTCTGGGAGGAAATGGAAGAGTAGCAGGAGCCAAGAGAGTTCTGGAACTTGATTATGGATCAAAACAAGCCCAAAGATCTTAGTGATCCATACTGCCTATTGCCACAAGTGCAGTGGATATTTATTATTTTGACAGTGTACCTTTAAGTATCTTTTTGTGTTTGAGGAATTCTTTACCTTTTTAAGAAAAAAGGGATAACATATCCTGCATCTAGAGTGCCCTCATGGGCTTAGGCATTCAGACAGCTGATGAGTGTTCAGATTGTACCTTGGAGATGTAAAGAGGCAGATGGACTGGGCCCAGGGAAAGCCAGGGAAGCCCAGTGGCTGGGGTTCTAGCAGTGGCGAGTGAGCCATACACAGCACCAAGGCCATGTAGTCTACCTTGCCTGTGCAGAGATGTGTCTCCTGCCCTTGAGGGCCTGTAAGCTAATAAATCTTTAATCAATTTCCTCTCTACTTAACTAGCCTGAGTAGTTTCTATTGTTTACATCTAATCACCTTGACAGACCAATAAATTAGAACAGGCACTTGGAAACTTACCACTATAGCTTTCCCTTTGCAATTCTGCTTAGGTCTATTTAATTCAAGATTTGGAACATGATGATCAGGAGGTCAAGCGAACTATGGCTTAAGAACCTCCCCAACAAGGTAATGACATTCAGCTTCAGATTCTGAATTACACAAACCTGCTTGCTCATCACTAGAGACATCAAGTTCAGCTTCATGGTTCTGTATACCTCCAGTCCCGGAAACAAAGATGTGGTTTCGGTCACTTTCACAAACAATATCCAATCTCAGGGCTCATGTTGATGTAGGTTCATCTTCTGGGGCCATGTATTTGCTGTGGACTGGTGGATGGGTGCTGCTCTGTGTTGTCCTTGGTTTCCCAGGCTGGCAGTACAGCCATCTGTCTACTTGCTGGTCACTGTGCCAGAAGGGTTAGTGCTCTGCAGGGTCTTGCCTGCCACCACTCTTGTTCACAGCCCACCAGCCAAGTGCCCATTGTTGCAGAGTCTCTCTCTTCCTCCCAAGGCCAGAGGTGCCAGAAGTCAGAGCCAAACATGTTTGGCCAGCCAACTGTGGCCAACACAGCATGGTGACCCTTCCATCATGGATGCTTGGATGTGGTCTGGGTCGTGTTGCAGGTTTGTGCTTTGTACACTTCACCGAATCTGAGCATTTTGACAATACTGAATAAAATCACGGTTGGCTCTTTTCAGAGGGATGAGATCTAAAATGAAGCAGATGTCTGAATTAAGCATCACTGTGAAATGAAACCAGAATTGATTTACATCTTGCAAACAGTGCTGGGGTGCATCCTGCAGTTTGTTAAATGCAATGATTCATATTGACATTGTTTATGTGAGATTCTTTGCACACGGCAAAGATAGTCTGCCAGACGTTTTTTCCTGGGAAAAGGGGGTGGGGAGAAGCAAGTCATTTGAATAAATAAATCCATGAATGTAAATGAGCTGAAGGCTTCTGATGAGAGGAGTCAATGCCATGGGTAAAGCCATCTTCATGGAGGCTACTTACTCATTCCCACTTGGAGCTAGTTGAAAGGATTCCAAATGTGTTTACAGAAATCTAGCCCCAAATCAGAGGAATATGCAAGTTGTATAGCATTTGCTCCCTGCACAATCTGACATCAAGCAATTTTCGTCTGCGTTTCATCTACTTTGAGTAGAGCACAATAAATCACTTAAGAAATCTTAATTAGCAAAATACATGCTTATTGGGCTCAGAGTGATTAGGTTGTAGAAAGCTGCTTCTTCAGTCAGCAGTTTTGGGAGTAGAACATGGGCAAAGTCAGCGAAGGTAATGCATGAGATCCTTGGACATCTGTTTATATACATTTATAACAGTCATAAAAATACTTTAGTTCATATAGGCTGTCTGTAAAATGGGCTTCAGACTTTCTCTCTCTCTCTCTCTTCTGTCTCTCAGATCTTGATACTGCAACCTTCACCATTTTTGTAGCTGGAATTACAGGTACAAATCACCATACCCAGCTCTTATATTATTTGTTTACTTACTTATGTATTTGTTGGTTGTGTGCTTTGGAATTAGGGCCTGGGTGCTGTTCCTGAGACTCTTTTTTTTAAAAATAAGTTTTGTATTGTGAAAATACTGTACAGAGGGGTTACAGTTACATGAGCAAGATAATGAGTACATTTCTTATCCAGCATTGTTATCTCCAATTAACCACCAAAAACTGGAAGTGGTGCTGTGGCTCAGTTGCTAGAGCACTAGCCTTGAGCACAAAGAGGCTCTGGGATTTTCAGCTTTTTGAAATAGGAGTTTACCTCAAAGGAATATTTATGTCTGTTTACTCACTAACTGGCTACTCTATTACTTTAGTTCAAG
The DNA here is from genome assembly GCF_019054845.1 of Dipodomys spectabilis. NCBI lineage: Eukaryota > Metazoa > Chordata > Mammalia > Rodentia > Heteromyidae > Dipodomys > Dipodomys spectabilis. Next base: position 3,979,157 of record NW_024870678.1, on the reverse strand, counting down.
GCTTTAAAAAATTATTCCATTGCTATACTTCTTATCACACACTGTAGGATTATTTGGCAGATTACAGTTTGAAAAGCAGATGATCTCATTACTTCCGGCTTCTGAAGTCTCCTTTTCTCTCAATATTTACATGAAAATGGTTTGAGTCACACACTAGTGGAACTTCATAGCTTTACTTCTATCCTATACTCAGAAAATGTTCAGTCCCTTTTATCTGAATTCCTGTTGCAAGCTCATTGTCTTACTCTGGCTTGGACGACCCACTTTCATCTTCCCGAGTGGTACCACACAGGCCCTACTGAAAGTCTCAGGAGAATAGAAGGAGATAGCAATGGAATAACAAAATAGGTATCAATAGCAACAACAAAACACATACCAATCTAAAATCAATGCCTTGAAGTTTTCCTGGCTGTTGAGATTTCCTGCTGGCTATTTCCCTTCTAAGGCTCCTGCATCCTTGTTCTTATCTTTTCTCTCTTTCTTTTCTTTCTTTGCCTTCCTTCCTTCCTTCTTTCCTTCCTCCCTCTTCCTTCCTTCCTTCCTTTCTTTCTTTCTTTCTTTCTTTCTTTCTTTCTTTCTTTCTTTCTTTCTTTCTTTCTTTCTTTCTTTCTTTCTTTCTTTCTTTCTTTCTTTCTTTCTTTCTTTCCTTCTTTCCTTCTTTCTGCTTGAACTCTGGGCCTGGGTACTATCCCTGAGCTCTTCAGCTCAAGGCTAGTGTTCTACCACTTGAGCCACAGTGCCACTTCTGGTTTTTGAGTGGTTAATTGGAGGTAAGAGTCTCAGAGGGACTTTTCTCCCAGGGTTGGCTTTGAATCACGATCCTTGGATCTCAGCCTCCCGAATAGCTAGGATTACAGGTGTGAACCACCCATACCCAGCTCCTGCCTTTTCTTATATACACATCAATCCCTTTCTTCCATTACTGAGTCTTTAAATCTCTACCGCTGGCCCTACTTTTTTGAGTTCCTAGCAAACAAATCCTAACGTGTGTCCCTTAAAAAAACAACAACAACAAAACTTGGGCAATTTAGCTTGCTTTGTTTTCCCCTCTCCTTGCAGGCCTGGCCCAAAGATGAGATGTGCCACTTAGAAGGCAAAATTGGCAGCTAGACTTTATTTTCAATAATCATGTTTTCTCTACTACTTGTCAAGCTATGTAATGTACTCAGCTCAGTACCTTGGACATGGTAAGCACTTAGTGTTGTTTCTACTCTATGCTATACCTGACTCTATGTTGAAATATAGATTGCAGAAAAAACATGCTGATATTATAGGTTTTCAGTTTGACATTAAGGCTTCTTATCTTCCCAAATCAACTAATATGTTTTAGAGGTTCATTTTAGCTATTTTTGCCCTGTTGGAATTTCAAGTATGCCTTACATTGCTGAAAAACAAATTTGAACTGATTATATAATTATAATAGGGGATGTTCTCTTTGAATGGTGAATATTCAATTTGCACAGAAATAGTAAAAACTAGTTTTTTAGACTAATGTGCACTTAGAGCAGCTTCAATCAGGAGCAGACAGCCACATCAGTTTTGAAAACAAAATGCTTGAATTTATTTGGGTGCCCTGGATACAGAGAGTTGTTTTGGAAAAATCTGAAAGCCTGGACCTAATTCCTGGACAAGGAATGTTCTTATTTATAAAATGAAACCACCAGTACACACTGGAGTTTGTTTAACACATATAACATCAAATCTTTCCTTGTTATGGTAATATGTTAGGACAAGAAACAGGAATAATGAACTATCAATATATATCATTTGTTCTTTTAGAAGTATAGATGCTGGGAATTGAAAGAAAGGCTTGTGTGTTTGGTCAAGTCATTAACTTAATTTGAAAACCAGAAATTATTCTTCAGGATTTTTTCCCTTCTAGTGTTCAAATTATAAAACCATACAGCAATGGGAGAAATAGGATAAGAAAAGTTGGAATTTAATTGTCTGCCTTTCTATCCAAAGACTTAGGTTATAGCTATTTTAAAACCCCAAACTTTAAATATAAAAATAGATGTGAAGAAATAGGAACATACTTCAGTCTGGAGGGAAAAATGTAGAGTGATAAAGAGAAATAGAGCAGGGAGACTGTACAGGGAGCATTTCTGCTCAGGGCTCCGGCTTTCAGGAGTGTGCAGATAACTGAGGGATAAACACTCAGACTGAGCTCTGAGCAGCAGGCCTTCCCCCTTTCTGTCTATCATCTTCTCTCCTTCCCTCTTTACCATTCTCTCTCTTTTTTCTTCTCCTTCCTTCCTTCCTTCCTTCCTTCCTTCTTCCTGCCTGCCTGCCTGCCTGCCTGCCTGCCTGCCTCCCTTCCTCCCTCCCTCCCTCTCTCCTTTCCTTCCTTCCTTCCTTCCTTCCTCTCTCTCTTTTACTTTCCTTTCTTTCTCTTTCTCTCTCTTTCCTTCCTTCTTTCTTTCCTTCCTTCCCTCCCTTCCTCCCTCTTCTTTCTTTCTTCAGAAAGAAAAAGGGGATAGTGGGGAGGAGGGGCTATTGGAGAAGGGACAGGCACAAAATTGTGTGTGGACAGAACATGAATCTAGCCACAGCTGAGAGTTCACAGCCATCAGCCACTGGTGTTCCAAGACCTTTACTTAAATGGAACCTGGGTTCTGAAGTTGGGGGAAATGTGCAGTTCACACTGCTTCCCTCATCATTCTCAAGCTACTGGCTTAGTGCTGAGGCTCAACCCCACCTGTGAAAAAGCAAGAGTCAGTGATTCATTTTATGGTGATACATAAAATTCAGGTACTTCAACCAGGCCCCAGTGGCTCATGCTTGTAATCCTAACTACTCAGGAGGCTGACAGCTGAGGATTGTGATTCAAAGCTAGCCAGCATGAGCCATTGGCACTGAGCTACCATTGAGTTTTTAATTTTTACCAATTCCTTTCATTTATAAATAGTTTCCTGGGATCTTTTCCAATCTGTCTGCATATATTTCATAGACTCCCAGTATTGCTTCTACAAAAATATGATTCCATCTTCAATATTTTTAGGTATTTTGTATTTTTTACATTTTTCATTTGTTAATTCCAGTACCAAAGTCCTGGGCATATAAACTTTGTTTCTGCTTTATCTTGCTGTCTGGTGCTCTTTGACTATGAACTTATTTTGCTTGATCTGTGAGAGTTCTGAGGATCTAAATTGAAGAGGTTTTCATTTGTTTCTCCCAGAATTCAGAAGGCTGATGGAAGTAAGGCTCAGTGGAAGTGCACCTGACTACCAAGTGCAAGGCTCTGAGCTTGCCTAATAGACAGATGACAGACAAACAGACACACACACACACACACACACACACACACACACACACACACACACACACACACAGAAATAACAAAGAGACTGAGAGACCATGACAGACAGACAGACAGACAGACAGACAGACAGACAGACAGACAGACGAAGAGCGAGCGAGCGAGCGAGCGAGAGAGAGAGAGAGAGAGAGAGAGAGAGAAATTCCAGAAAGCCAATCTCCAGAAAATCTAGAAGGCTGGTTTAGACTCTTGCTATCTAGGAGCCTAACAGTACATTAAAAATCATATTGCATCTAAGATCTTTAAAAAAAAAATTGTGCCAGTACTGGAGCTTGAACTCAAGGTCTGAGTTCTGAGTATTGTCCCTTCACGTTTCCCCTCAAGGCTAGGACTCTACCACTCCTTCCTTTCTTCCTTCCTTCCTTCCTTCCTTCCTTCCTTCCTTCCTTCCTTCCTTCCTCTCTTCCTCCTTCCCTCTCTCCCTCCCACCCTCCCTCCCTCCTTTCTTTCTTTCCCTTCCTTCCTTCCTTCCTTCCTTCCTTCCTTCCTTCCTTCCTTCCTTCCTTCCTTCCTTTCTTTCTTTCTTTCTTTCTTTCTTTCTTTCTTTCTTTCTTTCTTTCTTTCTTTCTTTCTTTCTTTCTTTCTTTCTTTCTTTCCTTCTTCTTTTTCTCTCTTTCCTCCCTCCCTTCCTTCCTTTTTTTTCTGTTCTGGGACCTGGGAGTGGTCCCTGAGCTTTTTCACTCATTGCTAGTACTCTGCTATGAACCATAGCCACACTTCAGCTCTTTGGTAATTAATTAGAAATGAGAGTCTTATGGACTTTCTTGTCTTGGCTAGCTTTGAACCACAATCCTCAGATCTCAGCCTTCTGAGTAGTTAGGATTTCATGGGCCTGGCTAGTTTTTTTTGTTTGTTTTTCCGTTGTGGAGCTTGAACTCTGGGCCTGGATGCTGTTCCTCAGCTCTTCAGCTCAAGACAAGCATTCTACCACTTGAGCCACAGGACCACTTTTGATTTTCTGGTGGTTAATTGAAAATAAAAGTCTCACAGACTTTCCTTCCCAGGCTGGCTTTGCACTGTGATCCTCAGACCTCAGTAGCTAGGATTAAAACAATTTGATGGAAGCTCTGGGAAGCATTGCAGAATGTGGGGCTTCTGCACATACACATTCATAGACAGGTAATTTAAGGGGGGGGAGAACTTGCGGCTCTTAGAAACCCGACTCTCCTGGGACAGCAGATCAGAATCATTCATAGGAGTTTCTAGAATATAGATACCTCCTTTGTCCAGACTTTCTGTGAAGGTGGTATCTGTTCAAGACATAAGCCAGTCTAGTTGGGATGGCCAATTCCTAAACTTGGGTCAGATGACCCACCTTTTGCCAGAAGTTGCCTTGGTGTTGCCCTGTCTTGGAATTACCTTATTGTGGGCTGGCTAAGCTTCAGTAGAGTGGATCATGGAGCTGTGACATCAGCTCCAGAGGAAGAACCCACTCTCATCTGCCAGCACCTTTCCTGGTGCCTGCTAGGATAGCCAGGTTTGCTCACCTTTATCCCTTTAAGCTATACTCAGAAGAAGCGCTATGTTTTCTTTTCACAATAGTTGCCATCGATGTTTGTGTTATTTCATTTGTAAGCCAAGTGCCTTTTCTATGGCATAAAATTGGTCAATGCTCAATGAATTTTGAACATGGAAAAAAATTCATAGATTGAAAATAAATAAGGGAACTATAGGTCATCTCTTCCATTGTATCCACTTTCTGATTTGTGTTTTTATTCCTCCAATTAGACTTCAAGATTGATCTACCCTCTGACTAAGCTGATTGGTAGCTTGCATTGTCTCTGCTCATTGTCTCTGTGATCTTCAAAGCCATTTAATTAAAAACTGGAGTCCAAGCCTCATATCTAAAGTCACTCATTTGCAGTAATTGGGTCAGTTACATAAAAGGTGGAGAAATCAGTGAGTCACGGAGGCGTGCACATGTACATGCGAGTCTATCTTAACTGAAAGCATGTGCGTGTCTATTCATTTGAAACTCTTTTTTTGTAATTTTTCTTGCAAAAACCATCTAAATTGCATCACCTACCTTTTCCAGTTTTGGTTTCTTTAAAATGGAGCAAGAACTTGACACTTACAAAGCATTCAGAGTGCAGAACACCTTGAGATTTAGTGATTTTGTTATTCTCTTTTACAGTTACTTCACTCATACCCAGTCCAACAGCATTTAAAAATAACACCTCGCTTTTATTCACTTGGTTTTTATAGAACAAGAGAAGAACCCATTTTTCTCTGTGCCCACACTTCATGTATTTGCTTAAAATCATTTATAAGCTATATTATTTCTATAACTTGCACAACTGATAGGAATGATATGGGAACTCCGATGACTCCTGGTGAAAATGAACTAAACCATTAGAATGGGGAGTGTACAAGGAGAGAAAATTGGAGTGTCAGTTTATCTAAGGTGGTTTTGTAGAGACAGAGTAAGAGTGCTTCTAGTAGCTGGGTGTGAAGACACATATCTGTAATGCTAGCACTTGGGAGGCTGAAGCAAGAAGACCATGAGTTTTCTTAAATTAAATTTACTCACTAGACATTGTGCTGAAAATGAACTGTACAACTTGTAAGTGGGGGCAGGAAGGGCAAACTGGTAGAGAGCGAAGGAAGACAGTGTTCAAACAGAAATGCACTCTTTACCTGACTTATGTAATTGTAACCCCTCTGTACATCACATTTACAATAATAATAAAAATGCAAAAAATTGCATTACAGTAGTTGTACAAAAAGGTTACAATTCCATAATTACGGTAAGCACAATGCTACCCCTTCCAGCATTCTCCTCCATTTTCCTTCTCCTGTCCCTACCCTTGGGTTATGTAGTTCCATTTTTGCATAATGTACATTGAATATAATGACTCTGAGTTTGGGTTACATAGTGAGAGTTTGTCACACTAAAAATTTCTACTGTAGGGGCTGGGAAGGTGGCTCAGCCGTAGAGCGCTTGCCTTGCACGCATGAGGCCTTGGGTTCAATTCCTCAGCACCACATAAGCAAAAAGAAAAAAGCTGGAAGTGGTGCTGTGGCTCAAGGGGTAGAGTGCTAGCCTTGAGCGGAAGAGCTGAGGGACAGCGCCCAGGCCCAGAGTTCAGGCCCCACGACCGGACGCAAAAAAAAAAAAAAAAAAAAAAAAAAATTCTACTGTAATATACATTGAAGAAAATAAAAATAGTGCAATATATTTTAAAATATGTGAACCTCCTTTATTTTACCTGTAAATTGTTTCCCACAAGAAAGAATGTCTTCAGTGAATCTCAAGAGAACCATCAGCACATTGTCATACAGGGTTATGGGGAAGATTTGGACCAGACAAGTCATGATCAGAAGGTTATCTCTGTGACATTTTGGGGGTCAAACTCCTATAGTTTTACTTTTACCTGAACAATTATGTTCTCTATCTTTAGCAAGTCATTGTGTCTGCGTGTGTGCGTATGTGCACGTGCACATACACACACATACACACACACACATACTTGCACAGTCCTAGAGCTTGAACTCAGGACCTGAGTCTCTTTTTCTCATGGCTAGTCCTTAACCACTTGAGCCACAGTGCCATTTTCAGCTTTTTCAAGTAGTTTATTGAAGATAAGAGTCTCCTGGCCTTTCCTGTCCTGGATGACTTTGAACTGCAATCCTCAGCTCTCAGTCTCTTGAATAGCTAGGATTACAGGAGTGAGCCACTGGCACTCAGCAACAAGTAACTTTTACAGTAACAGCTTATCATTTTAAGGTTTCTTGTCAAGTCTTTGGAATTATGAAAACTTCCAATAGTGTAGAAAAGCTCTGTGTTCTTAAACAGATTTGGACATGGTAGAGCATCGATGTTGCAAGCCTGAGGCCCTGAGTTCAAGCCTAATACTGCAACAACAACAAAAAAACTTAAACATATGTGGACCAAACATAAAGCTATACTTTTTTTCATGGTACAGACTATATACAGATTTAGCTTAAAGTTTGTAATAACTGGGATGTAGTAATTTAACTTAAATCTATCAAAACAAATGCTCATTTTTGTTCATGTTTTTTCAAAAATGCCTTCTCACAGTTTTTTTCAGGGTTTCTGCTAAATCACTCTTCATCTCTGATTTTTATTTCAACTCAAAGATGAATTAAAGATGGGTGCCAATGGCTTGCATCTGTAATCCTAGTCATTAAGGAGGCTGAGATCTGAGGATTGTGGTTCAAGGCCAGTCCAGACAGGAAAATACGTGAGACCCTTACCTCCAATTAGCTGCCAAAAAGCCAGAAGGGAGCAATAACTCAAGTGGTAGAATGTTAGCCTTGAATGAAAACTTAAGGAACAGCACAAACGTCCTGGGTTTAAGAATTGAAGATATTCAAAGCTTATAATAATCTATTTCTGCCCAAATCAGAATATTTACATTTAGCTATATTATGCTGTTGCTACAAAAAGCCCAATTAACGAATTTCCTTGCTTTTTTCCCCAAACTAATTTTTTTTTTAAAAGAAAGTCCTCAATCTCAAGAGGTTTATCATGTTCTTTCCTTCCTGGCATTTAAATCAATGTAAAATGTCCCTTGGAACCAGTTTTGTGGAGAATTGTGAAAGATGCAAAGCATGTGGTATAAGGCTTCTAGTCTGGTTAGATTGACTCCCTGAATCAGATCATAGCAACCATTCAATTAAGTCTAAAGCAAGAAGTAAACACAGTAAGACTTGCGTAGTCCATTTGACACAGAGTGGAAAGTTTGGAGATTAGGACGACCTTGGAGGGCAGAACTAAAACTAGGCCTTGCAAATTGAGTCGAATTTGAACTGACAAGTGACTAAGGGTGGGAATTCTGCATAGGAGGAATTCTGCATAGGCTGGACAGAGACCTATTATATTTAGAAAAGAGAGGTTAAGGTTTGGTTTGTAACCAAAATGTCCTTTTAATTTTTTTTTTTAAATCGGAATATTTCATATTATTTTGGAGCTTTGTCTCAACACTGCTTTAGTTACACTTCCTCTTTTTTTCTATCCAAGAATCTCCATAAGAGTAATGTTTTGTTTTGTTTTTTTTTCATTCCATCTCTGAAGGTGTGTCATTGGCAAGATTTTGAAGGAATGCAGTCATAATAATGATGATGACCATCTTTTACTGAGTGCCTCTTAGATGCTTGTTTTAGTCAGGACAGGCTAGGTTTATGGTAGAGTAGCAAACCTCCATGTGGATGTTTGAATTTCAAATTTCACTGGATTAAAATAACCAACATTTTATTTGTTTGTTTGTTTGTTTTTTGGGTCCGGTCATGGGGCCTGAACTCTGGGCCTGGGCGCTGTCCCTCAGCTCTTCAACTCAAGGCTAGCGCTCTACCACTTAAGCCACAGCGCCACTTCTGGCTTTTTTCTTTTTGCTTATGTGGTGCTGAGGAATGGAACCCAGGGCCTCATGCATGCAAGGCAAGTGCTCTACCACTGAGCCACCTTCCCAGCCCTAAAATAACCAACATTTTAAAGAAAATGTTTATTTTATTGTAGAGATGCAGTACGGAGGGGTTACAGTTACATGACTAAGGCAATGGGTACATTTCTTGTCGAGCATTATTACCCCCTCCTTTGTTGTTCTCCCACTATCCCTTCCCTCCCCCACTTCCATAACTCTCCCCCACCAACGTTGTAAAGTTCATTTTCAATATAATGTCTTGTGGGTATCGTTGTTGCAATGGGTCATCCTGTCTGTATCCTCGCCAACTTTTATTTCTTGGGCACACTGCATGTTCAGTGTGATGAGTAAAGTCCAGGTCCTAGTTTGTTGCTATTATTCAAGGGTTCAAGTTAATCCCTGAGGTAGCTTACATTAGCCACTGCCATTCATCAGAAAGGTCTAAATCCTTTCCCCTGATGCAAGTTCCCTTTGAAGTTGATGTTGGCATGCTATATGTGTCTATGATTAGCAAAAGTATGTGTGGGGAAGTAAAATGGAGAGCTAGGATGGAGGCAGCTTAGAGAATCAGAGCAAGGATGGGACTAGCTGTCCAGTCTCACCCCCGTGTCAGCTCTTACTGTGACTTTGGCTTGTCATATCACTTCTGTAAGCCTCATCATAAGTAATAATAGGAAGGGATCAGTGTAGATGATCTAGAAAGTCACTTTCAATACAATTCTTCTCTGTAAGTATTACATAAGTAAAAATTAAAGCTAGAAATGACTTGCTTGCATCTTCTAGATTCTGTAACTTTTTTGTTTTGTTTTGTAGTCTTTTTCCATGTGAAAGGATGTTTTTCTTTAATACAAGGAACACTTATCCCTTCTCCTACTATGAAGAAATACTCTCAGAACTTCATCAGCTTTGAGCTATTTATTTGGACAATATCTCCCCTTGACTCTTGCTACTTCCAGGCTGGGATGGTGTCTGGAACAGGACAAGGTCATTGCCACTTGGGAAGTCTCACTTTCGACCTTGGAGATTCTCACTATCGTTCAGTGAGAGCCTCCATCCAGACAGCCCCTCAGCAGCAAACCCAATAATAACTGGCCTCCAACAACATCTGCTTCCTTCAGTGGTTCTTCGTGTTCCTGAAAAGGGCCACTTAGTGATAAAGATAAAGCTTTTCCCTTCCATTTAGTCCAGAGGCTTAAGTGCTTTTCGTTACAGAGGAGTCCAGCCAGCTCTGCCTGCCTTGTTTCCCAAGTTGGCAGCTTCCCGCAGATTAAAAAGAAACATTCACGAGGCCGCTTCTAGTTTGTCAGACACTATAACTTACAGTGCATTCAGGCAGAAAAATGTCCTATACATATAGATTCATGCAAGGAATGTTCCAGAACCAAAGCCTTATCTCTAATTGTCAGGTAGGATTTACTGTGGTTACCTAAAGGCCAGAGTGATAATATGGAAAACATAATGTGAAAATGAAAAAGAGTTAATATGCATGAAATACATGCATGTGTACATGCAGAATTATGTGCGACCAATGACATTGTATCATGGGATATGACAGCCTCATCGGGACATGGATGATACTTTTAGTCATGTGATGGATGGCGTGGCTTGGCTGAGGTCCTGTGCTCCATTTAACGTCATTTCCTTGAACCCTTTTTGGGGGTTGGGGGGCTGTGTCCTCCTCACTGCAGGGTCCCTCCTGTCTTGCTTGCCCAGGTAAGATTTTCAAGCATCATCCAGTGTTTGTAATAACTACCAAGGCAAGGTTGCTTCTGAGGTATATACTGTGCCACGTGTGGCTGTCATCCCATTTGCCATGAGGCCTCTGCCCTGAGTTCAGGTCCTCTGTGTGGCATCAGGGATGGTCTCTTTCTGCTGTGGCTCCTGTTCGCTCGGTGACTGGGGAAGGGGCATGTTTATTCTTACTGTGCCAGTCCTGGGACTTGAATCAGTCAGGGCTTGGGTACTGTCCTTGAACTTTCTCTGTCTCTGTCTCTCTGTCTCTGTCTGTCTCTGTCTCTCCCTCAACTAGTACTCTACACTCTACCACTTGAGCCATAGCTCTACTTCCAACTTTTTGGTGGTTAATTGGAGATAAGAGTCTCACGGACTTTCCTGAACTGAGACCCACCCCCTCCCAGCTCTCAGCCTCCCTAATAACTAGAATTACAGGTGCAAGCCACCAGTGCTCGGCTATGTTTACTATTTTTTGATAATAAAAATCACTTACGTAGAGTGCAGAACTGAAACAATTTTCTTACTTAGATGATGTTTGAACTGGTCTTAGAACACAAAGAAGCCCTAGGGAGTCTCATAGACCATGCTGGCTCCCAGGTGAACTTGGGAGGGTAGAGACTTCTGGGCAGGAATCAAGTAGAAACCCTTCTTTCTACACTTTGCTCTCTTTTATGCTTTTTCTCTATTCCTTTTCTATTCCTCTCCTTCCCTCCTGGTAGCTTTCCTGCGCCCCTCTATTTCCCTTTGGTGTTGTAGCTACTCAGGATTGCATGCCTGCCTGCATACAGACTGTCCATCCTGGGAGGCTGACATGGAAGGAGCTGATGGCCGATGGGGGTGGGAGATAACTGATAGCAGTTTTCTGATGGAAGCAAATGCATGAACAGAACTCATTGATGTGGATTCAGAGGATGCTAGATTTTTAGGACTTTTGGTCCAAGAAAATCCAGGTACCTTACTTATTTCAAAGAGGTTAGGGATGCATGTGGAGGGGTGTGTGTGTGTGTGTGTGTGTGTGTGTGTGTGTGTGTAGAGGAGCAGGGATAGATAGAAACCCTTAAGAGCATGGCTAATGTGTTCTCCAGCGTACATTTTTATACAAACGTATCTAAATGAAGCTCCCCGCTCCTTCTCTAGTTGATATGCCTCCTCACTGAAATCCCTGACTTGACATTTGCGTTTCTACTTTGTATGCAGACACTGTATAATGTCTGCATCATGAAAACAAATGAAAACCTCTGGCTTTCACTGGATCTATTCCAGGTGTTTGGCATCTCTTTTGACTGTCTATGATAACACCAGAAAATGCATGAGGTTTTCTTCTGTTAGCCACCCCCCCTGGGGTGTTCAATTTCACACAGATTGAACCATTTTGACACACAGAGAAAATATGGTGAATTTAAAGGTGTCAGTTTAAGAACAAAGCCCTATTCTAATTTGCTTGGCTTCTCTTTGCAACTTACCAGAACAACTTAGAGAATTAATCTAGAGCTGACTGTTTATTCCTCCTTGTCCCTCCCCCTCCCTTTCGTTTCTCCTTCTGAAAAGTTATCAGAGCTTGCTTGAATTATAGTGCATTTTTTTCTTGCCAAGTTGATTTGATTTCTGGTTCCCTTGCCTCCCAGCCCACACTCTGTGTAATGAAGCAGGGGTGGCAGATTGATGGGGAAACGATGCAAAACTCTGCTTTGAGATGTGGGTTTCAGCATGCTGTGGTCTGCTGCCAGAAACATTTAGAAGATGGGCTTGGTGGAGGAGAGCTAGGACTGGGTTTTGACTGGGATATGAGATGCCCATATGAAATAGGATGGGCTGGCTCTGCCCTTTCTTGACCCTGGTCCAGTGCCCACTTTATCACAACATTACTAGCAGTTTAGCTTTGTTGTTGGTGCTGTCTTCAGTTTTCGGCAGTTTGATTATGATGTACATAGATGTTGAATTCTCCCAGTGTTCCTCTTAGGGAGTGTTGAGCTCCTTAATCTTTTAGGTTTATGTATTTTGTCCAGGTTTTGTTTAATATTATGTAGCATGTTGGCATATTTGTTTTAACAGGCAGTTGGGTTTGGGCATCAAGTTCTAATGAGTTTTTCTGTGATGTCATGGTATGAATATAAAGTGTTCCCCACAGGCTCCTAGGTAGAAGGTTGGTCCCTAGATAGTGGTGTTATGGTAGAAACCTTAAGAAGGGAGCTCCAGTGAGAAAAAGTGGGTTGCTGGAGGTGTGCTTTGAAAGGTGTCTTGTCCCTGGTCTCTTTCTGTCTCTCTTTCCTGGCCACCATGAGGTGAGATACTCTGCCCTGCTACACCCTTCTGCCATGATGCTCTGCCTCACCATGGGATTGGAAATATGGAATCAACCAACCATGAACCCAAACCTTTCAAAAGCCCAGATGACCCTTTCCTCTTTTTAAGCTGTTTCTCTCAGAGGTTTGTCACAGACAAGAAATCGACACTGTGTTCTAAGTTCTATATCAGTTCTGTTTGTCAAGCCCTCGCCCTATATTTTAGCTCTGTGTATGTATGCTCATCAGAGGTCATCCAGTCTGCTTATTAATCCAGTTTTCAAAGTCTGTTACTACTCATGACCAGACCCCTGAAGGTGCAGTGAGTTCTAGTGGGGCTCAGGCCTTCACAAACTACTTTCGGGGGTTGCTTCCCTCAGCTGCTTCTCTCCAACTGTGATAGTACTATACAGCTTAGCTTCTGACTCTAGACAGAAAGAAGGTTTTGGGCTTTAGATATCCCTGATTTGCTCATGATTCTCTGCCTACTTGCTGCTCAGTCCAAGGCCCAACTATGAGAGGAGAAAGTAGTAAATGGGGTTCATTCCTGCGTCTCAGATCAGAAAAGGAGCCGTCTTTCTCCCAGAGTTTTAGGTGCATTTTTGAGCATTAAAAGACACTCACTGTGGCTCTACTCTTCATGGTATTACCTTGGGGTTGGGAAACAAGACTTGAGAAAGAGAAAAAAGAGGAGAGGAGGATAAGGGGTTGCTTTGCCACTCTGTGAGAAACAGGAGTCACCTTCCCTCTGTGAGTCTGGATTTGAGGGCTGCTCTGGGGCCTTCTGTCTGTTCTAATGCCTGTCACGTGGTCTGGGCACCCTTTAGAGCAGGAAGGAAAGATAGTAAAGGAAAACCAATGGGGAACTCACTGCTGATCCCATGGTACTTTACATTCTTGTCTTATTTTGCAATCTGCCTGCAGATGTTTACTTTTCAGATTCCTCAAATCACTGGTCCTTGCAGTCTATCTGTGTGCATTTCATTGCTGCATCCAGTGATGAATCCAATGGTGGGAATGTGCTTTTCTGACTTGAAATGGAAATTGAGGCTCTTGTTTTTTGAGTGGAATTTTGATGATGTACTTGAATTTATTATTATTATTAGTGCTGGCCCTGGAGCCTGATCTCAAGGTCTGTTCCTGAGCTTTTTTGCTTAAGGCCAGTGCTCTACCACTTAACCCACAGCTCCACTACTGGCATTTTGGTGGTTAGTGGATGCTAAGAGTTTCATGGATTTTCCTACCCTGGCTAACTTTGAATCATAGTCCTCAGATTTCAGCCTCTTGAGTAGTTAAGATTACAAGCATGAGCCACTGGGGCCTGGTTGAAGTACCTGAATTTTATGTATCACCATAAAATGAATCACTGACTCTGGCTTTTTTACAGGTGGGGTTGAGCCTCAGCACTAAGCCAGTAGCTTGAGAATGATGAGGGAAGCAGTGTGAACTGCACATTTCCCCCAACTTCAGAACCCAGGTTCCATTTAAGTAAAGGTCTTGGAACACCAGTGGCTGATGGCCGTGAACTCTCAGCTGTGGCTAGATTCATGTTCTGTCCACACACAATTTTGTGCCTGACCCTTCTCCAAAAGCCCCTCCTCCCTACTATCCCCTTTCTCTTTCTGAAGAGGAATAAACAATTTGCCTCATTCACTGTTTCCTGCCTACAAACAGATGCTCTTAATTATCAGTAAATTGCTAAATAAATCTATTTTAACATGTTTTGGGTTTGTTTCTCCCAGAAAACTTTGGCTTCTCCAACATCAACATGTCAACATTCACTCAGCATTTTATTGAATTTGAGTTAAGGACTCACAAACTTGTATTTTGCTGTGAGCACAAGCATAATGTAGAGAGTCAATTGTGAGCCATGTTCCCTCTGCACAAAATCCTGGTTCTAAAATCTTTCAGGATCTTGGTAATGATAGGAATGTGCATTTAGGACTATTGAGATTTTATGACAAATTTCCCAATCTATTAAGTATCCATCACAATAAAGAAACTAATCATTACATTACATATGTCAAAGAACTGTACATTACTTGAGATTTTTCTATCTCTTCCAAAATACATAAAAATGTGTAAAAATTCCTCCCCAAACTGAGGGTGGCACTGTTAGTAGTTGGACAGTTTTCTCATGGGCTGTATGAAGCCACTGGGGTGCTAAGGAGGAGAGGAAACTGCCTGTGAAGAAAGCTGATATTCCAAGTTCCCAGACAAAGAGCTTTTGCCCAAGACAGAGTTGATGTCTCTTTGCTAGGTCAATGGGTGGGTCTGCTTTTCTTCCCCTCCCTTAACTACTTTTCAAGCCATCCATTTTATTTGGGGCTTATAGTCTTCTGTTAGTAAGTGGAAGCTGGTAGGGAAAGAAATCTTTTCTTTTTTTGTCTCTCTCTCTCTCTCTCTGTGATCTTTTGGGAGTGAAATATTAGAATTTAGCTTCGAGGCTTGAGAGAATCAGTTTCTTCTTCCTCTTCTTCTTTTTTTCTTTTAAGAAACAAAGTTTAAGGGAGAGATCAAAAATGATAAAAAATAAATAAATCTGAAAGCCTGATGACTGTGCCCATTGTCATCTCATTGATTCAGATTCCTTATCCTCATGCACTGAAACTCTTCTTACCTTTGGGAAGTAGAACCCGAGATGTCTGCAAAACAGCCACCAAGCTACAGGAGCCACTTGTATTACTTTTGCTGTCCTTTATCTTTTAATTTTTGGAATTAAAAAAAAAAGTAACAAAGACTTTTGCCTGCTTTTCTGAAACTGGCTTTTAGAAGGGGAAAAAAAGCTTTAGAAATGCCAGCTAGCTTTTCAACACACATTCCCTAGAGAAGCACTAGAGAAGCCCTTGCAAGCATAAAGGAGCTGCTTCCTTTCTTTGGAGATCGGGGAGCTTTCTTGGGCTGAGAAGCTTGTCTAATATAGAGGAGGTCCTTTTTGTGAGAAGTTTCTGTCTCTGCAAGAGCTCAGGAACAAGGCCCCTCTGTGTGACAACCTACCATTTGTCATTCCAGTACAGCCCGCTGGGGACAGTCGACAGACCAATCCAAAATAATGGTGTTTCCAACCACCTTCTGCTAAGCGTCACCTGTCTGTCAGAGAAGTTTGATGGACTGACAGGATTGTGAATCCACATTCCCAGGAATCCGTGTTCTCGGAAGCCATGCAAGGGACCTTGTTATGGTCATGATATTTGAAGCACATGGTTAACAGGCATTTCCTGTAGCCTTGTATTGAGGAAGATGTTCAGAGAAAAATCATAATAAACAAATAATTCTGGATAAAAAGATAGGATTTTTCTCCTCTTCTATTAAACCTGCTCAGAGAATTCTGTTGGTGGGAATTTGGACAGGACAAATGTTGATGTATATGCACTAGAGAATTAGGACAAATGATAATTGAAAGATGATAAAAGCTAGTGATTTCCATGGGGTAACAATCACGAGTTGCCATCAGATTGATTCAAGTAAGAACATTGCTTTATGTGAAATGTTTTTTGGGTTTTTTTTTTGGGTCCGGTCGTGGGGCCTGAACTCTGGGCCTGGGCACTGTCCCTCAGCTCTTCAGCTCAAGGCTAGCGTTCTACCACTTGAGCCACAGCGCCACTTCCGGCTTTTTTCTTTTTGCTTATGTGGTGCTGAGGAATCGAACCCAGGGCCTCATGCATGCAAGGCAAGCGCTCTACCACTGAGCCACCTTCCCAGCCCATGTGAAATGTTTTTAAACAACTCAACCAAAGCATTAAGCCAGAGTACTTTTT
Organism: Dipodomys spectabilis; assembly: GCF_019054845.1. NCBI lineage: Eukaryota > Metazoa > Chordata > Mammalia > Rodentia > Heteromyidae > Dipodomys > Dipodomys spectabilis. Next base: position 3,962,680 of record NW_024870678.1, on the reverse strand, counting down.
TTCTTGTTGGTCGTGGGGCTTGAACTCTGGGCCTGTGTGCTGTCCCTCAGCTCTTCAGCTCAAGGTGAGTGCTCTACCACTTGAGCCACAGCACCACTTCTGGCTTTTTCTGCTTGTATGGTGCTGAGGAATTGATCCCAGGGCCTCGAGCATGTGAGGCAAGCACTCTACCACTGAGCCACCTTCCTAGGCCCAAACCAGAGTACTTCTGAGGGTATCTATTTGCAGTGTGTTTCTGTTGAACCCTCACCTTAGACTCTTCAGTCTGTTCACAGCTACTATTCCAGCTGCTGTGTTTAGCTTCTCTGTAGTCAACACTCAATTGAAAATGAGAAATATCAGATGGCAAGAAAGGTAACTATTTGTGGGATCTTAAGGTAATTCTATAATTTTACTGTACTGCCTCATCATATGAATTCACAATTATTGAACTATGAAGTTACTTTTGTATGTTAGCCCAGGTTAAATGCTACTATTGTGTTTGAAATGTCTCTCTAACCAGATTCTGGTGGCTCACTCCTAGCCACTCAGGGGGCTGAGACCTAGAGGATCAAGGCTTGAAGCTATACAGGATAGAAAGGTCTGTGAGACTCCATTCCTGATTATCCAGCAAAATACCTGGACTGGAGGAATGGCTCAAATGGTAGAGCACCAGCTCTGAGCAAGTGAAACTGAATGAGGGTTAGAGGCCTTGAGTTCAAGCTCCAGTGACTGGTAGTCTTTCTAATTGTTATTGAAAGGTGATGTACGGAGGGATTACAGTTGCACAGGTCACATAAAGAGTACATTTCTTTTTGGACAAGGTCAACCCTTCCATCACTTTCTCCCAGTTTTCCCCTCCTGTTCCCCCCCCCCCACAAGTTGTATATAGTTTATTTTCAACATAGTGTCAGTAAGTATCTCACTATGTGAATATCTCGTGATCTCCCTTCCTCTCTATCAAACAAACTTCCAAACAAGACAAATGGTACAAAAAACAAAAACAGCAATGAAGGGGAAAAAAAGATGTAACAATAACAGATACTGGTAGAGATGTGGCCAAAAGGAACTCTACTTCACTGTTGGTGAGAATGTAAACTTGTTCAACCACTCTGGAAAGCAAAATAGAGGTTCCTCAAAAGACTAAACATAGAGCTTCCCTGTGACCCAGCAATTCCATCTTGGGCATTTATCCAATAGACCGCAAACCAGGCTTAAAGCTACCACCACTAAAGCTACCAACACATGTTCATTGCAGCATTGTTTACCATAGCCAAGACATGGAATCAACTCAGATGCCCCTCAATGGATGAATTAATCAAGAAAATGTGATATATCTATATCTAACTATCTATAATGGAATTCTACTCTTTCATCAGACAGAATAATATCATACCATTCGTAAGGAAATGGAAAGACTTGGAAAAAATAATATTCAGTGAAGTAAGCCAGGCCCAAAGAAACATAGGTTGCATGGTTTCCCTCATTAGTTGTAACTAAAATGTACCTACAAATCTACAAATGATAAAACAAAACAATACACTTGAATATGATAAATTATTCAGGTCTCTAGACATTCACACAGTGAGACCAAAGGAGGATATTCTTAGGAGGGGACCACAAAGGCTCAATAGCTATGTGCATATGATCATATAAAATGAGATTTATCAAAATGAACTACAGAAGTAGAAATGTAAAGTCTTTAATGATTTTAGAAAGATCTTTGGGGTATTTTGAGACTTCTAATAGTGAAGATGCATGATCTGCATTATTTGCCTTTTTTGCATTTATTATAGACTAATAATCAAGTCTTCCATTTCTTTGTATCTCCATGGTACCTACAGAGATTCTGTCAGAATCCCTAAACAGTTCGTTGAATGTGTTGGGTGACACAGCTGTGTCATATATTAACTTGTAACCAAGCCTGGTGTAAGGCACAAATAACACCAATGGCATGCCCAAATGATTCCTCAGTCAAATATCACTGCTTCTTTCCAAAGAATGCTGTCCAGACGAAGTCCATTTACCAATCCTACTCCAGGCCCTATTGTGTTCTACCTGCTCTGTCTCTGAGGGCATGGGCCAACTGCTTTCTAGCCTTCCATTTGGATTAGGCTAACAGGAAGCAGGAAATCCTCAGAAAAGGCAGACAGTGAGGGTGCAGTCTGATAGGATTGGCTATGTTCCATTACTATTATTATTATTTGTCGGTCATGGGGCTTGAACACGGAGCCTGGGCACTGTCCCTCAGCTCTTCAGCTCAAGGCTACTGCTCTACCACTTGAGCACAGTGCACTTCTTGTTTTCTGGTGGTTAATTGGAGATAAGAATCTCACAGGGACTTTTCTGCCTGGGCTGGCTTTGAAGTGTGATCCTCAGATCTCAGCCTCCTGAGTAGCTAGGATTACAAGTATGAGCCACCAGTGCCCGGCTTGTGTTTCTTTATTAAAGGCCCTCTCCGTATCATTTTTCTTGGGCTTGTAGGCCATGAACACTGCCCACACTTTGTAAGCGGTCCCTTAGTGAACTTCTCCAAACAATCTGAAGATCCCTGATACTTTGCTGGGCCCCTGACAAGTATTTGCCCAAATCACACAGATAACAAAGTTGGTTCAATCTAGCTCCCACAGCCTGTCTCCCTTGTATTATTTCCAACTAAATACTCTCTTCCAGGTCACCTGACCTCCAAATTAGAATCAACTGGAGCAGGGGTGAGCAAGCTACAGCTCACAGGCCAAATCCCACCCACAAACGGTCTGTTTCTGTAAATGGGGCTTTATTGGAGTACACCCAGTATCATTTGTTTACTGTCTCTGTCTGCTTTTGAGCTATGATGGGAGGTGAAGGGTTGCAACAGAATCTTTATGGCCTGCAAAGTCTAAACTGTTTGTCATATGACCCATGATAGGAAAAGTTTACTGATCCTTGACTTAGTGGGAAAGTAGACATATGAAGTTCATCATTTTCATCAAAGGCTCCTGGGCCAGATGCTGGGGGGGCACTTGTGAGTGACCCCAGGAGAGTTAATGGGAGGTGTTTGACTCCAACCTGACAGGCTCTTGTGGAGACTGGCTCTTGTTGCTGTGCAACTGCTATAGTGACCCAGGAAGACACTCGATCTACTCAACAACAACAAAAAAGAATGTGACTAAGAAAAAGGAGGAGGCATTTGCATTGGTCATTCGTGCTTTCAGAAATATTTCTTGAAAAGAGTGGCTGGCCCAAGTGTGTTTGCATTTCCATATCAATGTTATGCTGTACAAAGCTGACTCCCCTACCTGAGCATGCTGTCTCTTAAGAATACAGCTTGCAGTTATATCTATCCTTACCAGTGTCTGGCACAGAGTTGCCCAATGTTCAATAAACAGTTTCACCAAATGGTATTCAATGTTTAAAAACAGAAAGAAAAGAGAAATAGAGGGTAGAGGTGTGTTAGACAGTTCTTCTGCTCTCATGGGCCCTTACCTGCTTGACCCTCAAGATTAAGAACAGCTAGCTATAAGATGAGGCAATCCATCTGGTAAAGGTGTCTCTCAGGGAAGACTGGCTACATAACTTGTATAAATGAAAATCCAGAGCTTCTTGTTCAAAACTCAGTAAGAAATTGAAGGCAGGCTCAGTAGAGGACTGAGTAAGGCCCGCTAAACCTGAGGAGGCTGTGTATCAGTGAGAAAGAGGCCACTCGTAGGAGGTCAGGGAGATCCTTTATCTCTAGAGCCACTCCAAAGGCAGTTCAGACTGTTGGGACTCTGCAGTGTTAGACAGCTGAAACTGCCTGATCTGGGATAAGGAATCACCTCCAAAGTGTCTGCAATATCTCCAACCAGCCCACAGGAGCAATTGCTTTTCCCAGTTCCTGCTTGTTCTGCCTGTGCCTCTCTGTTTTTGGTTTAATCCCTGGTCATCTAAACAGCCAGTTCATGCTAACATGTCTTATGGACAGCCAGTTTAGCTATTTCTTTTCTGGGTTTACACGACTGTCTTTACCCAGTGTTTATACATGACTGATTCCTTATCTTGCCCCCAGAATCCTCCCCTGCTTCTCTTATCACCACAACTGGATACAGAGACCACTGTGCAGAGAGCCCTGGAAGTCTTTCCTGCCCTGAAGGCTGAGCCTTCCCTTCTCTTGGGATCCTAGTGAGTTTCTGGGAGGTTACCAGGTGGTGACAATGCTGGGGTGTGGAGCTCTGACTTTTTGCAAGACTCTTGAGACATGCTTCCCTTTTTTTTTTAATTGTGAAAATACTGTACAGAATGGTTACAATTAAGTGGGCAAGGTAATGAATACATTTCTTTTTTTTTATTGTGAAAATACCATACAGAGGGTTACAATTAGGTGGGCAAGGTAATGAGTACATTTCTTATCAAGCATTGTTGCCTCCTCCTTTGTTTCCCCTTCCCATCCCTTCCCATCTCCCATCCCCCCTACTGCCCCCCCCCCAGCCAAAGTTCTAAAGTTTGTTTTTTGACATAACATCTTGTACATCTCATTGTTGCAATGGGTTCACCTTCCTCTCCACAAATTATACCAGTATCAAATACAGTGAAAACAGGGGTTATACCGTGGGGGAGGGACATACAAAGCAACAAAGAAATATCTTATAAATATGTTAGAAGCAATAGCAAGAAAGAAAAAAATTTGAGTCTTTAGCTTGGGGTTCATTTCGCCTAACATCAACTTACTGACCATTTCTGCTTGTCTCAGACATATACTAGTTATTGCAAATAAGGGAAACCATGGGACCTATGTTTCTTTGGGCCTGGCTTACTTCACTTAATATAATTTTTCCAAGTCTTTCCATTTCCTAACAAATGGGGCAATGCCATTCTTTCTAATGGAGGCATAGAATTCCATTGTGCATATATGTACAACATTTTCAGCAGATGCTGGAGGGGATGTGGACAGAAGGGACTCCTACTGCATTGTTGGTGGGGATGTAAACTTGTTCAACCACTTGGAAAGTAGTTTGGAGGTTCCTCAAAAGACTCATAGAGCTCCCCTATGACCCAGCAATCCCACTTTTGGGTATTTACCCAAATGATCACAAACAAGACCATACTAAAGCTACCAGCACAACTATGTTTATTGCAGCATTATTTACCATAGCTAAGATATGGAACCAACCCAGATGCCCCTCAGTAGATGAATGGATCAAGAAAATGTGGTATGCTTCCTTTTGATTGGCCGGTTCTACTTCCTCCAAACAACTGCCTCCCTCAGTGCCTCCTCAGCCCCTTCCTGCTGCAGCGTGAGCTCAGGGCTCCCTGCTAGCTCCCTGCTTGTGGGAGAGACAATGTCGACAGTCTCTCCGAGGCTGGCATAGGGGCTGTTCCACAGTGCCAGGAAGCTACCCTTCCAGGCCTGATGATGACAGCTCCAGGGTTCTTACCCTGTGTGCATGAGCAGAAGATGGCATTGCCTATTTCGACGGAGTGTGCTAAGGAAGTGTGCTTGAGTATTTATTTCATCCCCACAAAGGTGTGATTCCAGCATTATGGTGCCACCAACACCAGAACTGTCCTTTAGGGAGGCACAGAGTCACCAAACTCTCACCTTAGGGAATCATAGTAGATAAGGGATTGTGCAATAAAGGCTGCAGTTAAGCCTGATGGAGTGAGTTTGCCTTTGATCCAAAACATGGAATGACAATCCCCAAGGCAAGTGTAGTCTTCTGCTGAACTTGGGGTGATGGGCTCTGTCTGGTCTCATTTGTCTTCCTGTGGCCAATATAACTTTAATGACAGTAGCTCTGTGCACACAGCTTGGGTGACAGTGAAGGCAGCTGTGGCCCCAGTGGATCCTCACCATACTCGCCCAGCTCCTGATGGCTCACACAGTACCTGTGTTCTATCTCTCACAGGGATCCCGGTGGCACATAGAGCTCCAGCCATGGGCAGGCCCTGCTCAGTCCCTAGAAGAGGAGGCCTCGAGGTTCCTGAGATACATCAACACCATGCAGGTTAGGTTTCAGCCTTACCTGGGTTTGGAAGTCATGTCAAAGATACTGACTGCCCCTTTGAAAGAAGAGTTTGTCCCTGAGGGGTGGGAGGTTGCTAGTGGTTCTTGGAAGGCTCACAGTTATTGGCTCCCTCAGAGGAGGATAAAGATGCTTCCACTTGCTGAAGCATCTTCTTCCTTCCAGAAGCCTCATCAACCTGAAGCATTTTAATGATTCATCCTGGAGTGTTTTAAAGATCCACTTTAGAAAATTGCTTTGGAAAAGCATTTGAAGCAACAGATTTGTCCCTATGAGAAAGCAGTTGAGCATGTCACAGAACAAAACCATCATCTGGAGGCTCAAACTCCAATTTGTATTTGGAGATATTTGCCTTCTCACTTCTCTGCTGGGGAGGCTTGGCAGCCAGGGACACACTAGGCCAGAGAGCAGAGGAAATTCTGAGACAGAGCACTGCTTAATGAATCCAAAGGCTTTCACTCTCTTGGAGCACTTTAACTCATTACCAAGCAGCAGCTGTTATTAGTGGCTTAACACACAGTGGCAGCTCCTGCCCAGCTTGAGGCTGAGTCGACCAAACAGGCAAGAGACCATCTATTAAGGAGAGTCTATGTCTCTTGACACATTAATCAGAAGGTACTGCTCTTGTGGCAGTTATAAGAGGGGATCTAGGCCCCAGGGATACTTAGCCCTGAACTAAGAGGTGCCAGTGAATTAGGCGCTGAGCATAGGCCCATCTGGGAAGCTGTCCAGGTAGAGTGAAGTATATGAATAAGTGTGACTCCAGGGATCCTAAATTCTTTTGATTTCCTTTAGTCCACTGGCTCTGGGCACTTCATTTCTCTGAGCCTCACTGGAAGTAAATCTAATTTTTCATTTGTGGAAGAGGATATATTTCTAGATTTTTTTGGAGGGGTGTGTGTGTGGTGGACAGATTATACTACAAAGCCCAGGCTGGCCTCAAACTCCTGATCTTCCTGCTTCAGATTTCTGAGTGTTGGGATTGCAGGTGTGTGCAACCATGCATGGCTTACTTTAGGAACTTTAGGAGGCTAGTTCAGGGGTAAAAGAGAGTGTCATTTCTTATATGACATGGTCAGTCAAGCAGGAATTTTAATATTTGTCATTCAAACATGGAATTCAAAGTTTGTGGAAATAATGGTGTATGATGGAATGATAAGTTGGTTCTTTTGCTTTACAAAATTCATCTTTTACTACTGAAAGTTAGTCTGGTGGACTTATGCAGATTAATTAGTATACTGAAATCTTAGTTTTACAGTTTGGCGTTACAAAGGATTGGGAACTAGAACTCTTAATTATGTTTTAAAAAATTTTCTAGGCCCTAGAGAGAAATGAGGAGTGTTAAATTTATGAGTTGAATTTGGGAACTTAGGAGCCCATCCTCCAAAATTAATTTACTGAGTGCAAGAGTCCAAATTCTATTTTATGTGTATTTTATGTTAATGTTCTATAATTTATACAGGTGTATTTACTTAGAAGATGTTCTTGAAGCATGCAATGGTCATGCAATTTCAGGCTCCTGGATTTTCTCATGAGCTGTGGGCTAAGAGGAGAAAAAGTCTTAAAATCAGTGAAAGCATTCTGTGATATAATATAGTCTGATGTTGTAACTTTGAGCAATTTACTTTGCTTCTATGGCTCTCACTGTTCTGATACTGAGAGAGAAGAGAAAGAGATTGGATCAGACAGTTTCTAATGTCTTCCCAGTTCTGTGACCTTGTAGTATGCAGATATTAGGGTAAGGATATGCTTAACTAAGCTTTCTTGTTTTTTGTTTGTTTGTTTTGGTGCTGGTCCTCGGGCTTGAACTCAAGATCCTAGGCACTGTCCTTGAAATTCTTTTGCTTAAGGCTAACATTCTACCACTTGAGCCACAGCTCTATTTCTGGCATTTTTGTAGTTCATTGGAGATGAGTCTCACGAATTTTCTTGACCAGGTTGGCTTTGAACCACCATCCTCAGATCTCAGACCCCTGAGTAGTTAAGATTACAGGCACGAGCCACATGGCTTAACTAAATATTTTTGAATACCTACAACATGCCAGGAACAGAAGTAGACCCTGGAGATAGTCTGTGCCCTCAAGGAGCTGATGAATGAGTTGTGAAGATAGATAAGTCCACATTTAATTATTATTCAGCTTAATCAATGCAATAGTAGAGGTTTGATTGTTAAATCTGCAAAGGAGAGAAAGATCCTTTCTGCCTTTGAGTTCTTATGTGCGTTATCTAGGATCAATTAACACAAGAACACAAGAAGAGAAACACATAAAAGTTTTATTAAACTTGCATATATATGGAGATCTTCATAAGAGAATGAAGTCTAGATAAATGACCAATGTATAATGATTTTATGTTTTGGGTGAAGAACAGTAAACTTATGAAGGAATAACAGGACAAATGGAGCTCTAGACTAGAGCAGTAATTAGTAATTTTTATTTTCTTTTTTTTTTTGTGCCAGTTCTGGGGCTTGAACTCAGGGCCTAGATGCTGTCTCTTAGGTTTTTCTCTCAGAGTTGGTACTGTACCACTTGAGTCACAGATCTAATTTTGCTTTTTGCTTGCTAATTGGAGATAAGAATGGACTTTCCTGCCTGGGTTGGCTTAGAACTGTGATCCTCAGATCTCAATCTTCTTCAGTAGCTAGGATTACAGTGCCAGGCAGAGCAGTACATTTTACAGGTGCTTCCAAGACATACATTCAGTTTCATTATGGGTAGATACATAGATGAGATATAGATGACAATCAGATTAAAAAACAGACTTTAAAACACTTCAGTTTTTCTAGTTCAGAGCAGCCACTGTAGGTTAGATTAATTTTATACTGCAAGACTTGCTTCCTGGAAGCATATGGTCTGGGGGTTGACAACATGGTGAAAATATTATCAACCAAGTATTTCTGTGCCAGTACTGGTCTTGAACTCAGTTTCATTGTGGTCTCAATTACTATACTTTGGTGATCAAGGCAAATTTCCCATGAATCTGACTTGCTGCATGTAACACAAGACAGGCCACGTGGCCCTTTCTGAAGGTATAGTTTCTCAAGTGATTGTAGCTTGAAATGATCAACACACCAATTCAGACTATTGGAGATGGCATATTCTCAAGCCCTGAAAAGCTCATTAAAAGGGATTTTTGTCCTCCAGAAAGAACAAAATAAATTCCCAGACATGACAATGGCTTTGCAATCAGGAGCCATTTGATCTAGGCAAAGCACTGTGCTTTGATTCACTTCCAGGTTAACAAGAGGCCAGCAAGTGGGAGCAATCAGCAATGACACTAAGTGATTCTTATCAGGATCTTTTGCTAATTCTTGCTCCATCCCCTTCTCTGGGTAATGGAGAACTTTTGGGTTGCTTTTGTGGCTTCTGCCTGATTTAGAGCTCATCTTAACAATGAAAGCCTGCAAAACTGACAGAATATTGGAGTCACTGTTACCTAAACCTTTTCAGTTAGCAGTAGTGAGTCATAATGGGTTAGGAAAGAAGAGCTCTGTACATCCCTGAAAGTACTAAAGCATATTCCATCCCCATCTTCTTATTATAGCTTTTAAAATAAGAAATCATGTCTCTCAAATCTGTACACTTGTACAAGACTCCATATTTGATATATCCACTGTTGATTCTTTTCATGTATCAGTGGCAACAGGCATTTGCTGAGCAGTTGCTCTGTGCCTGGTACTGTGCTGGCTTCTGGGATGTCAAACCTGAATATAATACTCCCATATGCTGGCAATCAGCTCATCTTCAAGAGAAATCTAGGTGGGGAAGGTACCCTAGGCTAACGGAGCTGAGGAATAGAGGCAGAGGGCATGGGCCAGACTGGCACCATAACAGCTGCTGGCATGGCACACCTGCACTCTCACAGCACAGTGTCCCTGGTGGCACCACTGGACTCCTGCACGTCTAACAAAACATCAGAGGAATATGGCATGCAGAACACCAGCTGAGTTTCATTAGAAATCCCTTTATATATTTTTTTATATTTCTTTCTTATGAAAGACTATGAGTGCATAGCAGAGTTCTGCAGTTGATGATACAATCTGCTGCTAACAAGAAATGGTTAAATCATAAACATAGTGCTCTGTTCTGAGAGAAGGCTCCAGATCCAGCTTTTTATGTCAACCCCCAAACCATATGCCTCCAGGAAGCAAGCCTTGCAGTACAAAATTAATCTAAGCTATGGTGGCTATTCTGAACTAGAAAAATGTTTTAAAGTCTGTTTTTTATCTATCTATCTATCTATCTACTCACCTATTTGTAAGAATAACCTATGAACTCAAGTTTTTGAGATGTAGACAATAAATTAACAACATTATATAACAATAGTATTTTTACATTTACTCTCTCTTCACTCCACACCCCCCACCCCCCATACCAGAACAAAAACAACAAATGTTTCTTTCTGCCCTTGAGCCTTCCAAAACAATGGGGCTGCATAAACAGTTGATTGTTAAGGAATTTTTGCCAACAGTCTCCAAATTTTAAAGACTGCCTTTGCCACATTCACTTATGAGCTGGCAGGAATGCTACTCAAGCTTTTGGGCTACAAAAAGAAAAAGAAAAAGAAATGAATATAAATTAGTTCCCTTTAAGCTAACTAACTAAAAATGAAAATATTTTAGAAAACATTTTTTGCCCTGGAGTCTATTTTTCTTTATCCAGGCCTAATTTGTTTTTCTATGGCTAAAATTACAAGGGGAATTAGGCAGACAGAGAGCATAATTACTTGAGTTAGAGCAAACTCCACATTGCTATCCTGGCCTCTTTTGCTTGCAAGAGATCTTATTGAAGCCCTGGCCATCAATCTTAACTAGAAAGTGTGAAAAGTCAATATTTAATTAATTTTAGGAGAGAATTTCATGGAGAACTTCTAGACGTTTTTGAAAGCTAATGTCTGTCAATGAGATGGTTAGTAAATGGTTCAAATTGGCTAACTCCCACGTTTTATTTTTGAGCTGAGACAGGAAGGAGACTGGATGGCAATGATGTATCTTTAAGAGGAATGTAACTGTGTAAGACAAGAATATTATAATAAGAAAAATGCGAAACAAGACCAACCGTTATCTATAGCACAGCAAACTCTAGTCAATGCTGTTAGCAAAGGAGGACCAGCTGGACTTCAAAGTCTTAACTCTTGGTTTCTAATAGTGACGTTTGGAAGGTTTTAGTTAGCTGTGGGTACCAGTCCCCTCTGGCCTTTTGTTAGGAATGGGAGTGGAGTGAGGGCCTGCTATGTTTCTTTGGAAGCTCTGGCCCATGTATAACCTTAAATTTCTAAGAAACTGTCAAGATCAGTTTGGAACCTTGTGACTTTACAAATGGTCAGGCCACCAGGAAACCCCCAGGATTGCCCACCTAAGAATCACCTGGGGAAGCATAATTCATGTTCCCAGGAGTCAGTGTTTACGATTCGAATTTGCAGATGTGGAGTGGGACCCAGAAACCTGAATGTTAAGTATTTCCCAAGTGATTCTACTGCAGTTGGATTGTACCTTAAGGAGCGTTGTGGAAGAAACCAAGTTAGATTTTGATGGTGCTAGGAGGAAAGTATGAATGTCTGTCATTATGTAGCAACTGGAAGCATCAACCAGCGCAGTAATAAACAGGAAGGTGCCCTACAGCGATTGGCTCAGGCTTCTGAAGTCCAGTTACACCTTGGAGGTCTCAGAACTTCCCTGGACTAACCTGCTTCCTGCTAGCAGCAGGTCTGAACAGAAAAGGCAAGTGGAGGAGGATGCAGCCCACATTCAAGGCACAGCAATCTGCCTCACCACAGTAGATCAGAGCCCAATATGCACAGAGCCTTGACTAATATGCACAGAGCCCTGACTAATTACATTAGCCATTCCCCCGATCTTGGGTGGATGCGTGGGGAAGAGGAAGTGGCCTAGCAGTGTCTCCTCTTCTCTTTGAGAGGAGAGTGGAAGGTGAAGTATAGAAGGATACCATACTGATGTACTCAGCTAATACATGTATTCTGTACTAGTTGCGTGAGAGAGTGAGAGTGAGAGTTCCATTTTTTATTTCTTTTTCCTTTAGGCAGTGGTTAGAGATAGAGAAATAGAAAGATACTAGTAGAAAGAAAAAAAACTAGTGCTTTTTCTAGCTCAGGCCAGCCCTAGGTTACAGCAATCATTAGGCAGTGCTGGTTGAATAGGCTACACTTTGGAAAATCAGTTATGGTAAAGGATTGGGTGAGCCTAGAATGCCTTAAAGGAAAACAATATCACTTATTGTTATGTTTTTCTAGTGAGTTAAAGCAAGAAACTTCACACCACCCTTTGCACATAGAGTATTCTGTTGTGTTCTGTGTTACAGCTGTGTCATAGTACATCATGATCAAGAGAGTTGTTTGCACAGGTGTGTGTATGGGTGTGTGTGTGTTTACTGAGACTTGAACTCAGGACCAGGGTGCTGTCCTTGACCTTCTTTTGCTCAAGGCTATTGCTTTACCACTTGAGCCTCAGCTCCACTTCCAGGTATTTTGGTAATTTATTGGAGGTAAGAGTCTCATTGACTTTCCTGCCTGGTTGGTTTTGAACTTGGATCCTCCTGAGTAGCTAGGATTATAGACATAAGCCACCAGTGCTTGACAGGAGATGTCTTTTTAGGGTAGCTTATAATCTTGTCAACAGAAAGTACACAGTAATTTCACTTGACCCACAGTCAGCTGTGTTTCTTGGATAACATGTGCCACCTTTCTGGTCTCGACGCTCCCACCTTCCTGAGTTAAGGGGCAGCTTTGTAAGAACCCTTCTGAGATCAAGGCCAGTGGTCAGAGCACACATTTTGCCCTGTTCTCTATGCTTGGGATGCCCTGGGTCAAGGCTCAAACCTCCTGATCAACTCTGGTTCATTCTCCCAGATTAACACACCACTGCACAGCCTCCTGATGCTTCTTCTCTCTCATTTCTGCTCTTGATTTATTTGATCTCTGAGCAAATAATACAAACAGCTCTTAATTACCCTTCAAACCTACACCGAGTCTCCATGAGGTTACTGCTTATTTGGTATATTATTGAAATTCCTGGGAACATTTTCCAGCAGTCTGCTGGTTGGTTCCCTGGGGAGAAGGGTTTTGCTGTGGAGGATATAACTCTCCTATTAGGGTTTTCAGGATTGAGGAGAGCAGTTAGTCCCCTGCCTGCCATTTAGCATCCAACATTTTAAATTATTCATATTGATTTGCAATCCTTACAGATTGTATGTGATCACATGGGTGCAGACTCCAGCCTTGCCAAGAAGCCCTGGTTGGTGTGTCTTGATGACAGGTTTGGCTTAGCTCATCAAATCCGCAACAAGCAGTGCCGCCTCTATTCTCTAGGGTGAGTACATTTTTTACCCCTGCAGAAGAAAACACAAACATTCCTACAGACAGCCCTGGCCTCTTCAGGTACACCAAGTTATGACTGGTTGCTGTGTTTACAGGTCTATACTTTGTCTCCTGCCATTGTTACGGACTGATTTGTTATACCACTTTAGGCACAAGCAGAGCTCTGAGGCCGCCTTGTCTGGAGCTGCCTTTATTTATTTATTTTCTTTCTTTCTTTATTTTCTTCCTATTCTTTGAACTCAGGAACTGTGCTTGCCGGGCTAGGGCTCTACTACTTGAGCCACACACACCCCTGACTCTGTTATGACCAACATACATCTTTGGTGCTTATACCAATCAGGACAGGCTAGCTGATGGTATAGTCCATGTGGATGTTTGGCTTTCAAAGTTCAAAGGATTAAAATAACAACCTTTATTTTCTTGTACATGATGCTTTTCCAGTGGAAGTTGGTGGGGGTGGTAAAAGGCAAGGTTTCAGCTTGTTGCTGCCATTCAGAAACTCAGGCAATACTAGGGTTTGATTGTAGGGCCTTACACTTAGTAGGAAAGCACTCTACTACTTGAGCCCCCTAGCCTATTTTTTTGTTTTATTTTTTTCCCCCAAATAGGATCTTGTCTTTTGTGGAGGCAGGCTGGGACTGTGATACTCCTATTTACATCGCCCATGTAGCTGAAATGGCAGGTATGCCTCAGCATGCTTGACTTGTTAGTTGAAATGGAGTCTGCTTGATATGAACTTGAGCTATGGTTCTTAGTCTCCACCTCCTGAATGGACATAATGACAAGCATAAGCCACCTGCCTGGTCTGAAGTCACTTTTTCTCCCATTCTGAGGATAACAAATTGGCAGCTTCAGTTTTCTCAAGATAAGTAAGAATAATCCTCTTGGTGAAAATGATCATTCCCGGGTAGAATTAGAGCATCCTCATTATAAAAAGAGAGAACACTAATTACCTACAGCTAGGAAAAATTTATCATTATCAAGAGCAGTGGCTCTTGCTTGTAAATCCACTTATTTGGAAGGTGGAGATAGGAGGATTGTAATATGAGGCCAACTTGGGCAAAAAAGTTAACAAAATTCTATTGTAACCAACAAGCCATGTGTGGTGGCTCATGTCTATAGACCAGCTTTTCAGAAGGAGAAGGACTGAGGTCCAAAGCTGGATCCAGGCAAAAGCAGAAGATTGGGGATTTGGTTCAGTGGTAGGGCTATTGCCTAGCCCTGTGTTCTATTCCCAGTACTGCAAAAAAAAATTGTGTGTGTGTGTATATGTGTGTGTGTGTGTGTGTGTGTGTGTGTGTTGATCTTTGTGCTTGAGCTCAGGACTTAAGTGCTGTCCCTGAGCTTTGTTGCTCAAAGCTAGTGCTCTAACACTTGTGACACAACTCCACTTTTCTTTTTTCTTTTGGTGGTTAATTGGAAATAAGAGTCTCATGGATTTTCCTGCCCAGTCTGACTTTGAACCAGGATCCTCAGATCTCAGCCTCTGGAGTAGCTAAGATTACAAGTGTGAGCCACTAGTGTCAGCTATAGTTTTATATTTGACTAAAAAGAAAGTGAAGGGAACTTTTACCAAAAAAAAATCCTGTGAAAATTGATAGTTATTCAAGCTGAAAATGATCTTGACGCACGCATGGATCTAAGGAGCTTTCTGTAAAAAGGATAATATAAGAGACTATTTCACCAAATATTTCATCGAACAGGCTTGAACTTCAAATGATATCTATTCCAAGACAAGGCAGGAGCAAGTTATTTTGTTTTGGAACACCCTAATCTATGGATGCTTATAGAAGCTATGTAGGTTCTCGGGCTAGACTACTGAACAAAGAACCCGGGGCCCTATCAAGTGCAGCATGCTTGTTCATCATCTATGCATTTCACCATCAACCTCTACACTTTATGTTCTGACAACAGCCACAGTAGTCAGTCTTATCAGCAGCCATCTGATATGAAGACCTCACCAAAGGTGCCCCAAGAATATTATCACTACTATAAAACTCTAACCAACAAGAATTACCAATCATTATGACTTGAAAATAAAGCAAAAAGGTTCAACTAAAAGTTTAAACATTGGGAACCACTCTTATATGGATAAATGAGTTATACATACACATGGCATCTATCAGTGAGACTCGGCATACAGTAGACATTCAATATTTGCTCTGTAAATGATGGCCTGAAGAGAGGAGTCCATGCAAGGACATCGGGCTTCGAGTGTGAAGGCTGGGGTGGATGCCAAGCTGCTCAGCCTGTTGGTTAGAATTGAGCTCTTTTCCTTGAGAATCACAGCTACACTTCCAGTCTGCAGGAAGAGCCAGAAATAGTGACAACAGAGTTTATGCCACATGAAAAACTTGTCCAAAGTAGTAAAAAATAGTTGCATGTCACCACATGTGAATTGGAGATCTCAGCTTTAGCCTACTTTTGTTGCTCCAGGCTGTCTTTATAGTTTACTTAACATTATACACACTGGAATAATTAATGTAAACTATATACAATAAAAATAAAACTTGTAAAGTTATTTTTTTGGAAAAATTCTAAATTCCTTTTTTTCCCTTATACATAAGAACTGTTGGATATGATGGTTCTGCTGTAATACATCAAATTATTACATACAAAAAGGCATGTGTGTGCGTGCATACATGTGCACACACTAGAACTTGAACTTAGGACCTGGGCACTGTCCCTTAGTTTTCTTGCTCAAGGTTGGCACTTGACTATTTGAGATACAGCTCTACTTCTGGCTATTTGGTTGTTAATTGGAGATAAGAGTCTCACATCTTTTCTTGTTTGGCTGGCTTTGAACTGAGATCCTTGACTCAGTTTTGCTCAATACCCATCCTCAAGCAATCACTTCTTGATGTTCTGTCTTTATAGATAGATTCACCTATTCTGGATAGTTCATGAAATGGAAATAATATGTGACCCTTTTGTGAGTGTGTGCTTTAGTTACCATGTCCTCAAGTTTTACCCACATTGTTGCATGCATGTAGCAATACTCTGTCCCTTTTTATGTCTGAATACTATTCCAATGTTCATGTGGTTATAGTCACATGAACAAATGTCCTTCAGTTGATGGACATTTGGGTTGGTTCCACTTTTCAGTTATTATGTTCAGAAAGGGATATTCACATATAAGGTTTTAAGTAGGCAAATGTTTACATTTATATTGAGTATATAATATTTCAGGTTCACACAAATAACCTCTGGTAGTTCTAGTTTCTCCACATCCTTACCAATATTTACTATTATTGATCTTCAATTATAGCCACCCTGATGTATTTGAAATGATATCTCATTGTGGTTTCATTTTAATATCCTTACTGGATAATAATCTTGAATATTTCCTCCTCATGCTCTAAAATTTTCTTTCCAAAAGAACATAAAGGCCATTAACCTTAATACTGTGATACATATCTATACATCTATATATATATATATATATATATATATATATATGAACTTAATACTCTCAAGTGTGTGTGTGTGTGTGTGTGTGTGTGTATGTGTGTGTGTGTGTACGCCAGTCTTGGTGCTTGGACTCAGGGCCTGGGCTCTGTCCCTGAGCCTCTCTTGCTTAGGGTTAGTGCTCTATCACTTGAGCCACAGCACAACTTCCAGCTTTTTAGGGTAGTTTATTAGACATAAGACTTTCTTGGACTTTCCTGCTTAATTTAGCTTTGAACTGAAACCCTCAGATCTCAGTCTCCTGAGTAGCTAGGATTACAGTCCTGAACCACCAGCACCTGATTCTCAATTTTTTTTTTTTGCTGGTCCTGGGTCTTGAACTCAGGGCCTAGGCTCTGTCCCTGAGCTTCTCTGTGCTCAAAGCTGGTGCTCTACCACTTGAACCACAGCACCACTTCTGGCTTTTTCTGAGTAGTTTATAGAGATAAGAGTCTCATAGGCTTTCCTGCCCAGGCTTGCTTTGAATGATGATTCTCAGATCTCAGCCTCCGGAGTAGCTAGGATTACAGGTTTGAGCCACCAGCACCTGGCTCTCACAGATATTTTTAAGAGTATCCAACGACCTGGCACAGAGGTACAACCTGTCCCTTTTATTATGTTTGGTGACATGAAAGGGCATGTGATTGACAATACCACCTTCAGCTCGTCCAAAGAACACCTTTATATAACTTGCAAGCAAGAACCTCCTTCAAGAACTCTTACCAGAATCCACAACAACATCATCACAATGGGCATTATGGTGTGAATGACACACCCCCTAGAGTTGTTCAGTGTACAACTTATACAACCATAAATGGGGACTCCAGATCCTTTTCTTTTGGCATTAGAGAAAGAAGGCCAAGATGGTTGCCCTGTTACTCCATTATCTTTGGAAATCTCTATTACTTTGGTTGTTCTGTTACTCTATTACCTTTCTATTTCTTCAATAGTTCTTAGATTTGATGGTTCTTCTATGCTGAAAATTGTATCATGATCTCAAACCCAACCTTAATTAAGATCAATAAGCATGAGTTATATAATTGTATCTCTCACCAGAGAGGGAAAGATTGCAGTATTCATTCAAAGGCTGATGCCTTTGAATGTACTTCTCAGCTGCTAAACTGTTTCAGCAATGGGTTGTAGTAGGAACTGCTAATATATCTCCAATACCTATTTCCTATTCTTCCTTTAGTAACAGACCTGAGGTTAGTGGGGCACATGGTCACCCTACTGCTGGCTGCATTTCCTGTAGCTCTAAGTGGCTATCTGACCAGCTGGGAGCACTACTTGTGAGTATAAGTGATGTGTGCAACTGTTAGGCTGAGGACCCACTGGAATGGAAGTTACATGACTGCTTCTTCCCTTCCTACCTCTCCTGATAGCTGGAAAAGGGTAGGATGAGGGAAAACTGGGCCACCATTTTACACTTTGATCTGAATTAGTGTGGCCTATCCTTCTTGCTTCATAGAGTAAACATTGGAATGTTTCTATGATGTAAATTTTTCTATGAGGAATTCTCTTTCTAGTTATATAAAAGCATAAAGTGATTTCCTTTAAGGCTAAATACATTTTCATATAAATAAGAGTTATCATTTTATGATAGTTATTTACTTGAAACTCTCCCTTCATTACTACATTGTAAGTTTTCATCAGTGTGTCTTTAATTTATCTTGTTGTCCCTCATGTCCAGTAGAGTAGCTTGCATTTGTAAGGTATTCTATAAATACATGTTTAGGTACATGAGTCAGGCCGTGAAATATCGCCCACTACTGCTATGTTTAGATTTGTGTGGTAGGTTTTGAGGATTTCAGACTTTCTCTAAGAGTAGTTTTTCATGGAGTAGTGTTCTGTAGCTCTGTCAGCAAATCTTCCCAGCATGGAGAGTTTGGGACTAAGTAGGATCAACACAGACCTTCCTTCATGAAGCTTTTCCATTTAATAACAGACACATTTCTGTACCCCTGAAAGCATAAGTAGGTCTCATAGTTCTAAGTCTTATGGTTCATGGGCTACCAGGTGGAGGTAGAGAAAGAGAGTCAATGCTTTGAAACTAGCAGAATTGGCTGTGACTCCAGTTAGACTGCTTTGGGCCATGTTTCTTGTTTCACAGTACCTTTGTGTATTACATTTGTAATTCCTCATCCTGTTTGCATTTACCATAAACATAACTAATTTCCAATAAGCCCAAAGAAGTCTGATTGCAACTACATAAAAGTGACAGCTGTAAACACTAATTAAATCAGTATAGTTTACCACTTTCCAATATAGTATATGTTGATATATAAAGATTAAATGGTATGAAAATGTCACAATGAAACCTCTTATTTTGTCTGGTTCATATATGCTAATGAAAAAGAAAAAGAAGATTGACTAGATTGGGTGCAAGTAACGTAAGTTAAGTTAAAAAAAACTTACAAGTTACTGCTAGGCACTGATGGCTCATACCTATAATCCTCCCTACTTAGGAGGCTGAGATCTGAGGATTGAGGTTTGAAGCCTGCCCTGGTAGGAAAGACTCTGAGACTCTTATCTCCAAAATGATCAAAAAAGCTAGACTTGAAGTTGTGACTAAAGTGGTACAGTGCTAGCCTTGAGCAAAAAATGATCAGGGACAGTGCCCAAACCCTGAGCTCAAGCCCCAAGATAGGCACACACACACAAAGTTTACAAATTACAAATAGTTTTATGTTATCAAATATATCATAGAAAATGACAGCTTATTATTTAATGATTAACTCATATGTGAGTATATATAATATACATAATATGTAATATACATATATAATATACATAATACATGTATAAATGTAGAAAATTTCTAGAAGGTTATACAAAGAACTGTTGATTTTGTTCATCTCTGGAAATTAGTGGCTACGTTTTCCAGAGGTAGAAAATTTTCACTTTTTGCTTTCTATACTACTTCCCACTATTTAATTCTTTTCTATGTGCATTCATAATACTTATTTTATTTTATTTTATTTTATTTATTTATTTATTTATTTTGGGTCCAGTCGTGGGGCCTGAACTCTGGGCCTGGGTGCTGTCCCTCAGTTCTTCAGCTCAAGGCTAGTGCTCTACCACTAGAGCCACAGCACCACTTCTGGCTTTCTTTGCTTATGTGGTGCTGAGGAATTGAACCCAGGGCCTCATGCATGCAAAGCAATCACTCTACCATTGAGCCACCTTCCCAGCCCCTACTTATTTTAACTATAAGAAATTAGTTTAAAGGTTTTGGATGTACCTCAGTGATACTGTGCTTGCTGTGCATGTTCAAGGCCCTGGCTTGGACCCTCAGCTTCACAAAAACATAAAATAAAACAAAAAATCCCTATTTTAAGTTGGAAACTAATCAGTATGTAATAAAATGGCATGTCTAACCTCCCATGAAAAGAGCAACTACAGAGCAGTTTGTGACTGATTTAATTCTTAAGGATATTTCAAGTGTTGATTAAAATGTATATGTTTTAGAGTAGAGAATTGTTCTTGAAAAAAAAAAAAAAAAACCCTGAAAATTCACAGAGGACATACGCACTTTTTTTTTTAAATCTCAAAGGTTGCATACAAGTAATATTTAATGAGTACTTTTTTGGCATCTTTTTCTCTTAGCAAAGCTTCAAAACTACTCTATGGTAACACTTTGCTCATCTAAGTTTTAATAAATTTAAGGAAATATAAAGGCCCTTGATATGACTTCTACAGCATTCTGACCTGTATAGAAATAAATCTGCCTACTAAGAATGCTTTGTAGTTTCAGCTGAAACTCTTGGATTTATATATATGTCACATATCAGCTAGTTTTGCTGTGTAACAAATCACTTTAATACTCAGTGGATTAAAAACACTGTTATTTATGATTGCCACAATGCTTGCTGGTCTGCTGGATTTCAGCTGATCCAGGCTATTCTCAGCTCGGAGGCTTTTGTTCATGATAAGGTGGCTGTGAGTAGTTCCTTTTTTTTTTTTTTTAGAAAGAGAGAAGGCTGGAAGTCTGCCTCTGCTCCTTATAGTGTCTATACTGCTGAGACAAGCAAGCTATTCATAAGGATGGTGGAAGACAGTGAACAGAAGTAGTCCAGGACTATGATCAGGATTGGCATACCATCACAGAAGGAAGGGAGTCACATGGCTAAGCCACAAAACCAAGAGGCAAGAATGACATTCCCTTATAATGCATATGGCAGGAGTATGGATTGAGGAAACGTGAAGGATTAGTGTCAACATGTCAATCTTCCATACCAGAGTAAAATGATAGAAATTTGGAAGGAGATTGGCTAGAATTTTCAGTGGTCTGAATGGTGTGGGCACAGGATTTTTTGATGGAAGAAAGGGGAATGCTTGAGAGGAGTGCTGGATCTTTTTCTTTTCTTTCTTTCTTTCTCTCTTTCTTTCTTTCTTTCTTTCTTTCTTTCTTTCTTTCTTTCTTTCTTTCTTTCTTTCTTTCTTTCTTTCTTTCTTTCTCTCTTTCTCTTTCTTTCTTTTTCAAATAGTGTGAAAGAGCTACAGTGGAGGAAGCATATAAAATCTAGTGGGGAAAGAAACAGTACAGGAGGGTGAGTGGAGAGAAGACAAAGAAGACTACTAGAAAGGGCTGAATGAGTATCTCCATATTAAAGGCTTATTTTAGTTAATTGAAATTGTTATTGACTATATTTATAAGTTTCTCAAGTATGTAATGGCCTGAATCAGTAGTCTAAGAGAATAATATGTTTCCATACTGGGTTTTGCCAACATATTGTAGAAATTCTGTGGAATTGGTATGTGGATAGAAAACAAAATTACTATTTAAAACAAGAACTAGCCTTCTGTCTTGATTATTTTCATACTTTGAACCACTTTAATCAAAATGATAATTCTTACATAATTATCAAGGATACCTACTAGATCCTTGAATATAATTCATTCATAATTTCTTCCCCTTATTGGTGTGAATTTAGGTAAAGAACACCTTTGCTTATTCTCTGGATCCAATGGAACCAGATGCATTTGCTTTTTAAGGAAATTATAGTATTTTTATTTTATTTCATTTTAATTTTGTTGGTTGTGGGACTTGAACTCAGGGCCTGGGCACTGTCCCTGAGCATCTTTGTGCTCAAAGCTAGCTCTCTTTCACTTGAGCCATAATGCCACTTCTGGTTTTCTGGTGATTTATCGGAGATAAAAGCCTCATGGACTTTTCTGCCTGGGCTGGCTTTGAACCACAATCCTCAGATCTCCTGAGTAGCCAGCCTCCTTTGTAGCCAGCCTCCTGAGTAGCCAGGTTTACAGGTGTGAGCCACGGGTGCCCGACAAAACTATGATATTTTAAAACATACCAATTTCGTTTCCCTTACTTGCAATAACTAGTACATGTCTAGGACAAGCAAAAAAGGTCAAAAGCTATGTACATATGACCATATAAGATGATGTTAAGCTAAATGAACCCCAAGACAGGGACACAAGTGGTTTTTTTCTTTCTTGCTATTGTTTTAACATACTTATTCTCTTGTTCCTTTTGTATGTTCTTCCCCCATGGTATAACCCCTGTTTTCATTGTATCTGATTCTGGTGTCCTGCATCTTGTATATACATTTTTCTAATTTGGGGAGGGAAAGGGATATAACAAAATGCTTAAATAGGGATACAGGTTGACCCGTTGTAACAATGAGATGTACAAGACACTATGTTGAAAATGAACTTTACAATTTGGGGGGAGGGGGAGTTGGGAAGGTGGGGAGGGAAGGGATGGTAGGGGAAAAACAAAGGAGGAGGTAACAATGCTAGATAGGAAGTATACCCATTACCTTACTCATGTAATTGTAACCCCTCTGTACAGAATTTTTACAATAAAAATATATATGGGGAAAAAAAGAAAATCAAGAAACTGCCTGAACACCATAAGCCAATTTTCAGAATGAATTTTGTATTGCATCTTTAAAAAAATTATTGAATATTTTCTACTGGCTTTCATTACTATTTATATACACAGAAATAAGAAAGGGTAAGAAAATGTCAAAAGAACAAACTATGTGTTTTGAATTTTTGTCAAATAAAATGTGTGATACATTGTTAAAAAAAAAACAAAGAAAATGACTGTGATCTGTGAATTAAATTTCACACACAACCTGGTGGCCCTTCTAATGTAGACACATTTAGTTCATTGGTAGAATGTACCTCTCCTTAGAGAAATAATTCTATGACTTACATTTTTGACATTTTCTAAGAAAATCTCTTAGGACTAGTGGATTTTTTTTATTTTTATTTTTTATTTTTTGGTCGGTTGTGGGGCTTGAACTCTGGGCCTCGGCTCTGTTCCCTCAGCTCTTCAGCTCAAAGCTAGTGCTCTAACAATTGAGCCACAGCACCAAGTCTGGTTTTCTGAGTGGTTTATTGGAGATAAGAGTCTAATGGACTTTTCCTGCCCGGGCTGGCTTTGAACTGTGATCCCCAGATCTCAGTCTCCTGAGTAGCTAGGATTACAGGCATGAGCCACCAGCACCCGGCTAGTGGATATTTTTATTTGTCTTACTTCTACTATAATTTATGTCCTTGAAAAAATTAGCAGGGTGCTAATTAGCTCATGCCTATAATCCTAGCTACTCAGGAGGCTGAGATCTGAGAATTGTGGTTTGAAATCAGCCTGGGCAGAAAAGTCCCCATGAGACTCTTGTCTCCAATTAGCCACTCAAAAACTGAAGTGGCACTGTGGTTCAAATGGTAGAGCACTAGTCTTGAACACAAAGATCCTCAGGCACAGTGCCCAGGCTCTAAGTTCAAGCCCCAAGACTGACCCTCTCCCCGCCCCAAAAAAAAATCACTCTCAGCCAGGCACAGTGGCTTAAGCTTTTAATTGTAATTACTTTTGAGGTAGAGATTACTGAGGCTTAGTGTGTGAGCCTGTCATTCTCAGAAATAGAGGAAGCACAAGGAGGAGAATGGTAGCCAGGCCAGCCTGGGCATAAATTAAGACCCTATCTCTTAAATAACCAACACAAAAGAAGCTGGAAAGCATTATTCAAGTGGTAGAACTTGAGGCCCTGAGTTTAATCCCCAGTGCTGCTAAAAAAAATCTCATATTTTTTACATTTCTCTTTTGTGTAGCAGTTTTGAGCTATAATGCTTGTGTGTTGTTTGAAGGTTTATTGCATATGTGCATTAGACATGTATTAAAACAAGAGAAAGCTTGGTAAGATTAAGAAAATTGGTCTGGATTGGAGGGCCCTGTAATTTCAAATGGTAGAGCACTCACCTGAGAAGTGAAAAGCCCTAGGTTCAAATCCTAGTACCACAAGAGGAAGGAAGGAAGGAAGGAAGGAAGGAAGGAAGGAAGGAAGGAAGGAAGGAAGGAAGGAAGGAAGGAAGGAAGGAAAGAAGGAAGAAAGAAAGGAAAGAAGGAAGAGAGGGAGGGGGAGAGGGAGGGAGGGAGGGAAGGAAGGAAAGAAGGAAGATGGAAGGAAGGAAGGAAGGAAGGAAAAGAGGCTGATTTTGTTTTGGTCGGTCATAGGGCTTGAACTCTGGGCCTGGGCACTCTCCCTCAGCTCTTCAAGAGGCTGATTTTTGAAACTGTGGTTTTGTCACTTCAACACTTTTCTTCATTTTGAAGTTTTGGTTACTGGTCTCATTCCTCTTTCACTCCAGGCTGGGAAGTGATGATACTCATTTTGAAGCAAGTATGGCCAATAATGGATGTGAAGTACACCATTTTGATCCTAGTGTGAAATCAGCTCACATTCTGGAGAGCCAGCGCCTTTGGCATCACAGACTGTCCATTGATTGGCGTGATCCCCATCCAGCTGTTGCTGCCCAAAAGACACATAGCAACACCAGAAAACTGAGAAGCATCTTGGATGAATTTGGGCATCACAAGGTGAGACTTTTTACTTGCTTTCATAATTAAATGAAGTGAACAAGCCCATCAACTTGAACAAATGGAAACCAAGGGTTACAATATTGACATTGGAAAGTTGAGGTCCAAATTTACTCTTATTGATCACCCAACATTATTTATAGAATCAACTCTGTGCACATAAAGTTTTGGCAAGAGAGGAGAGAGATGTTTACATTGGTTTGAAGATTTTACTCATTGATTTAAATGTACAGAAAGGGCACACTGCTTATGTGAGAAACAAATACAAAACAATCCAATTTAGGTTTATGTTTGGTAAGACACTACTCGTGTACAATATTTCTCACTATTATAACATGTTTCTCACTATGTTGAGCCTGTAGGCTTCTGAAGTTCAGAGAATATGTGTAGCTTTGATTAAAATTTATTTTATGAAATTGAACATTAGGTATGTATCGATTTAACTTTGCAAATATTTGACTGTGAATATATGACAAAAGAGAAATACCATCTTTGATGTATGTTCAGAAAAAGTAATTTTTAGCATAAAATATCTGAGCTCATTATGTTTTATAAGCTACTGATTAAAAAAAATGTCTGAGTGTGGTTGGTTGGTTTGATCTCCAGCACTTCTTGAGTTTGGTCTGTCTTGATCTATGGTCCCCAGCCACAGTGACATGACACTTAGAACGTATAAGAGAGGGCATTCATCTGAGAGGCAGGGTTTATGGAACCTTTTGATTTAAGTTGGCTTCTTGATCTTTAGTAACAGGGCTTTCTTCTGTATTGTTCTTTTTCCTCTCCCTCTTCTATTTTTAAGTTGCTTTAATTAAACAGGCAAAGAATGCACTGTTCTTGTATCATACATTTGACTATTGATTGGTATTTTGCTTTGCCAATGAGAGTAACTAGCTTTTAATAGTCAGGAACCTGAAAATTCAGAACAAAATCTCTTTTCATATGCTATTAATTTTTTAGTAAGTGTGGGAAGAAGCACGGCATTTTTTGAGAATTGTTTTTTTGTGGGATTTTTTTTTTTGCCATTTGTTACCTTTATAGATTTTTTTTTACAGCTAAAAATTACATGCCTTATTCTTCAAGACACCAACTGTGGAGCTAGTACTTATGCTTTGTGTTCAATAAGGAGCCTTGCTGCTTCTCCTTCTTGCCTTTTCCTTCCTAGCCCTCTCCACCCTAACTTTTCCAAGGAAAAACTGAGTAGGAAAAGAGGGGAAATTCAATGCCATTTTGCAGTTTCTGATACTATTTTAGTAAAAGATTTTCTAAAAGGTGAGGCTGAAATGAGGCTTTGAAAAAGCCATGTATGGGTATAATTTATGTAACCCCATTTCCTGCAGAGAATATTTTTTGGATAACAAGTCATAAACCTGGATTGTTTCTTTTCGATTCACTTCCTGTGAGTTTCAGTGACAAGCCTGTATTCAGGGGAGAAAGCAGAGAGCCCTTGTCGCACTGCCCTTGAGACAGTACAGGACTTAGAAAGGACTAAGGAAGTCCTAGAAAGGACTGCTTATGTTCCTCAGGCTATTTGTCAAAAGTCAAATGTGTTAATGTCAATAAAAGTGATCTGGCTCACAATTGCCAGGTCCATATTTGCTGCTAAAAACAAAAGTCACGCTTGAAGAATTTAAAGATATACTAATGCACTTTCATAGAGACTTTTTTGGCAAATGCTTTCAAACCGAAACAAAATATACCAAAACCCATGGGTGATTGATTGCATCCATCAAGAACATGCTTGGAGAGGTGGTCTGGTGCCAGATGAAAGCAAATCCTGCCTGAGGCCTGTGGCAAGACTGGTCTGTCTTAGTTTTTCTTCATGTGCATAGACATTGGTAGATAGGAGATAGCTATGGCAGGGAGGCAAAAAGATCAAAGCATTCAAAATGCCAGTGCCTTTGCCTTGCCTTCTGTACTTACTGATTTTGAAAGTGACAATAGAAACCGTAGGTTCTTTTCTCTACAAGACTTTAAAATATTCCATATAGTTTTGCACTCATTTCCCAGTTAAGCTACATTTCCCCCCTTATTCTCTATACTCAAGCCTAGATTCCAGTCACTCAAACAAATTTATGAGCTAAATCAAAGGCAATATTCTGAGACAGTGACAGAAAGATGCATATGACTTTTGCACTGCTTAAAAAAAAACTCTTTGCTCATTTTAACTTCAAGGTATAAATCAGAAAATTTTCCTAGAACACAGGTATTAGCAACTAGCTGCTTCAGCAAACCTGTGCAGTTCAGAAGCCAGTCTAACAGGGAGTAGTATCTTCTGGATCTAGCATTATTTCTGCTTCTCTGGGCTGGGAACTTAACATGAAACCAAAACATTGGTTTTGTTGTGTGTTTTATGCTGAGTTTGAGAGAATATGGGCTTTGAGATCAAACTATGAAAACATCTTTTTCCTTTTCTCTATCAAATTGGCGAATATAAGCACATTGTTAATACTGCTCGATATTGAATGTTTGTTGGGAATAATACTTCAGCTTTGCTGGAAATAGAAAATGATATAGTCTTTTGGGAAGGAAACCTAATCACATGGGTGTATCACTTTTTACTCCTACAGATCGTTTTGCCAGCTAGGCACTGGTGCTCGCATCTATAATCCTAGCTACGTTGTGTAGTCCTGCCGGTTAACTTTACCACATTTTTCTAGAATGTATGAGGACCACATAAAATTTCTACTCAACTCATATTGTATACTTTTTCCCATCTCCCACTCCTCTTCCCTCCTCTCCTATCCCCTCCCCCCCCTCCCCTCCCCCTCTCCTCCCCTCCCCCCCTCCTCCTCCCCTCCCCCTTTCCTCCCCCTTCCCCCCTCTCCTCCCTTCCCCTCCCCCCTCTCCTCCCTTCCCCTCCCCCTCTCCTCCCTTCCCCTCCCCCTCTCCTTCCCTTCCCCCCTCTCCTCCCTTCCCCTCCCCCCTCTCCTCCCCTCCCCCCTTTCCTCCCCTTCCCCCCCTCTCCTCCCTTCCCCTTCCCCTTCTCCTCCCCTCCCCTTCCTTCCCCTTCCCTTCCCTTCCTCCCCCTCCCCTTCTCTCCTCCCCTCCTCTCTCCTCCTCTTCCCTCCCCTTCCCTCCCCTTTCCCTCCCCTTCCCTTCCCTTCCCTTCCCTTCTTCTGTTAAGGATTAAAATTAAAACTCTAACACTTAAGCTGTATCCCCACCCTTTTATCTTCAGTTTTGCTTTTCAGATAGGACCTCCCATTAATTTTCACCAGGCTGGCCTTGAACTGTGATCTTCTCACTTCCACCTCCCGAGCAGCTGGGAACACAGGCATGTGCTGTCGTGCCTAAATTGTTTTTGAGACATGGCCTTTCTAGCTTTTGCCTATCTTAGCCTCAAACTATGATCTTTGTCTCCTCCTCCTGAGTATCTGGGATGATAATTGTATAGAACCATACCTCTCATCACACCTCTTTTTTTTTGGCGGGGGGGGGGGGGGGGGGGGGGGTGGGGGGGGGGGGGGGGGGGGGGGGGGGGGGGGGGGGGGGGGGGGGGGGGGGGGGGGGGGGGGGGGGGCCAATCTTGGGACTTGAACTCTGGGCCTGGGCGCTGTCCCCTCAGCTCTTCAGGTCAAAGCTAGCGCTCTACCACTTGAGCCAAAGCGCCACTTCCGGCTTTTTTCTTTTTGCTTATGTGGTGCTTGAGGAATCAAACCCAGGGCCTCATGCGTGCAAGGCAAGCGCTCTACCACTGAGCCACCTTCCCAGCCCTCATCCGCCTTTTTTATTATAAACTTAGAATTTCTTAAATGAATTACATACTCAGAATTTATTGCATGCCCAGGACTGTTAGTGAGAGATTATGATAATTACTATTACTATTAGTCTTTTCCTCTTTTCCACTCTTTGGGTGGAAACTGCAGGCAGTTCCTTTGGTGTAAGTATTTCTGAGTTTTAGGATGCACACCTCCATTTTTAGTGTTACAGCTCTGGGCTTTAAGGTGTGCCCTTAGGCCAGCACTCATCAGCTGTTGTTATAGCTCAAAGCTTTGAATGCCATGGGTCTCTGAGCTCTTTTATTATATATATATATATATATATATATATATATATACACACATATACATTTATTGTAAAGATACTGTACAGAGGGGTTACACTTACATGAGCAAGGTAATGAGTCCATTTTCTATCAAGCATTGTTACCCCCCTCCTTTGTTTTTTCCCCTACCATCCCTTCCCCTCCCAACCTTTCCAACTCCTCTCTTCCCTCCCAAAGTTGTAAAGTTAGTTTTCAACATAGTGTCCTTGTATATCTCATTGTTGTTTACAATGGGTTAGGCTGTAGCCTTATTTCGGCATTTTGTATTTCCCTACCCCTCCCCAAATTAGAAAAATGTATATGCAAGATGCAGGACATGAGAATCAAATACAATGACAACAGGGGTTATCCCATGGGGGAAGAAGCATACAAAAGAACAAAAAAAAAATCACACAATACATTATAAGTACATTTAAAAAGAACAGCAAGAAGGATAAAATCTCTTGTGTCCTTATCTTGGGGCTCATTTCACTTAGCATCTGCTTATATTGTCATATGTACATAGCTTTTGACCTTTTCTGATTGTCCTAGGCATATACTAGTTATTGCAGATAAGGGAAAGCATGGGACCTATCTCTTAATGCGACAGCTCTGGGTAGTTTTCAGAAGCAAGAGCTAGTAACTCTCTACACCTTTCTGGAACTCTTAACCAAGACTTACAGCTCTGTCCAGTCTTAGCTCTGCTTGGTCTCTTGCTTTCCGCAGTCTCTGCTCTCTGTAGCCTTTCACCTTCTGCAGTCTGGAGTCTCAAGTCTCTGCAGCTTTGGCCTTCTCAGCAGGTCCTACAAGGCCTTCACAATATCAGCCGTCCTCAGTCTGCTTCCAGCAGCTCTGGAACTCATCAGCTGTCTGTTAGCTAGTACAGGCTTGCCTGGGGCTGACAGCCCTGGAAGTTGTCTGGTTTTTGCATTACCTATTCAGTGCATTCTAATCATGATAAAGGACTATAAGTAGAGACTGATGCCCATGCTCCTAACCCTAGCAACTCAGGAAGCTGAGATCTGAGGATCATGGTTCAAAAGCCATCCCAGGCAGGAAAGTCCCTAAGACTCATCTCCAAAACCTGGAAGTGAAGTTGTGGTTCAAAGTGGTAGAGCACTTGCTTTGAGGCAAAAAAGCTCAAGGACAGCTGCCAGGCCCTGAGTTCCCAGGACTATCACCACTATCACCAAGAAAAAGACTACAGGTAGGCAATGAAGCCAGTCGGAGCAGGCCTTATTACAAGGCAGAATGGTGTCCTAGGCTGACTGGAGGAGAAATAAAGGGCTGTGTATAAGTGGCTGTATATAGCCAGTGGTGCATGTGCACAGCTTCCCCCTCTTTCTGCTACACAGTCTGTTCGGGCTGTACTGAGACGACCTGTTCTGGCTGTAATGGGCAGTGGAGGTGCTCATCCTTAGCCTTCTTGAGGACTTCAGTGAGGTTGTCGGTTGCAGCTATGGGTAGGTCTCTCACTGTCAACTCAGGATCCCAGGAATTCCCTGACTGAAATGAAGTCTCTGAAAGCCACAGGAGCAGCCATGGCATATATGGGTGGTTTCTATGGACGGAGGAATCCTCCCTGAGCAGCCATGAAATGGTTAAAGCAGCCATGGACTATCATTGTCATGATGACAATGGAAGAGAATCAGGAAGAAGTAGCTGCTGGATTGACAGCTCCTATTGCTTCCCAGGAAAGAGGCAGGGATGAAGTTGCAATTGCTGCCAGCTCTGATGGGTCCTTCCAAGTGGCAGCGATGCCATTCATAATCCCACTGGACATGAGAACCACAGAGACAACAGTAGTAGTTTCCATGTGGCCTCCAAGATCGGGGAAGGTTTCCTGATTCTGATGCTAGACAGGTGCCACTGCAGGCGGAGGAGGAAGGAGGGAAGGGGAATCTGATAGCTGTCAATCAAACAACAGAACCACAGGCATTTAAAGAGAAAACAAACACCACACACATACCAAAAACAAAAACAAAAACACCAAAACAACAGACAACAACAACAAAAAACAAACCCAAACATTAAGAAGTGCTTACAGCAAAGCTCTAACATGAAATCAACATTCTTCTTCAGTAAGTAACAGTGCTTAACCTCTAACTACACAGCTTATGAAGGGTTGGCTATCCTGGTCTACCTCATTATTGCTACTTTCACTCTTAACCCCTGCTTGAGCATTGCTGATAATAGGAGCAATATGGCTTCCAGAAAGCTTACCTATGTGAACTCATTAATCTAGATTTGAAGCATGAGTCCACTTGTTAGCCCTTGGCATCCATCAAGTCGTTTAACCTCTGGCACTCAGTTTGATTGTGAGTACAATGAGGATAAATAATTCTGCCGAAGTTGTAGCTTGTTTTGAGAATTCGATCTGAGAACACAGCAGCAAGCCATGTCTGGAGAAGTCATTGGACTATTTTCAGTAAATTCAGAGGCTTGTTCTGAACAATTTCAATAATCTTTTACTAAATTTTATAGAAACTGTTGGTCTTCTTTCTTTTTTCCCCTTTCAGGAAAACAATATCAGAGATTGCTCTAGCAATTGCTAACTGCACCTGATTCTAGTGAAGAGTTTTTAATGAAAGCTTTGTGAGAAAGTGAAGGGCAATGGGTCCTTCAGATGTGGTTGTAAGAGAATTCTTATTGCTTGCTGCCTTGGGGCACTGAACAAGTCTGCTGGTCATTGTGTAAATACTGTGCTGTGTAGAAATTAAATAAGCTGCAGGGAGTTAATTGCAATCTGTTCCACATGAGCAGACATAGACCTTAGGGGCTGGGTCTCTTGGTTGGATGGCCCCAGGGAGCTGGGCTTCCTGCCTGTCATTTTGAGATCTTTCC
Source organism: Dipodomys spectabilis (assembly GCF_019054845.1). Classification (NCBI taxonomy): domain Eukaryota; kingdom Metazoa; phylum Chordata; class Mammalia; order Rodentia; family Heteromyidae; genus Dipodomys; species Dipodomys spectabilis. Next base: position 3,931,230 of record NW_024870678.1, on the reverse strand, counting down.
CCTTGCTGACCCAGTCACTACCCCTTGTAGCTCCAGTGTTTCCTTGGATGCAAATAGGAATACAGTTTCTGCCTCTCTGGGCTGGGACCCTGACTTCAGTTTCCTGATGTGTTTGAGAGAATATGAGCTTCGAGATCAAACTGCAAAATGATCTTTTTCCTTTTGCTTATCAAATTGGCAAATACAAGCAAGTTGTTAGTACTGCTCCATATTGAAATGTTTGTTGGGAATAATAGTCTGGCTTTACTGGAAACAGAAAATGATATAGTCTTTCAGGAAGGAAACCTGACCACATGTCTGTATATGTATGTATGTGTATGTATGTATGCATGTATGCATGTATATGTGTGTATGTATGTGTGTGCATGTGTGTCACTTTTCCTTCTTACAAGTCTTTTTTGCTAGCTAGGCACTGGTAATCTGAGCTACTCAAGAGGCTGAGATCTGAGGATTACAGTTCAAAGCCAGCTGAGGCAGGAAAGTCTGTGAGACTGTTATTTCCAAATAAGAATCCAAAAAACCAAACTGGAGCTGTGACTCAATTGTTTAGAGTACTAGCCACGAGTGCAAAAGCTCAGGGACAGTGTCCAGGCCTTGAGTTTAAAACCCAGAATCAGAGTTCATACACACACACACACACACACACACACACACACACACACACACACACACACACACACACACAAAGTCTTTTTGTCATTGTTCTGGTTTGTTTTTTCTGTGATTAGTTCTGCAATACCAGATTTCAAAAGAAAGATTTATATGAAATACCATCTTAGATTTCTTTATTTTCTTCCTTTTGATAGAGTTTCAATTTATGTGTGACTAATGAAGGCAACTATTCAATATAAATCTGGATTGTGTTTTAACATCTAATCCATTAATTTGTTTTTAATAAATGTGTATTCAGTTCATTTATAATTATTGTGACTACTTTTGCAATTATCTTAATTTTTACTTTTGGACTTTTGGTTTTTCAAACTTCTTTTTCTCTCTTCTGCTAAAGCATGTAGCACACGCTCTCTCTCTCTCTCTCTCTCTCCCTCACTCTCTCTCTCTCTCTCTCTCGTGCACGTGCTCTCTCTCCTCTCCTTCTTTCCTTCTTTTCTTTTTTACTATTTATCTTTCCAAATACTGAGACTTGAATTCAGAGCCTTGTGCTTGGCTAGGCTTGCTTACGTGGCTGATGCTCTACCAGCTGAACTATATCTCTAGCCTGACTTTTTCTCTGGTTTATTAGAGATGCAGAGTCTTGGACTTTGCTTCAAATCATGATCCTCCAGGTCTCAGCCTCTTGAATATGTAAGATTACTGCCATGAGCCAGCCACCAGTGTCCAGCTCAAAGTGTGTATCTCCATTCTTCATGGCTGTCCTTAATTTCTTCTTTTGCTTTCAATCTTTTTTTTTCAGTGTTGTGAATCAAACCCAAAGCTTTGTAAAACTGTGAACTGCCCAAAACCCTATCCTTAAAAATAAAATGTATGTAATTTGTTCTGTACTTTAAAAACAACATATTAAATTGTTTGTCATTCCTATATTTCTCTGAAACATGAAAATAACTCCCACATTATAATTATCTGGAGTCTTACCTTTTTAATATTTTACTTTGCAAAAACAAACTAAAATTGTTGGAATAATATAATGATGTTTCATATGTTTCTTATATATATTTTTCACTATAACTCATCAATTGTTAGTATTTTTAATTGTTATGGGCTGATAAGAATAATTTCTAAGGGGCTGGGAAGGTGGCTAAGTGGTAGAGCGCTTGCCTTGCATAGGCCTGAGGCCCTGGGTTCGATTCCTCAGCACCACATAAGCAAAAAGAAAAAAGCCGGAAGTGGCACTGTGGCTCGAGTGGTAGAGCACTAGCCTTGAGCTGAAGAGCTGAGGGACAGCGCCCAGGCCCAGAGTTCAGGCCCCACGACCGGACCCAAAAAAAAAAAAAAAAGAATAATTTCTGAGACATATCTTTAATGAAAGGAATTTGTAAGGCAATACAATTGACAAAAAAATATTGAAAAAAACAAAGACTTATAGTAGTTGATTTTTAAACTTAACTGATAGTATTCAGAATTCACCACAAATATATGATAGAAATATCTTTTGTTTAGAATATGTAAAGAGCCATTGTAAAAAAAAAATGAGGCAGAAACACAATATAGAAACAAACATAAAATTTAAACAGACTGCACCAAAAAGATACACAGATGGCAAAAACAGATGGAAAGATGCCTGATGTCATTACAGAAATAAAATTAAAATTAAATAAAAGCTATAATTAAATAAAACCTAAACTACAATTAGATACCACTTCATAACCACCAAAAGTGAAGTTAAAGAAAAAGATGAATAATACCAACTGATGGTGAATATATGGCGTAACTGGAACACTTCTGGTGGGCATACCACTTCTTCAGAAATGTATTGGTAAGTTTTGGAATGCCAACCAAAGGCCTGTGTGTGTGTGTGTGTGTGGTGTGTGTGTGTGTGTGTGTGTGTGTGTGTGTGAACCTTAGTTCATGGTGTTATTGGAAAGTGGTGGAACCTTTAGTAGCTGTAGCCTAGTGGAAAGTCCTCAGCACATTGGAGGTTTGTCCTTGGGAGCTGTGTTGTCACTCTGGTCCTCTCTTCTTTCTTTCCTTCACATCTTGGGCATGCTCTTCCCAGTGCTGACTGCTACGAACCCAAAGCAATACGGCTAACCAGCCATAGACAAAACCCTTCAAAACTGAACCAAAATAAACCTTTCATTTTTAAAGCTTGATTATCTCAGGTATTTGTTATAATAATGGAAGGTTGACTAATACAGTTAGTTAGTTAGTTAGATAGATAGATAGATAGATAGATAGATAGATAGATAGATAGATAGATAGATAGATAGATGGATAGATGGATAGATAGATAGACTTAGCAATGTATTTGCCTAAAAAAATTGAAAACATGTGCTTGAAAGTTCAAAGAAGTTATATTCATAAGAACTTTTACTGGGAACAACTCTAATGTCCACAAGTGAATGGAGAAGTTATACTGTGAATATATCAAATAATTGTACTATGTTATTATACCAGCCATATAAGATAGAATATTGCTCAGATATAAAAAGGAATAAGCTTTTGACAGGTGCAATACGAATGAATCTCACTTTATACTTTATACTGAGCAAAGGCAGCTAAATATAAAATACTATATATTATGCGTAAAATTATTATAGTGATAGAAATCAGATGCGTGGTTACTTGGGACAGCCAATGAGGTAATAGAGTAGATTACTAAAAGATCACAGGGACATTTGGGTGTGTGAGAAAGTATTTTATATTTTGAATGTGTTGGTGAATATATTAGTATATTCATATTTCAAAATCCACCAAGTGCTCATGCCTATAATGCTTTGATTTCTTGGTTTGCTGGCTCACTTTCAGTGGAAAGTTTTGGTTTGGTTTGGTTCTAATTTTCTCTTTTCATTTTGGTTCGCCCTTCTCTGCCTAGTGATTTTACAGTAGCCTTCAGGATCTGATGTTATGTAAGTGTCTGGGGGACCCCGTTCCCCTCAGTAATACACGGAACATTCCATCACTGAGCCATCTGAAGTGTGGCTAATTTGCCATTTCCTAGGACGGGTCTCTCCTCCTTTCATTTCCATGGGCTGTTTTTAAACCAGCAGTGGCTACTGGGCAGTTTATTTCAGGATGCTTTATGGAATAAGAGGACTCCACCCCAGCCCCTGGTTTTAATCAGTGAAGGGGCTCTGGCTATTCTCTCAGGGAGCCTCATTAGTTCCTATTCCCTACAGGAGATGCACCCTTAACACCCTGCAAGCTGCTTCAGAATGGAAGCCTGGCATGTCCTGCCTTTAATCCCGGATCACGTAGCTCTATTTAGGCCCTATGAGATATTTATCTTGTTTTTAGCTTTGCTTTATCTTATATCTCTTTCTCTCTTTTCATGAAATAATTCTTCCTTTTTGCTTTGTGTTTCATGAGGTGAAGCTGCATCCTATTTTCATACTTCCATTTAAAATAAACTTTAACTGGTTTCAGCTTTCTCACCGTTATCTAAAGAAATAATATGCTAATGCATATTAAAATAGTGATAGTTTTGAAATGTTCCTTTATGTTGCCTCTAAGCCATATTCCGTATCATGAGTTAATGTATGTATATATGTATCACCTTGGAGGTCTGGGACGGAACTGGGATTCCTGATTTCTAGTAAGCTCTGAGGGGATGTTGCCCTTGCTATTTTGATAGTTATCCTTTGAGACACAAAGTCTTTATTGTACTTGGCAAAATAGAGATCCAGAGAGTACCTCATAGTAATCAGCAATGCTCAGACTTAAATTTGGGTACTGTCCTTCCAGAGCCTGAGTGCTGCTTTGTGCTCTGTTGAGGTCTTCTTCCACCCTCTGCCCAAACTCCAGCCAGTGTGGTGTGAGGGACAGAGGCTGTGATGTGTTTTGGATCATTTTCCCATCCATAGCCGGTTATACCAGCTTTCTGTCTCAGCTGCCATTCTAGGGCACATTTTTTTCCCCTCAGGAGGGAATTTCCTTTATAAAAGGTGTCCCTGTTGGCCTGCCACATATGTTCAAGGCCCATGCATGCCTGAGTTCCAAGTGATGAATGACTTTCCCTTTAGCAGAAGTCTTACTTTTGAGATGTATGTGACCTACTGGGTAGAGATAGTGCCTCCTTCTCATAGGGACTCCCACTCCAAATACCTAGCAGAATGTTTTGAGAATACACAGGAAACTTGTCAACCTGGTTTCCTCTCTAGTACCTTCCTAAATCAAATGTGTAGGGGTAACACAGCTTGAATCCCTTATCTTCTGGCACAGAATTGATAAGCGGCAACCGTGAAGCATGCAGAGGTCTTCCCTGAGGTTACTGAAGTTTCTGAATAATGAATGCTTGAGTGGGAAAGCTCAGAGAAAACCAGACATAGTGCAGTAAGGCAGAGGTCTGGATGATTCTTTTAAGTCCCAGTGCAATGTTCTATTTACATTAATTTACATTCCTTTTTTTTTCAAAGAGAGGAATGCATCGTTCAGTCATGTGAAGGCACTTTGTCGTGTGGAATTACTACTTAATCAAGAGGTGCTGTGTTTCTGAGCAATAAGCATGAGTCATTCCTAGTGTTGAATTGCTATTTGAAATGCAGAGACAGCTGTCCATCCATCAGTCTGTAGTGGACCCAAAGGACAGCCATTTTGAGAATGTGAGCCTACACCTTCCTGGCTTGGCACATAGGAAATGAGTTGTGTTGTTTGTTTTATTTTAACCTTTGTTAGCTCATTTATAATGGTGAGAATTTTTTTCCCATGGAGCAAAATTTCTTAGTTCTTCTTACTGTTTATCAAACCATTCAGTATTTAACTAGCACAGAGCTACAACAGATTAGAAAGCCATCTGACAAGAAGACTAAGTATCTGTGGATTTCACTGGTTGGGGAGGAGTGGGGGGTGAAGAGGAGTGTTGGGGGCTTTCTTATGTGTGTTTTCCCCTCAGTATTACTTGTGTAGAAGCTGTAACTGACAATTTGTGGTGTTCTGGAACCTGGAGACCTCTTGCCACTTGTATATTGAAGTGTTTCTCAGAGTCTAATGCTAGAATGGGAAATGCTAGACAATAAACCAAAACAATGGCAACAAGACACCACAAGTAGAAAATTCCAGTGACAAAAGGAGCTTGATTGAAATATCAGTCCCAGGACCCATCTCAGAGACTCATCCAACATGGAGCCAGAAACCTGTGTTTTTAACCAGTCCCAGCCCTCTCTAAACTAGGTGACATGACTTGGTCTTGGTTTGGATTTTTAATATCCCCTAAAGGTTTATAAGGTACAGGTTTGATCATTAGTCTGTAACACTATTAGAAGGTGGTGGAACCTTGAGGAGGTGAGACTTAGGAGAAGGAAGTTAGGTCATTAGGGGTATGACCTTCACTCTGCCCTCCAGCCACCTTGAGGTAAAGCAGAGTTGTTCCACCATGAGCTCCCTGCCATGATGATCTTACCTCACCACAGGGCCCCAAACATCAGAGCCAAGTCATCAGAAACTGAAATAATTGAAACGGAAGGCCCAAATAAATTATTTTTCCATTTTAAGTTGATCATCTATGGGTATTTCTGTCACAGCATCAGAAAGCAAACTAACCCAGCACCTACTGAAGAACCTCACTGCGTAGAAAGGAAGTGAGTGGCTCTGTCTTCCATTTATAAATAAGGCTTGCTGTACATATCTTCCATAAGCAAGTCAGTCAGGAGCCTGAGCATCCACTTCTTCAGGATCCTCCCGGTCTCCTCTTGAAGTCTCTTCATCTTTCGTGACTCTGTTTTCTCTACTGTAATGTATGTGGCATGAATCCTTGGAAAATTTTGTCCAGGCAAGTAATGGAAATAGCCTCCAGGGAGCTGATATCTGTTATTGTTGTTGTTGTTGTCTTCCCAAGTACCAGGACTGGGTGGACTCTTCCGACAATCTTGTTTATCTTGATAAAATTAGGGAAATGAGAGCCAAGTGAATCCTAAGGGTATAGTAGTCTAAAAAAAATCCACAACACAACCCTAGATGCCTACCAAGCTCTCTTGGCTTGCCTGTATGACTTCTTTTCATGAAGGAGAGGGGTCTTCTTTACATTCAGAGTGGCAGGTTCATAGACCCTTGTGCTTCTTTTATGTGTTTGTAAAAAATCTTAATGTCTTTCAAAGGAAAGAGCCCTGAGACCTCACTGTCATATTAATGAATCCTCTGAGCAAACTCTTCCAGCTCACATCCATGTTGGCTGCTTCTGCCCCAGAGCCTAGCCAGGCTAGTTTTCCTATGAACCCGGCTCCAGATATCTGGGAAAAGGTAAACCATGTTTCATTTCAATGAAAAACCTGGCTTACTTTTCAGCCAGTGAACATACCAGGGAATTTTTGCTACTGTTTCATTTGCTACTGGTAAAAAAAAAAAAGGACCTCTTTTAAAAACACACATTTCCTAGCATAGAGTGGCATTCAAGAGTTTTGCAATTAAAATGATGAAACATTTCTTGCAAGAACTTCTCTTTAAAATCAATGTGATGGGTTCACAGCACACCATTAGGAGGAATTATGTAAAACAGCCTCTCTGTTCCAAATTTTATTTTGAGATTTAATTTATTCCAGATTCGGCAGAAAAAAAATAACCATGTGACAAGCCTGCTAGCAGATGTCAATTTCGTTTTATAGCACATGCCTGCACTTGAGAGTCAGAAAATGGAGATTATTCTTTTTGCCTGCTGTTTAATGCACACCACAGCTTTATAACATTATGCCCCAGAGGATACTGATTAACAGCCTGAGAACAAGCAATGGACCCTTGCTACACCTGGCAGCCCCAAGTGTGCACACTTAGTTCACATTGCCTTGTTGGATTAAGAGAGGTGGTCAAAAGAGCCAACATGTCAAAAAATGGGGTTTTCTTCATTTTAATATCATCTAGGTCAAAAGACAGATTATGCTACAATACAAGTGATGTGACGAGATAAACAAGAATTATTTAAACAGACAGAACAAAAATTCATATAAAATTTTATGTCATTCATAGAGAATGCAAAGTAACTAAATGTGATAAATATTAGGGCCAAGATAATCATAACCAGAAAACTTCACCTCTTCCTAATCCTAGGGCCTGTTCTTTGTTTGTCAGGCATAGTAATTGTGGGTTTATATGTTCACTGTGGTTTTCATTACCACCCATCCAGTTCTCCACCATCTTTCTCTTCATTCACCCAATAAATATCTAGTAAGTATATTCTGTATGCAAAATCCCAGGCTTAAATAGTAAATAATATAATACATACATAATAAATGAATATATTTTACTTTTTCTTTCTTTTTTGTTTTTTTGGTCAGTTGTGGGGCTTGAGCTCAGGGCCGGGCTGGGGCATTGTCCCTCAGCCCTTTTGCTCAAGGCTAGCACTCTACCACTTTGAGCCACAGCACCACTTCCATTTTTGAGTTATGCATTCTTTTAATATTTTACTTTTAACTGCATTAAAATACATTTAATGAAATAATACTTTAACCACAGTAAGTAGTATTGCTGGTAGTGTTAAGTTTAGCAGTGCTAAACATATTTATATTGTTGTGCATTTGATTTCCATACTTTTTCATCTTGTGAAATAGAAAGCCTGTGCCCATTAAGTAATTCCTTCCTTCTTCCTTCAGCCCCTAATAATCTCCAGGATTCTTGCTACTTTTTACTTTTTCTGTTCTTGGCATTTCACATAAGTGGTATCATACAATGTTTTCCACCTTATTTGTATATGGCTTATTTCATTTAGCATATTGTTTGCCTAACATAGGTTCCTATGTTGGGTCATATGTTGGGTCATATGTTTCAAAAGTCTTCCTTTTTTTATTTTTTGTTTTTTATTTTTTATTTTTTTTATTGTGAACATACTGTATAGGGGGGTTACAATTACATGGGCAAGATAAAAGGCCTTCCTTTTTAAGACCAAATGATATTCCATTGTTTGTGTGTACTATATTTGGTTTATCCATTTATCTGTCAACAGATACTTGAATTGTCTATTGTGAGAAATATTACTACAAAATTGAGTGCTCAGATCTCTCTTCCAGGCTCTGCTTTCTATATTTTTGGATATTCTAGAATTACATGGATTATAGTTTTGAGAAACCACCATAAGGTTTCCAATAGTGGATAATATCATCTTATCTCATAAGTGTGTATTTTAAGATTAAACGGTAGTGGAAAAGGCAGAAATGTGATCTTGTGATGATGAGTGCTACAAAGGCAAAGTACAGTGTATTATAGGAATAATTAATAGAGAAACACAATCTAATCTGTTACTGTTTTTGTATTCTTCTGGCTGGCAGTGGTAATGGGACTGTCTCTTTGTTTTTTCTCTTATGGATGGTATTCAACTACTTGAGCTGCTTCTGTTTCTTTTGTTTTTTGGTTTGTGTGGGTTTTTGTTTGTTTGTTTTGTTTTTGCTGGTTAACTAGAGCTAAGAGTGTTTTGGATTTGTCTTTCCAGAGAAAGCTTTGAACTCAAGATTTTCAAATCTTAGTCTCTTTGGTAGCTAGGATTGTAAGTGTGAGCCCCTGGTACCTGGTTGGGTGTTTTTGTTTGTTTGTTTGTTTTGGTTTATTTTTGTTGGTTGTGAGGCCTGAACTCTGGGCCTGGGCACTGTCCCTCAGCTCCTCAGCTCAAGGTTAGCACTCTACCACTTGAGCCACAACACCACTTCCAGCTTTTTCTGCTTACATGGTGCTGGAATCAAACCCAGGGCCTCATGCATGCAAGGCAAGCCCTCTACCACTGAGCCACTTTCCCAGCCCCACCTGGTTGGTTTTATATTCCTGATTCCTGGTCAATAATGGGCCTTGAGCAATGTCTGACAGTGGTAAGTGAGCCACCCAGAACTTGAGGATTCCCTTCTTTTTCCCTTCCTATTCTTCAACTGTCCTCCATTATATAGAATGGCAATGGAGAATAACCTGAGCAATTGTTAATAGATCTCTGCCATTTTTGGTTGCTTTTATTACTATCTAATGAGATTTTGGAAAAATGCAGTAGTGTTTTTTAAATTCTAGATATCATCGAACATTCAGAGATATTGAGATATTAACATCAGAGACCTCTGCCTTTTCTTTGGGGTGGAAGGAAGAGGCTGACTGTGGATGTTAGATGAACGTAGAGTGATGTTGGAAAGTGGTGGGATTCTCAGGGGGAAAATGTTCTTTCTATTCTTTGAATATTGTCTCTATTATCTAAAGAATTTTGTTCTATAATGATATAAAAAAGGCGTCTTTCTCATTTTTTCTTTTGGCCTGTAATATTTTGCTCAGTTATATGTTATTTTTACTTATTTGAAATAGAAATTTCACTCTTGAGATTTTTCAAGAGCATTTCAGATATTTAAGATTTGTAGGCTTCCTATTTAATGACTTCAATTTCTATTTCTAGTTTTATGGAAAGGAATCTGTTTACTTGATACTAAAATGAATGAAAGGCACAGCTACTATTTTGTCCTACTTTTAATTTTGTGAACAATTGAGGCAAAGAAAGAGACTAGCCACAAAAATATTTGGCATAGCTCTTTTTTAAAGAAATGTGTATTGAGTTTAGTATTTCTACTGTATTGTTATTAACTAGAGAGTTCTGTCTGAAATGGGTTCTAATGTTTTCCCGGAGCTGCTGTGCTCTTGGTGTTGGCACAGGAGAGCAGGGTTGATGATAGACACTGTTAGGGTTTGGGGATTGGTAGCAAATACTGGGTCATGGTGCCCAGTAGAACAGCTGTTGGATCTCAAAGAACCTGCATACCAGCTCTCCAGCCTGTTAGCTGTGTAAATAGCACAGGTAAATTCAGCACAGGTAATATTCAAGATGCTCTTAGTGATACCACAGCACTATTGTATAACTTGTTCTCTAGTTTGTTATACTCTCTTAGTCTTCCTTTGCGGTTAAGTGATGTATTTTAGTAGTGATTCCTTGCTAGTAGTAATAATAGTAGTATTGATTTTTAAAAATTATTTACATCCTGAAAATAATAAAACAGTAGAATTTTTATTTGAAATAATAAAGTAATAAACTTTTGGTTTTATGTCACCATGATGATCAGAGCCAGGCACTGATGGCTCATGCTTGTAATCTTAATTATTCAGGAGGCTGACATGTGAAGATACTAGTTTGAAGCTAGCTAGGGCAGCAAAGTTTGTGAGACTCTACCTTTATCTTCAATTAATCACCAAGAAAGCCAGAAATGAAGCTGTATCTCAAGTAGTAGAACACTAGCCATGAGCAAAAAAATCTCAGGAATAGTACCCAGGCTTTGAGTTCAAACCCCAGGACCTGCACAAAACAAACCAAAACAGAGCATCTTTTGATTATACCGTGCTATTTTGAAGTGATTTATCATGATTATAAAGATAAAAATAGAAAAGGAGAAAAATATATTGGTAATCAAATATTTTCAAAAATACACGAATGCTATGTTCAACACCCCACTCATGAATTTATGGTGTCCAGTTTTTTTCTATATGGCCTATGTATTAATGTATTAATGTGTTAATGTATTAATCATAAATTTAATTATTTTATTTTTTATCATCTTATTAAAAATGTGAATAGTTTGCTGACTGTGCTTACAATGTTAGAGTATTATGAATTTGTTTGTAGAAAATAGGGATCTTATTCCACGATAGAGAAAAATAATTCAGCCCTATGAGCCACATTTCGTGTGGTCTATGAGGTAGAAATAATACCTTCGATGCAGGACTGTTCTGGAGGTGATTACGACCCAAAAGGACTGTTTATAGTCTAACACAGTGCCACTTACTTTCCACATGAGACTATATATTAAAGAGTACTTAGACTGATTTGAACTATCCTTGGGATGCAATACAATGATATGAATAGTTTAGTACATTTTATTATTCTTTATTTGCTTAGTAATACTGGGGAAAGTTCTATCAGGCCAATCATTTACTCCAGAAAGTGTTTTTAAAAAAAGTTGATCTTCTGGATTGGATTTTGGAAGTATTTATAACAGCAAGAGTGTGAATCCAGCTGGGCACCAGTGGCTCATGCCTGTAATCCTAGCTACTCAGGAAACTGAGATCTGAGGATTGCGGTTCAAAGCCAGCACAGGCAGGAAAGTCCAGGAGACTTTTATCTCCAGTTAACCACCAGAAAACTGAAAGTGGCGCTGTGGCTCAAGTGATAGAGTGCTCGCCTTGAGCTGAAGAGTTCAGGGACAGCACCTAGGCCCAGAGTTCAAGCCCCACAGCTGACAATAAGGGGGGGTGGGGGAGGAGGAAGGGAGGGAGGGAGGGATTGAGGGAGGGAGGGAGGGAGAGAGTATGAGTCTGATTTCCAGACATCCTTCAATGCTCTTGGGATCTTGCTTGGCTTTTTTGAGCACTTTTAATCACTTGAGCCACACTGACACTTCCTCTGTCATGCAATTTTAATTATCACTAAATATGCAAATGTATGTGTTTTTACTAAAACTCCTTTATTTAGTCCTTCATGAAAGGACTGTAAATAACCTGGCACAGTGCCAGTTGCTCCCTGTGTGGGACTGTATTAAATAGCAATTGGATCAGATTGATTTTATTGTGTTAAATATAAATACCTTATGTGTGATGCACAAGGTTTGAACTCAATTTCCCACTGTATGCCTACAGATATCTTATGCTCTCATCTGACTGAATGATTTTACTTCCAACTTGCCCAAATGCTTTTATTCCATGTAGCTTTAGTCAGAGCTCCTATTATCTCTAGTAGGTACTGTATATTTGAACAAATAAAAAAATGCATCCATCTTTCAAGTCTTATCCCAAATGTCATCTCTTCCACAAAGCCTCGTTTAAAACCATTAAATTTTTTATTGCATAGATGACATGTAGAAAAGTTCGATAATATTGAATGAATAGAAAATAAAAGGATGAAAGTTAAACTCATATAAGTCTACCACTAGATACACACTATTTGTATACGTAGTCTCTCCTTCTAGACTCCCCTAGTATGGTTTGTTCATAGCTGGTGCTCTTTGACTTGAGCCATACTGCAATTCTAGCCTTTTGCTGGTTAATTAGAGACAAGAGTCTTACTTGTCTGCCTGAGCCAGCTCTGATCATCAGATCTTAGCCTCCTCTGTACAATTATAGTCACAATCTGCCAACCTGCAGTGGCACTTATATTTTAAAAAATTAAGTTGAGATCATACTCTATTGTTATTTTATAAGCTGATTTCTTTTTATGGATTACTAAGTCTTGAACATTTTACATATAATTAAGTACTTTAGATATAATGCAGCATTATTTGTAATTGCAAAATTCTGGAAACACTATAATTACCCTTTCATTAAGGACTGAATAAATGAATTTTAATTAAACCTATACATTTGAATATTCAGGAACAATTAAAGTACATGATATATATCCGTGTTTTGCTAACATGGAAAAATATTGTAGATAAATTGTTAAAGACTCAAAGTCCCAAATGGTGAATATACTATGACACCCATAATTTGAATAAAAATAAAGAAATGTACATGCGTACATTTGTATATTATACATGCGTTAAAACATGGGTCTTTAGGGAAAGGTACTGGGGATTCTGAGGGATATGGACAATTGTTTGTTTGTTTTACTATTTGTGTTTTGTATTTTTTTCCATAAAATCTTACAAAATATTTATATACAGTGTAATTTAATGGCTGCCTTTTTCCTAGTTGAATATACTGTGTAGTTTTGATTCACTTCTCAGTTGTTGGATATATAATTTCAAGTTTGACCACCATAAGCTGTACCTTTTAAAATATGCATTGCTAAGTTATTTTCAAGTGAGCTTGCACCATTTGAATTTACCGATCCTTTCTCAATGGGTGTGGTTTCTTAGTTCTTTGAATTGCTATAAAACTTTGTTTGCATATTCTGTGAGGTGGAAGTTTAGCCAGTATCTTATATCATTAGAGATATATACCCATTTGACATCACTGGGTATGTAATGTATCTCTATGATAAACTATGTATCTGTCTATCTATAGGATATAAGATATAGGTGTTCTAAAATTGCAGTGACGGAGACTGTGATATTCAACCCATTTTGCCCACTACAGAATATGTCATAATGCCTGGCCTGTGTGAAATGTAAATTAATGCTGGGTACACTGAAATGAATTAGTTCCACACTGTGAGGGAGCGTCTTTTAAAATGATGGTAGTGACTTGTTCAGCTGGCTGGACAGTCTGAAGTCATAACCTTTATGAGCCACTCACTAGATTATATCCTGAAATACCAAAAGCAGTAACTTAATCGTTTTCACTAGGGTAATTTTACCAGGAGAAAACATGACTAGGTATATGCAACCTTGAAGCCATGTAACCAGGCCACAGAACTAAGCAATAGTGACTACTTCAGGTTTCTTCTTAATAATTGGTTATTACATGTTTGTTTTGCTCTATTGGCTTTTGGTGACAGACAATTAATAAACACTGATGAGTTTTGTCATATGGGAAATTACCCTGATGCAATGTAACCTCTACATACATGACTAAGTAAGCTATCTATATCCAAGATTATAGATGCTTGAATTACATGCTTTATTGAATTAATTGAAAACACATAGTGGGAAGGAAAGACAGGTGTTTGTGGAGGGTGACACTTAATAAGCTGGTCATTCTCCCTCTCCCTTTTTCCTTTCCCTACTCCTTTCCTCTCCCTCCCTTCTCTTTTCCTTCCCCTTTAATTTCTTGTTTCTCTTTCTACCTCTTACTAGCACTCTCTGCTTATGGTGGAGCTTGAGGATCAGAATTAAGGCTTGGAGCGAGAAGACTCAAATGGAGCAATGGAGGGACAGGTGCTAGGAATGGCTATGAATTTTATCTAGTACAGTATCCATGGAGTAGGATAGATCTCAGTGATGGTTGGCAACTGAGAATCTCATGAATATTGAGTGACTTATATTCCTCATGCATATTTAATGCTTAGTAACCACTTCAGTGCTCAATCAACATTTCTATCCCTTTCTACACTTAGCACTCATGGACTGCTTATTTTATATACCTAGTACATCTCATGTATTACTCATTTGCCTATACTTACCACATTCTGTAAACGTCACATGTCTCATTTGCTTTCTCATACAGAATGAAATATTCCCAAATACAACAGATGCACATTGCTAATTCAAAACTTAACATTGATAAGTTTGTACAGAGAGTAGCTTTGTTTTCACTATTAATCCACTTGTGTATTTAATCACAGTGAACCTAAAGCTCTTATTGGTTAGAGCTGACATGAATAAAACAGAGAAAGTAGGTGGAGAGTTTGGTAATCTGGTACAATCATTCTGAAATTTACTCATATGGTGCAGTAATAGTTGGGCAACACAGGACAGGATGTACCTCCATCCAAGAACTTCCCTGGAAATTGTCTCTCCTTTCCTTCCTCCCCCCACCTTCCTCCTTTCTCTGTTCCCTCTCTTCCTCCCTTCAGAGAGTCATTCTATGTATCTTAGGTTGGCCTCAACTCACTATGTAGCCTAGGCTAGTTTTAGGCTCTCCTGTCTCTGCCTCCCAGGTAACTGGAATTACATGCATGTGCCACTATGCCTAGCTGTCCTCATTTTTTTTTAAATGAAGTTTATTGTGTGAATCTGTCCTCATAATTAAATTTCCTTGAAACGGACTTGCAGAAAAGTATTTTGGCATTGTTAGGACTTCAGCACCGTATGTTAGGACAATGGAGGAGAAGGGAAGGAAACAGACTGGATATCTGGAGATCTTCACACGCAAGGGCTGCTTATTGAGATAGAACTGCGAGGGACACAGCCTTCCCATGGGCTTGGAGACTGTAAAGGAGCTATGACAGAAGCTGACTTTTATGAGGTCTGAGCAAGGAGGCAGAGGTTAATGAAAAAGCTATTAGGTCTAGGGAGTTGGTGGCTTTTCTGTTTGGCCTACAGTGGAATGTTTACAACTAGGCTTAGATAGATTGCACTGCCTGCCCATGAAGCATATCCGTGCATAGTTGGGGTTTTGCCTGGTGTCTATATGTGCCTGGGACAATAGGGTGGAGCTCAATCCTTCAGTGCCCAACACAGTGTTGTGACAAGTAAGAATTTTATTCTTGTGATTCAATTCTAGTTAATGGAAATTTAGAGAGCTTCTACCAGAGGACTTGTGGGCTTGAGGTACAAACTCTCCAGTCTCAGGCATAGTAGAGCTAAACTCTCAACACTTCCTAGAAAATTATACTCACTCAAATCACCTAGTATGGAGCTGGGAAGGTGGCTCAGTGGTAGAGTGCTTGACTTGCATGCATGAGGTCCTGGGTTTGACTCCTCAGCACCACATAAGCAGAAAAAGCCAGAAGTGGCACTGTGGCTCAAGCAGTAGAGCACTAGCCTTGAGCTGAAGAGCTGAGAGACAGTGCCCAGGCCCAGAGTTCAGGCCCCATGACTGGGGAAACAAAAAAATCACCTAGTACTCCTTCTTCAATTACTGATCTCAGTTTCTTTCCTCAGTCTAGATTTTAATACAAGCTATTTCCAAAAGGAAAGAATAGACCTAAAGTTTTCCACCTATCAGCTTCCTTGTAGAAAGTGATAAGATGAAGCCAGGTGTTGGTAATCCTCTAGCTACTTAGGAGGCTGAGATCTGAGGATTGCAGTTCAAAGCCAGTCTGGGCAGGAAAGTCCATGAGACTTTTTTCTTCAGTTAACCATCAGAAAACCAGAAGTGGAGCTGTGGTTCAAAGTGCTAGAGCACTAGCCTTGACGAAGGGCTCAGAGATAGCCCCAGGCCCTGAGTTTAAGCCCCACAACAGTCCAAAAAATAAACAAATAAATAAATAAAACATAAAAGAAGAATGAAGAAAGTGATAAGATGTAAAAAAAAAAAAAAGCCAAACCCATCACTGAGGAATGGAAACAGGAAGTATATCTCCCAGGTGAGGGGGATGCCCTCACTCACTAAACACAGGGGACCAGAAACAAATGACTCAGCATGCCCAGGAAAGGAGTACATGGCCTGAGAGAATGATAGAAACAGAAAGGACAGGAATTTGGCCAGTAATATGACTTCTAGACAACAAACCCAAACCCCCAATCATGTGCTAATTATCATTGATAGCACTTCCAAGAAATAAACTTCTCTCTCATGTTGAGCTTACCATAATCAAAAGTTAAAGAGTATTTTCATGTGTAAAAAAATTTAGATACCAAACCCTTGCTTTCACTGTATTTGATGTTGGTATAATTTGTGGAGGGGAAGGGCAAAAACAAATCATTTAACTAGGGATACAGGTGGACTCATTGCAACAATGAGATGTACAAGTTGTTATGTCAAAAAATGAACTTTACAACTTTGGTGTGTGAGGGGAATCGGGTGGGGGGAGGTGGGAGGAGTATGGGAAGGGATGGGAGGGGGAAACAAAAAGGAGGCAACAATGCTTGATAAGACAAGTACTCGTTACCTTGCCCATGTAATTGTAACTCCTCTGTAAGGTATTCTCATACACAAAAAAAACTTAGATACCATTTTGTTTTGCTCCCTGTATGCTCTTTTTGATAATACTCTTTTCTTGAATGTCTGGAGGCAAGTCAGAATAATTCTACATGGTTTCATTCAGGCTAGAACATTCCTATTGATATATTTTTTTTACATGATAAGTGTTTTTAATCAAGACCAATTCATTTATTTATAAGAAGACTCCACATTCAGGAATTAAAATGAAGGATAAGATAACATGCCTGAGAAAACCTCCAGTCCAAGTAGAAGGCAAATTTATTAAGGCAGAAAAAGATATTAGAAGAGCGTTAGCTTTCTGTATCATTTTCTGGACAAAGTTTCCCTTACTATAACTTAAACTGCATTTTTGGAAGGGCTTTTCCACTTAGAGTGGATTTAAGAGCAATAGATATAATACAGGATAGCAATTTCCAAGAAATTATTGGACAGCAAAGGATAAATGGATCCTGTTCCCTAGGCAACCACATGGAAGGGATAACATCGCTCAAGCTCCTAAAGTAAAGTGTAAGGTTGCTACTATTTTTGGTTTCAGCTTCCTCTAAAAATGGTTTTTATTCTTGAAATTATTCTTTTGTGTAATGAAACCTGAGCCCTTTCCAACTCTTCTGCCTATAATATTAGTCTTGTATGTAGCTCCATCCTTGATCTCAGCATGTGTGGCTATGAGAGGAATAATCACCCTGGCAAGCAGGTCAAATTGAGGCCTAAAACTCATGAGAAACGAGGGCAGAGCCAAAGCATTTCCAGGCTTGTTGGGTTTTTGTGATTTCATAAGGAAAAGTCCTTGGAGTTTTCTGATGGAAGCAATCTTTTCTGAATTGTTTTTCCCATTTTCTTCCAGCTGGTGTGAGATGAGCACTCAGCTTTAGATTAAAGCCATTTTAATAGAAAAAAATGCTAAAATGAGTGTATTTCTGATTATTTCAGTAGGCTTTCTGTGCCAATACCAAGGGCCATCTATTTGAGTGTGGAATCTTCTATGTGGTTTCCCACCGAATTGCCATCCTTTCTCATCTGACACAATTCCCTCAGCTTTTTAAAATCTCCTATTCTCTTCGCTCTGTTTCCATTTATCTTTTAGTGATTACCCGCCCCCCCCCCCCACACACACACAGGAATTCAGTGACACATATACTAAGCAATTTGATCTTCAGAGCATTTTCCCCATCCCTGACCCCCTAGGAATCCTGCAACCTTTCTGTGTGAGTTCTGGTTACTGATCCCATCTCTCTGCCATGCTGGGGCTGGTGGTATCTTTGACCCAGAAAGTCCCAGGGATGTTTAGAAGGCCTCCCATAAGCATATCTCTCTAGTGTATTCTACTGGTTAGATTATTTGTTAATTAGCACTATTTGAAAAAAAAAGTTCCTCTCTGGAGAATGTGCTTTTTTCCTGCCTGAATATCAATCACTTGTTTTAAATCATATCATCTAATAGATGTCTCATGTAGGTGTTTTAGGACACTTGGCTAAAAGGGATGGAAATTGGCCAAGGTGGACAAAGAGAAATGTTTGTATGTGGCTTATTGTATATGCTATAATAAGAACCTTTGAGCAGCCAGCAGGGCATCTGATGGTGAATGCTGTGCGTGCAAAGTCAGGAGATTGGGGGAAAAAAATACAGTAGCAGGTAGAATCATTTATCTTCTTCGCAATTTCATTGGAACTACAGAAATTCCCCTAGTAGAATATTTTTCCTCCATGAGCTAGTCGTAAGTCAGAAATGCTTGACTACTATCAAATATGTTTCACTGTGTGCTATAGAGGAAGAAGAGAGACTAAACCTCATTATTGTGTGATTTTGCTGAGCAATATTACAACTACTTAGTATTCTTTAAACCCTTTTTAAAGATCTCCTGTGCACCATGAACTCAGCCAAGGACAGGGGGTCAGTGCTAAAGATTCTTGCCCTTAAAGTCATGATAGGGAGAGATGAACAGTTATACAAAAATTTTGTATTTGGTACCTCACAAAGAAGCCATTTTTCTTATGGAGTTCAGGAAGGACAGGGGCACAAAGAGATTATGAGTTTTTATTTGAGATGGCTCTTACCAGTTAAATAGGAGTTTACCAAAGGTAGAAGGAAGAAGCCGTAGCATAGAAGTGAGAAAGAGGAAGTTGAATTGTGGGAGAGGGAAACGCTTCAGCATGGTTGGCACAATGGGTGATTTGAGAAAGGAGCCAGGACGCAGGGCAAGAAAGGGAGGTTGGGTCTAGGTTTAGAGGGAGCTGGGGAGTCCTAGGGAAAGAGTTTCATTCTGGAAGTTAGTAGAGGCCCTTAAACAGGGAACTTAAATAATTAGGTTTAAATTCAGACAAATTCTGGAAGCATGGTAGAAGATGCACAGTTCAAGACTAAGATCTTGAGAGAGTAATTATTAAAAATCACTGGGCAGCATCAACTGCACTGGACATTGATGAAAGTGAACGAAGCAACTCAAGGGCAGTGATGGGAGGGGAGGAGTGAGAGAGAAATGCGGGACATCTGATACTAAGCAAAAGGAGAGAAATGTACATAGCACCTGACCTGAAAGAAATAGTTTTATTGTAACTGTTCGTAGAGTTAAACTTTTTTTTTTTTTTTTTGGGTCCGGTCATGGGGCCTGAACTCTGGGCCTGGGCGCTGTCCCTCAGCTCTTCAGCTCAAGGCTAGCACTCTACCACTTGAGCCACAGCACCACTTCTGGCTTTTTTCTTTTTGCTTATGTGGTGCTGAGGAATTGAACCCAGGGCCTCAGGCATGCAAGGCAAGCGCTCTACCACTGAGCCAGCTTCCCAGCCCCTAAACTTTTTTCTTATGTAAAACTTGTTTTGTGCTTTTCCTTATTCATTAGCTTTGTAGATTAGAATGATAGTGCTTATCATTGTGAATGTTAAAATGTGTTTGTGACTTTAACTAAGTATAAATATGCCATGGTACTGTGAAATTCATGTAATTACTTAATCTCAATAAAGAAATCTTTGGGAAAAAATCACTGGGCAGGGCTGGGAATGTGGCTTAGTGGTAGAGTGCTTGCCTACCATGCATGAAGCACTGGGTTTGATTCCCCAGTACCACATAAACAGAAGAAGCCGGAAGTAGTGCTGTGGCTCAAGTGGTTGAATGCTAGCCTTGAGCAAAAGCTCAGGGACAGTGCTAGGCCCTTAGTTCAAGCTCTAGTTAAAAAAAAAAAAATCACTGGATACAGCAAACAGTGAAAAGATTCATACTAGTCACTGTTGAAGGAGATGACGTAAGTTGAGCTTGGCATTTTTGTAAAAGCTGTCATATCTGTCATTAGGCCCCAAATGTGGCAGGCATGGTATTTCTTAGTATTATTTTTATAACCAATTTTAATAGTAATAAGTTTATTTTTGAAAAAGAGAAAATCAAATCTCAATGCAATAAAATTAAAGCTACAGCCTGAAACTTTTTAAAGCTTTATTTAATAATTCAAGTAATATTTCAAAAAGAAATATTTATTCCTAAAAAATTAAATTCCTGTAAGAATTGCTATGAACAAATTTTAAGTGTTGTTTGTTTGTTTTAAATCTATGAAGAAAACAAAGATATGTCACATTGCTCAGAAATAATGAAAACTGTCTTTGCCCTATCCATTTCCTCCAGGGATCCTATTAATATAAACTACACAAAACACCAAATTAATATTTGATATTTAGCTATGAACTCTGTACATGTAAGTGCTTTTGTAAATGGGTTTGGAAATCACAAGAGATAACTAAGAGTTTGTTTCTCTTCAGAATGTAAGTTAAATAATTGTGAGGTTTTATTGTTTGTTTTTGAGACAGGGTCATCTTACTATATAACCAGGCTGGCCTGGAACTCTGCATGTATCCTGGGGTGGTCTTCATCTTTCCCAGTGCTGGGATTATAGATATGTGCCACCATGTCCAATATTAATAGATATTTTATTTATTTATTTAATTTATTATTTGTTTATTTTGCCAATCTTGGGTCTTGAACATAGGGTTTGGGCACTGTCTCTGTGTTTCTTCTGCTCAAGGCTAGCACTCTACCACTTTAGCCACAGCTCCATTCTTTTTTTTTTTTTTTTTGGTTGTTAATTGGTTGTAGGAGTCTCACAGATTTTCCTGCCTGGGTTGGCTTTAAACCATAATCCTCAGATCTCACCTTCCTGATTAGCTAGGATTATAGGTATCATATACCAGCACCTGGCTGTTGATTTTAATATGTACTATAGGCACATTTTTTGTCACTACTTCCCTGGGAACTATTTTTTTCTAGTTCAAATGTATATCTAGGTGAAAATTTCTAGCACATAGATTAATAATCTCACAATTGATATAGGTAGTCCACACACTTAATTTTTTTTTGAGACAACAAATTGAAAACATATTCTTTTGAGAATATCAGAAGCAGAATTCAGCTTGAAGTTAGTAAACATCCAAGTCATGAAATTAAGTTACCAAATTTATAGCAACTGCACTTTAGAAGATCCAAGAGGATGTTGTTTTCCCTCCCCTCGTGCAGGATAAGGCAATTAGAATATTAGGATACAATTGTCTTCTCAAAGTCACACTGGTTTGAGAATCATTAGTAACTTGAATTTGGAGTAACTTGCATTGCTAGTGTATGTTACACCAGCAACTTGGCAATTCTTCTAGAGAAGAAAGAGGAATAAGAGGAACTTCAAATGCTGTTATGATACCTAGGAAAAAAAGCTATTAAATTTGTAACAATTCTTATTTTATTCAAGCTAATTTTATTTAGAACTATCCTGGGAGCCTGAATAATGTCTGCCTGAAACCACTCATTCTTTGGAATCTAGAGTGTACATTTTGCTTTGAGGAGGTATTCATGGCAACAAGCTAACAATCGGCAGACTGCTGAGCTACATAAATGGTGTCTGCATGTTGGGGCATCTGCATTCTACCCTATGCTTCCATTGTTAAAATACCACTTGGAAAACTCCTCGAGCTCTAAATCATACTGCATTACCTCATGTTTGAAACCTCCAGGCATCAGCAATTCTTCTGAAGAAGGAAAATGAATAAGAGGATAAGAGAAGAGAATCCTGGGAAGTTCAATTAAAAAAATTTACAGTACCACTACCACTGAAATAAAGCAAGATGATGATGTTCTTGGCTGAAAACCCATAAAACTTTGATGATTACCTCCACTCTCTCTGTTCTGCGCCAACACACATCCTTTAAAAAAGCCCATTATACATATTGATCTTTTTGATTCAGTTAGAAGAGTGAATTTTTGGATCATTTTCAAAAGGAGGTTTATTTGCCAAAACTCCCTCATGTCAGTTCATATCAAACAAAGCTATGAGTACTAGGCACTGGTGGCTCACATCTTTAATCCTACCTGCTTAGGAGTCTGAGAGATGAGGGTCTCATTCCAAGCCAGCCAGGCAGGAAAGTCCCTAAACTCTTATCTCCAGCTAACCAACAAAAAAGTCAGAGTTGTGGCTCAAGGTGTACAGTGCCAGTCTTGATGAAAAACCAAATGAGAGTATGAGGCCCTGAGTTCAAGCCCCAGTACTGGCACAGAAACAAAACAAAACAAAACAAAAACCAAACCAAAACAGTGCATGCATCTTTTCACTTTCATGACTCTGCTAGCACCTATCCTACTATTTTCCTTGCTGAGGAAGGAGAAAGGTCTCAGGCAGCCAGAGAGAAGAATTTGAAATTCAAGTTCCCATACAGCATTCTTACCCTCCTCCTCCTTTTTGTTCGCATCCAATTCTTCTACCTCCCTCTTATCAAACAAACGAGGCTCCTCTGCATGTATTGCAATCTCTCCTTGCTTTTCAATTTGCAATTTTTTTCTGCTTGTACAGTTCAACAATTGCCAGGCACAAAGCAGTAGAGATTGTGAAACATGAAAAAATAAAAAATTCTCATTCAATTCAAATTGGCAGGACAATACAGTAACAGCCACATTTTTTTCAGGAAGGCCAGCTCCCATGTTGCCACAAGGGTGGTGGGGGTTAAATGGTGGGGGAACATCTTCACCACTACAGGACAGAAAAGTCCCCGGACAGCTTACTAGATGACGCTTATGAGAATCTCAGACTGACCGCACAAGTCTTCCAGACTGCTCAAGTCAAGAGGCTCAAATGATCTGTGCCTAAAATATAAAGGAACTCTTCATGAGGATTAACTAGATGACCCCCAAAGGGTGAACCAATTCAGCAGTGAAATCCCCTAGACACTATTTTGGAAATGAATTATATGACTTGGAGGGAGGGAAGTCGGGAGGAGGAAAACTGGGAGAGACTGAGGCTGAAGGGTGACACTGTTCAAAAGGAAAAGTACTCATAACTTGATTTTACAATAATTTCTAAAAAACTTAAAAACTGGAAGTGGCACTGTGGCTCAAGTGGTAGAGCACTAGCCTTGAGCACAGGGACAGTGTCTAGGCTCTGAGTTCAAGTCCACAATAGACAAAAAGAGGAGGAGGAGGAGGAGAAGCAGGAGGAAGAGGAGGAGGAGGAGGAGGAGGAGGAGGAGAAGGAAGAGGAGGAGGAGGAAAAGAAGAAAAGATAGCAAAACATTAACAGAAGGAAAACACTGACCAGAGACTGACTTCAGAATTATAAAGACTATATGATCCCAATTATTTTCTAGTAAAAAGGTATTGCAAGAAGTAACAAGTTTGATAAGAAAAGTACTTACCTGACTTATGTAACTGTAACCCTCTGTATATCACCTTGATAATAAAAAAAAAGAACAGCAGTCATTTCTCCTTGGAAGAGGAAGGTTAAGTAATCAAAAATATTTATTGTTAAGGTGATGTACAGAGGGGTTACAGATTCACAAGTAAGGTAATGATTACATTTCTTATCTAAGTTGTTACCCCTTTCCCTCATTTTTCTTCCTCTTTCCCTCTCCTTCTCCAATCCTCCCCCTGCTCCAGTTGTACTGATCATTTCCAACATATTGTTTGTATCAATGTTGCATTGGTTCCCTCTTTGTCCTTTGTCTCACCATTTTGTTGTTCCCCTCCTCTTCCCTAATTCAGATAAACATATATACAATAGCCAGAGTACCAAAATCGAATACAGTGGCAACAGGGGATAAACCATGGGAGGGGGAGGGGAAACTCAAAAGAAAAAGAAATCATGGAGTACATTGAGAACAATAGCGACAAAAACCTCTTATGTCAAGAAATTTTTCTTCTCCCCTCTGCCTTTTTAAAAATTTTCCTAATTTAAAAAATACTATGCCTGGCCGGGCGCCGGTGGTTCACGCCTGTAATCCTAGCTACTCAGGAGGCTGAGATCTGAGGATCGTGGTTCAAAGCCAGCCCGGGCAGGAAAGACTGTGAGACTCTTATCTCTAATAAACCACCAGAAAACCCGAAGTAGTGCTGTAGCTCAAGTGGTAGAGCGCTCGCCTTGAGCTGAAGAGCTGAGGGACAGCGCCCAGGCCCAGAGTTCAAGCCCCACGACCGACAAAAAAAAATAAATAAAAAAAATACTATGCCTTATTTTTAGGAACAGAAACAAATGTACAGCTTCCCAAATTGTCCCTTTCTTTTCTTTTTGGTGCTGCTCCTGGGTCTTGAACTCAGGGCCATGGCACGGTCCCTGAGCTTTTGTGCTCAAAGTTAGTGCTCTACCCCCTTGAGCCACAGCTCTACTTCTTAGCTCTTTGGTGACTAATTGGAGATGAGAGTCCCCTAGACTTTCCTACCTGGGTTAGTTTTGAATTGCAATCTCAGCCTCCTAAATAGCTGGGATTGCAGGCATGACCCACTGCCCCCTTGCTCTTTTGTCATTTTCTAACGATGGAGAGTCCCAGAGTAGGGTTAGGATGTCACTGAGAGTTTCTTGGCAAATTAGGTCTCAAGTAATGTTTTCTTTTTGACAAATTAATGTGCCTTCCAGTTAGACCTCAACCTGAATTTAGGAATTGAAGCGAACAACACAATCCATTTTTAGAGGATGTGGAGGAGGATGAATGAGTGGAAAGAAACATTCTGTAGCAGGAAAAGGGGCTTTGTGGCAGTCATCTGGGCTTCTATCCATGAAACTTTCTTCCTATTAGGTAACCACATCAATGTACATGGAACCTTACAAAACATAAAGTATCAAAGAAAATGGTTCAAACTCCAAAATGTCATCTGGTCACTAAGAAACCATGAAATTAATATGGAAAAGGAAAAAAAAAGTACAAGGAGCAAGGAAGTCAGGGGCAATAGCTCCAATGATAAAGTAAGCTACAAGTGTGATGAATTGTGGGTCTTGACTACAGCCAGGCCCGATTGCTGCCTTTCACCCCCAGAGAAGGCAGAGAATGAGCCATGCATGTTGGGACCCTAGCAGGACTTGTTAATAAATACTTCACATTTGCTTTTGTCTAGAAAGACAAAAGAAACTGAGAAATCAGAAATCCTCAGTACTGTGATACTTTGTATTTGAGTCCATTAGTACTGAGAAGGTGTAAGAATGTCAGTTTTGATGTAGGATCCTGTGAAATTCCTGACTTGGCCACTGAATGACCAATCTTGGATAGCTGTTTGGCAACTTTGAATCTCAGGTTTCTCTGGAATTGTTTTTTTTTTTACTTTGTAATTTTACTTGGATTTTTTTTCCCCTCTAGTACTGATGCTTGAACTCAGGGTGCTGTGCATTTGCTTGGCTTTATTGCTCAAGACTGGTGTTCTACCATGGAAGCCACACCTCCACTTCTGGCTTTTTGCTGGTTCGTTGGAAACAAGATATCTGGGATTTGTCTGCTTGACTTCAAATTGAGATCCTTAGATTTTAGCCTCCTGAGTAGCAGGGATTACATGGATGAGCCACCAGTGCGAGGTTCCAATACTATCTCACAGCCATCAATGGTTTAATTAATTACCACCAGCTGAAGACCAGACTTTCACCAAATGAGCCACAAGTATGGGGGAATATACCATACTTAAACTACAGTATTCTACCATTCTCCAAAAGGATTGTTTTCCTTATAATGAAACACTATTTTCACAATAAAAAATTATGTAAAAAAAATCAGTACGAAAGGGGGAAAAAAAAGAAAAATGCAGTCTATCTCCAAGGGTCCCCCCATCTCCACATTTTCATCATTGCTCAAAAGTCCAAGTTCAAAGCTACTTCTGAGACTTGATTAGAAATCTCGTAATGGTAGGCTACTCTATACGCTTTCCCATTCCAGAAGAGAGGAATAGAAAAATAGCGATGAGGACTTGGCCTACAGGAAGAATGCAATCCTGCATGGCAGAAATTAAATCCTATAGCTCCATGTCTGGCATCCACAGCATGTGGTAATGGGATATGGATACCAAAAGCTGTAGGCAGCCCTATCCCGATGACCTTGCCTGCTGTAACCCAAAGGCCTTTCCCTGAGTTGACTACTTATTGCTTATGGTTTTCCTCAGCAGATATGTCTCATTCCTGGCATCTTTAACTTCATGGGTCTTTATTATAGTTTCAGCTCCATTCTTACAGATTCACACATCACCCTTTTAGAGGCTGTCTGCAGGGATCTTGACCCTAGACATATATTGCTCAGCCTCTCTGCCTTTGAAATCTGGGTGGAATCCTCTAGGATTACAACAACTCTTATCTTCAGGAATGGGAGGAGGGGCAGGGAGAAAGAGAGAAAGACAGAGAAAGAGAGAACATGGATATGTGGGCAAGCAACATCTATGCTATATATCCTTAAAATAAAAATTATAAATTATTTTCCCATTTTATAAAATATGTCTTAGTGTGTGTTTTATGGGCTCGGAATTTTATTAATGTACAAGCTTGTATTGACCAGAAATAAATTTGGAAAATACCAGATTGTGCTTTTCTTTGTGCTTCTGGTGTAAAGAGATTCTTGACAGGGAGGGTAGGAGGGAAGGGGAGAGAGAGTGAGCGAGCGACAGAGAGAGAGAGAGAGAGAGAGAAAGAGAGAGAGAGGAGGATGGGTGTTGAAGTACCTCTGTATACCTGTATCAAATTTTAATTTTGCCTCTGAGCTATCTTCCACACATAGCTGCTATGATGTCTATAAAGCACATTTTGATGTCAGCCTAAGTCAGACACTCTTAATGTTTTTTGGATCATAGACATCAGGGAGGAAGAACTGGCAGAAGTAAGAGCCAACACTGATGGAGCTTAGTCTGTGCCAGGTTCTTTCATGTAGATGCAATGTGCGTTGTGAATATTCTTTCTGTTACTTTCCCTCCGAATCACTAAGTGGAATGACAACCTGCCTTAGACCCTTTGGTGGGATAATTTGCCCCGACCCAAGGCCTTTAACCCTCTTACTGTTCTTAAAAAAAGTCTGTATGCACAAATGACACACTTGTATTCCAGGGAATCTGACTCTTGCTGAAATTTTGGCATTGTATTTAGGAAACCGACCATAATTAAGAGAAAAAAAAAATCAGCCTCTTTAGAAAACCACCATAGACTCTCCAAGGCCAATGATCACCAACATGAGGAAACTGGCTGCATCTCATCTGCTGATGACAAGGGGGCGAAACCAGCCTGAGCTGAAGCTGAGTGTCCGGGACACACACAGTATCCTGAGCCAAGTACAGGGATTCTCAAGGTGTGGTTCTTGGACCAAGTCACTAGGCTTCTTTAGAAATACAAGTACTCAGGGCCACTCTAGATTTATCTGCCTAT
Organism: Dipodomys spectabilis; assembly: GCF_019054845.1. Taxonomy (NCBI): domain Eukaryota; kingdom Metazoa; phylum Chordata; class Mammalia; order Rodentia; family Heteromyidae; genus Dipodomys; species Dipodomys spectabilis. The sequence continues at coordinate 3,903,584 of NW_024870678.1, read as the reverse complement.
CCATGGATCAATCATTATCTATCTATCTATCTATCTATCTATCTATCTATCTATCTATCTATCTATCTATCTATCTATCTACCTATCTACCTATCATCTGTCATCTGTCTGTTTTTCAAGCCCTCCGGGTGATTTAGATGCACATGGTCCTGAGCAGCACTAGCCAGTGGACCTTTAAGTCAAGACTTCTCTACCCCATCCTCTGTGATAGTCACTGGCCACATGTAGCTACTGAGCACTTGAAATGTGGTGCATGAACTGTAATTTAATCTCATTACTTTAAGTGGCACATGGTGAGTGGCTACCATGTAAAGGATGAGTATTATTCTTCATACACCCAGGCCTTCACATCCAAAGAGTTGACTGTCTTAGATGCTCACAGCGAAGCAAAACAAGAATATTTGGAGAATTATATATTAATGACATATATTTCCTTATTCAGTATTGATATCATTTAATCTGAAAATATTTGAGATGAGAGTCTTGCAGGTTAATAAAGTATTCCATAACAGAAAACTAACTCATATGTATTTCCAAGGACTGTGAGCACTTTATTGTAAGTTGTACTTTCTTAGATAATTGCCCATGCCTTAAATCCTGAGGAAAAGAGCTTTAGAATAACATAACAACTCAATTTTTTCTTTAAAAAAATAAAACCCAGCCTGTACTTGAAGGAGAGTTGTGGGATTCTGTTTGTTGGTGGAGAGGAGAGATGGCCAACAGGACTGTTTGGTTTGGCACACAATGAGGATGGCACAAAAGAAGGAAAATTCATGGCATCTTGAGGAGTAGCAAGTTACATTTGGCTAGGCTCAGGTGGGTAATAGTGCTGGAAACCAAGACCCTGGTGCATATGTGTGCCTAGTGGAAGAGTAAGTTCCATTACTGATCTCTCTCCTAACTTCTAGCCTTTGACTTTCTATCTCCTTTCTTTCAGTCTGTGAGGTCTGAAGTAAGGTCCCCCTGAGTACAAAGTGAAAGATGGAGGGAAGAGCCAGACTGAGAGGTTATACAGACAGATTATTAATTATTATAATTAGGCAGGTTATGGACAGGGCAGATCCATTGCAGGCTAGGAACTCTGGTAGGAATTTGATACCCAAAGGAGAACTAGGAGTTCTTTCCCCAAAGGAGCTTACAGCTCATATGAGAGAAAAGAGTGAGAACCAAGCTACCTGATTCTTTAAAAGTCTGTACAGTGTTCAGAAATGGATGGTGTCAAGGTGATGCTGGCTTAGTTGTTGAGATGGCATTGACTATAGTCCTAGCATTCATGTCTTATACGGTCAGGAGGGAAGGAAAATTCAGGGCTTTGAGCCATGAAGGAAGATTTGCTGGGGTCATACTGAGTTATGCTGGTGAAAACAATTTCTTACTTTTTTTTAACTTAAGCATTCTTCACGTGTGTGTGTGTGTGTGTGTGTGTGTGTGTGTGCATGTGTGTGGCATATACAATGTGAGTGCCCACATTCTAAGACCTCTTCATGTTTCTTCATCTTTTCTCACTTATGGTTTCTAACATTTGATCTTGTTTATTACTGAGATCTTTTCCTCACTTTTTATCGAAAGGACAGCTCAGCTGTTCTTTTCACTTAGATTTCACAATAGCTTTTACAAAGACAAAAAATGTCCATGATCAAATTAGTTTATTTTATGTCCCTCTAAATTAGTACTTTCCTTTTGGGCCATGTTGCACACACACACACACACACACACACACACACACACACACACACACACGTGTGCTAAGTCACATGACTGGCCCCAGCACACTCTAGGATTGATCCAGACTTACCATAAAAAGTTCAAAAGTATCCAGGAGAGAGAACATGTTTCTCTGAAATGCACTTGATTTGGATGTTCACTTGATTATTTATTTGTTTATACACCTGTACATTTGGATTCTTTGGAGAAGCTGGATATGTGGCCCCCAAATGCTTTGCAAATGTTTTCCCTCATGCCCTTTTAAATCATTTAAGTTCTGTTCCATAAGTGTATATGTTTTAGGACTCATTTCCTTCCCAGAAATACTTTACAATGTTTGCATAAGCAGTATAGGACAAGAAAACCAATGAACCAGGTGATGTAGCTCTATCTGTCAGAGGCAGACTTGTTTTCAGCTGTTTCTATCCCAGAGGTGGGATAGAAAGCTCAAAACAGCTGGTTGGTGCTGTCCTTGGTCCTGCCACTGACTTTCCACCCAATTTTGTCTTTGGTCAGGTCCCTCACTGCAACCTGGATCTTATGTTGCTTGGTACCTTATAGTTGCATATTACCAATGACCCTCTTAGTGGCTGACTTCTTCACCTGTCAGCCTGGGTCTGACATGAGTGCATCACCTGACTCAGCTCTGAAGCCAGCAGCCGTAGGTCAGATTCTTTGATCAAGTTGGTTATTTGGTTAGAAAAAAAAAGTCCCCATAAATGTTTTCCTCATTTTCTTTTAAATTCATTTGCAGAATGTTGTTCCCTGCAGAGGTCATTTCTGAGAGCTGATTACTGCATGAAAAATATTTTCCTTTATTATTAGTTCAGGATTGCTTTTAGATTATCTCGGAGTGATTCCCCCATGCTTCTCATAATGCGTGGGGCAAATCTCATCTCCTTCCCTGGTGGTAGCAGATGTTTTGTAACATTACATTTCTGCCAGTTCACAGTGATAATTGAACCTGATTTAGTGTGCTTAGTGTCTAAGGCTCTCCAAGAGACTTTTAATCCTCTTGTTCATTCGAGGTAGATTAATTCTATTTTTCTATGATACTTCCTTGATACCATATTTAGCTTTTAGTTTGTAGGTGCAGATATAAATTTGACATAAGGAAGTTTAGATGTACTTTATCATTAAATAATAACTTTTCTTAATTAAGCCTAAAAGCAAGAAGCAGCAATTGTTTTAAAATTATGATTGAATTTTGACCCAAACTGTGCCAAATATAGAGAATGATGACTTGATTTGCTGGATGGTACATAATTGATGATAATTAATTTTTTTAAAAGTACTTATAAAGAACTGCACTAATGAATCAAATAAACATTTAAAATATAAGTTCAATTACATCAAAACTCAATTTACATACAACCTTTTCTTTCTTCCTTTTTTTTTTTTTTTGTCGGTTGTGGGGTTGAACTCTGGGCCTGGGTGCTGTCCCTCAGCTCTTCAGCTCAAGGTGAGCGCTCTACCACTCGAGTCACAGTGCCACTTCTGGTTTTCTGAGTAGTTTATAGGAGATAAGTCTCATGGCCTTTCCTGCCCGGGCTGGCTTTGACCCAGGACCCTCAGATCTCAGCCTCCTGAGTAGCTAGGATTACAGGCGTGAGCCACTGGCACCCAGCCATACTACCTTTTCTTTCTTTCCTTTTTTTTTTTTGTTCTGAGACTGGGACCTGAATTTGGTACCCAATGTTTTCACTTATTGGCTAGTGCTCTACTAACTGAGTCACATTTTCAACTTCTACATGCTGATTTTTATGGAATTTATCTCTTACGAATGTAAGTACATCTGCAAAAGTCTTATGTATGGTTGTGGCCTCCAGTACAGACAGCTGATATTGAGGTGAGCAGTGTTGTTTCCAGTTCAAGTAGAACCCAAGTGGAAAAATCTCTCATTCTAAGATAGGTAATTGAATGTGCTGTATGGTGTTACTTATATAGCTTCAGTTGTTAGCTCCAGATTTTGATTGATGTGATGGTTAATTATCTTTATAATTATCTTTGTAATTGCTGGTAATAGTCACTAACAAGTTGTAATATATAATTTCCAGAGAGGAAAAAAGAGTCTGTATTTATTTAAAGATTCACTATAGAGCAATTGAAGCATTTGTTATTAAAATAATTTAAATCACAAATTATATAAAAATGACTTAGCATGTATGTAGTTTACCTACGCTATTTTGCTTGCTCTTTCTAAACAGGGCATGCAGGTTTTTGTATAACCCAGTGGATCTTTCAGACTAAAGGCACAGGTGTGTTTAGAATGCTCTAGAGTAGGGCTTGGCGTACAACTCAGTGATAGAATGTAAAACATGTTAAAACATGTTAAACCAAACAACAGAACCAAGTCAGGCTCTAATGGCACATGTTTCTCATTCTAGATATTAGGAGGCTGAGATTTGAGGACTGACATTCAAATCCAGCCTAGGTGGACAAATCTGGGAGACTGTCATCTCCAAATAACCAGCAAAAAGCCAGAAATGGGGACATGGCTCAAGTGGTAGTGTGTCTGCTCACATATACATTTCATACAGGTATGAAATAAAAGTGAATTGGGTAGAGAATTTGAACCTTATCTACTTGATACAATTACTCCTTTACCAAATTCCTGTGAAAGCTTTTGGAGACTCTGCTTAGAAGACATGACAGATAAACATGTATTGTCATGGAAAGATATTATGATCTGTTACATTGAAAAGTAAATTTAAGATGAGAGGTGTAGCTCGATGGTAGAGCATTTGATGTTTAATATATGAGCCCAGATTTCAATCCCCAGAACAGGAAAAACAGCAAATAAACAACAAATATTTGGAAACATTGTAATTTCAGGTTTATAAAAATATATGGTCAATTGTATCAATATATGTTGTGATGTGTATTATGTGTATGTTTGCACAGAAAAATGTGCTTAGGTGCTCAAGAGAAAACTTTTCAAACTGGATTATAGGTTTTTAAATTCTTTCTCTTTTTGCTTATTATAGGCTTAATTTTAAAATAATGACCATTTATTACTTTACAATATATACTTTGGTAAGTATATATTAATTTCTAGATGTTGCGATTTTGTATTCCACAGTATTTGACACAATGCGAACAACTTCTAACTTATTTACTTGGTACCATGATGGTTTGAACTCAGGACCTCATGCTTATCAAGCAAATATTCATCATTTGAGTAGTCATACCCCTAGTTTTAAATCTGTGTGTGTATGTGTGTGTGTGTATGTGTGTGTGTGTGTGAGAGAGAGAGAGAGAGTTGGTCACATTTTTTAAATAAGGTTTAGAGTTATGCTCAGGCTACCCTGGACTATAATCCTCCTATCTGTGCTTCCTTCAATCAGTGGGAATGATGGACAAGTACCACTGAGTCCAGCCTTTGTGCTTTCCCGGTTGCTGGGGTGAAAGCCATTGGTTGGAGTCTTGTGAAGTTTTTTGGCCTAAAGCTTCAGTCATTTGACTCCATCTCCCAAGTAGCTAGGATTACAGGCTTGAGCCACTATAGCCCTAACTTAGCCCTTAAAAAGAAGTTTTGTGGGCTGGGAAGGTGGCTCAGTGGTAGAGTGCTTGCCTTGCATGCCTGAGGCCCTGGGTTCGATTCCTCAGCACCACATAAGCAAAAAGAAAAAAGCCGGAAGTGATGCTGTGGCTCAAGTGGTAGAGCACTAGCCTTGAGCTGAAGGGTTGAGGGACAGCGCCCAGGCCCAGAGTTCAGGCCCCACAACCGGACCCCCCCCCCAAAAAAAAAAAAAGAAGTTTTGCATGAATAGCATTTTGTTTCTATTCTTTTTGGTGTCTATTGTTGTGTAAGTGAATCAGCCCCTAGCCTTAACTTTTAAGAGAATAATAATTGGCCATTTGTTCTCTCATAGTTTCCATGGGCTGGTTTTAGAAAGGCTCTGTTGGATGGTTCTGACTTAGGGTCTGTGGCTAGGTGTTGCCAGGGTTTTTCACTCACTCTTTCTTGTCCTCTCCCTTTCCCTCCCCTCTCCCTCTTCCTCTTCCTCTTTGAAACAGGGTCTTGTATGTGCTTGGGCTTTCTTGGAATCCTCTATGAAGGTCAGGCTGCTTTCAAAATTGCACTTCTCCTGTTTCAGTTACCAGTGTGCTGATAACAGGGGTAGGTACCATCATGCCTGAACGTAGTATTTTCCTTATTAGTTATCCTAGTCCATCAGATAGCCCAGGTTCTCTGTCAGTTTCCAAGGAAAACTAATCTACTAGCAAATGCATGTTTTAATTATGGTCCCTCTCTCCTTTGTGTGGGGTGGTGTGTGTATGTGTGTGTCTGTGTGTGTGTGTGTACGTGTGTGCACGTGGCATGCACGCATGCTCCAGTTCTGGGGCTTGAATTCAGGGCCTAGGTGCAGTTTCTGAGCTCAAGGCTAGTTCTCTATCACTTAAGCCACACCTCTGAGATAAGAGTCTCCTGGACATTGTTGCTCTGAATAGCTTTGAACTTTGATCCTCAGAGCTCAGCCTTCTGAGTAGCTAGTCTTACACAAGTGAGCCATTGACATCCAGCAGTGGTCCCTTCTTTGATAACATTTTGATGAATATTATTCATTTTTCCTGAGCATTGCTTACACCCAGAAAAGACTGATTGATTTGGCCAATTTTCTGAAAAGATGGCCATGAACAAGTTCCTCACCCAACTAACTCTGTGCATGCCATCCTCAATGGCTAGAACTTATTTTGCCTCCCTTTGGAATCTAGGTTGACTTTATGATTTGCTTTCACCAATAGAATGGAATGAGTGATGCTTTATCATGCCCAGACTTGCTCTTACTTGAAAGGTACTGTGGAGATTATTTCTTCTGTCCTTGAAAGCCAGCCAGCTTATAATGGCAAAATCTGCCATGCCGTAGGAAAGCCTGCTAAGGGAAACATTTTAGGTAGAGCTTAGCAGTAGAGCTAAGGGTGTGGAGTACCTGAGGGGATTCAAGAGGGAAAGGAAGGAGGTAAATAGAGAGTGGAAAAGATCAGAAATCCAGACTCTGGCTGCACCTGCTGGGCCAGGTTGAATGGCTGAGAATGAAGTAAAGAGATTTTTGCATTGGTGGTTTCAATTGGCCTAGGGGGCTTGTTGACTTGCTCTGAGTCTGGCACTTAGCAAGGTTGTAGTTGCCAGTGTTGGCTGATAAGGGGACTAGCAGAGCCACATCAGTAATTGCCTCTGACAGTCTCAGACCTTGGATTCCTTTAACAAAACACTTCCGAAGCACTGGCTCTCGAAGTTGGCTCCTGAACACACACTGCCTTCCAAAAGTCCTATTTTGATGGTTGCCTTGAACGTTGTTAGTGATTCAACTGAGTCCTTCCTCTATCCCCCATATGAATATGTTTCAGAGCAAACCTCTAGTGACTCAGAAGGTAGCTTTATTTGGAAAGATGGTCATTATAGATATACTTACTGAAAATGAAGTCATCATGGAGTACACCAGATTCTAATCCAATATGACTGATGTCAGTATAAAATGGGGAAATTTGGACACAAACATGGTCATACAGAAAACAGCATATGAAGATGGAGGTGATGTGGGAGCCAGGAAATGGCAAAGATTACCAGAAAACACCCAAAGCTGTCTCCAGGAAGAAATGGGCTTCTAGACTTAACAACTGTGAGACAATACATTTGTTTTATTTTGGTTTTTGTGCCAGTGCGGGAACTTGAACGCAGGCTGTTCTTGAGCTTTCTTAAGGCTAGTGCTCTACCACTTGAGCCACAGCTGTACTTCTACTTTTTGGTGGTTAATTGAGGTAAGAGTCACAGACTTTCCTGCCTGGGCTAGCTTCACACCAATATCCTCAGATCTCAGCTTCTTGAGTAGCTAGGATTATAGGTATGAGCCACCTGTACCTTGCTAATATAATTCATCATATTCAGTGTCACCCCTTCTGTTATTCCTAGCCATCGCCCCCAACCTTACCCGTCTCCTCAACTTACCTGGTTCCATTTTCATAAATGTACATTGAATATTGTGATTATATTCTCTTTCTGTCTCCATTTGTCTGCCTGAGGAAGATCCCTTTGAAATCATACCAGATGGCTTGTTTCATCTACCATCTTTGAGACTCTACTACTCATGAATATGTTGTCTTTTATCCCAAAGTTTGTAGGAAATTAACAGTTCCTTGATTTCCTCTAGAAACTTGTTTGTATTAGGATTGGCACATTTTTATTCCAATATGATCATTTGCATGATTTTTAGGATCATAATAGTGGAGAGCTCATATTAAAATCTTAAAAGTGGCACATCTCATTTAGAAATGTTTAGTACTTTTTAATAATACTGATATTGGCTGCATTATGCGATAATAATGAAAATCACATTTGCAAAGTAGTAAATGGTAATGGGGCATTCTGAAATGCAAGAAACAGAAAATGTACCAAAAGAGAGGGAAACATGTTTTATTCACAGCTTTCTGGGTGTCCATGTTCTTGGGTCACAACATAAGGAAGAGATTAACTATAGTGTAACTAGGTGTCATAGTACCCCTAGGGTGAATGATTTTGATCAACCTATACAATTCTAGTCAAAGAAGGAGATTTTTTTTTTTCAGTCATCCAAATCTAAGAGGATGGAGGTGTAATATTTAAAATAGTTTTTCTTTTAGACTATATTTGAATTATGTATATTAAAACTGGATCTCTATACCTTAGAGGTATACCTTAGAGTATACAACTCCAGGGCCTATCTCAAAAACAAGCTATGTCTATGGTGGCTCATACCTATAGTCTCAACTACTAGGCAAGTGGAGATAGGAGGATTGTAGTCTGAGGTTGATTCAGGCAAAAGTAGAAAACTAAAGCAAGGGCAGGAGATATGGCCCAGATGAAAGAGAAGAGTGTCTGACTGTAAACCTCAGTACTACAAACAAAACAGATTTCTAAAGCAAGCCAACTGTATTTACTATAATTTAACTTAATAATTTTGTTCTCTTCTGTTTATAATTTGATTGATAATTTACCTAAAGTCTATTTGGAAACAATAGAGTATGACTCCTCCATCTTACCAGTGCAGTTTTAAATCAATTTTAAGCTAACTAAATTTACCTTTGTGTTTTCCTTCATCTCTCCTACCCTCTTGCTATCCTCTTTTTTTTTTTTTCCTTTTTCTTTTTGTTGCTGGGGATTAAACTCAGGGCCTCACACTTGCTAAGCAAATGTCTACCACTGAGCTACATCCTCAACTCTACCCTGCCCCTTTAGTATTTTGCCTCAGGACCCTCACATGCAAGCCCACAGAAAACTGGTGGATGTTGATCTGTAAGGAACCTAAGAAATCCCTGGCTGCGTGACTTAATCCAACAAATGCTGGTGTATGTGAATCAGAACATTTTGTGAAATTTTTAGTATTTCTTTTGGCAGTTTAATTGCTCTCAATTCAGGAGCACTCTGCTTAAAACCACTAAGATTAAACAAAGCCAGGTAAGTTCCTGGGCAGTAGGGATCTACTCACAGAAAAATAGATCAAAAGATGGATGGATGGATGGATGGATGGATGGATAGATAGATAGATAGATAGATAGATATCCCCAGGGAACATGCCTTTGCTGTTATTTTCATAGAGAATGTTATGAAAATGGAAGAGAAAGGAAAAGGACTAGATTGAACTTGATTCTCAATAGGCTTGGACTGTTTATTGAAGAGTAGGAAGGGGCACAGACCTTCCTGCATGTATGGAGGCTGTGCAGGGGAGGTGGGGTTGGAGTAGGGCTTTTATGGGGTCTGAGCAAGGAGGCAGAGGTTAAGAAAAGCCATTAGGTCTAGGGCTGTGGGGACCTACAGTGGAATGTTTACAGCCCGGCTTAGATAGATTGCCCTGCCTGTGTCAAGCAGTCTGTGTATATCTGGTGGCTTGCCTGACGTCTGTATGCACCTGAGATAATGGGGGGTGGGGGGGTCAATCCTTCAGTGAATGGTTTTTCCTTTCACCTTTTCTCTTCTCTTTGATTTTTGGAATCATTGGCCCACAAGCTGGTTCACAGACATCTAGCTTTTTCTAAAATTTCTCAGTGAGTTGGGAATGCTATCTTCACTCTTCTCAGACCAGAAGGTACCATTTAATGCAAGAAGGTGAAACTGTCCCATCTTCCACACGGTCTCAGGGCATTATGTAAAGCCCATTCTCTTGAATCAATTACATGCAAATTCTGTGTACTTGCTCCATCCTACTGAGGTCACACAAGTGACCTTGGAGCTTCACATTTCAGCCTCATAGGAGAATGTTACCAGATATGCACCAAGAAAAGAGGCTGAGCTGGATTAGTCTTGGTGGCTACCCATTCTCTAAACCAGCAAAGACATTGTCATTTCCATGAGGCAAGATATTAGTGACTTTGGCAGCTTCTCGAAGGGCAAAAGTCTTGAGGTCACTTCACAGGGATGTAACCTTTGAAATAAGGAGACTGATTTCATTGTTTTCTGGGATTGAAAGTTTTGTGATTATAATTCCTTATGCAAAGCCATCAAAAAGGTGCTGACTCTCAGAGCTTGATTGGTTGCAAAACATTAATTTCCCATTCCTATCTTCTTCCTTGCGGTAGCCCTCATTCTGTCATGGCTTAGTTGGGTTCGTTGGAGTAGCACCCAGGTTGTAGGGAAAGGCTGATACATGTGTTCTGGCCTCTCGGGTAGAAAGCAAGATGTTCCCCAGGGCAGAAAGCAAGATGTCTGCTATGATTTCTACCTGGTATCTCATCATTTCTGAATTATTAACATGTGGTTTGAAAATGAGGTTGGAAATTCACAACTTAGACATATCATTCATGTTCATTCTATGAGAAGAGGACTTCCAAATCTAAAATTCTAAAACCTCTGCTGCCTTGGGATATAGCTATGAGGTTTATGATATGAAAAAGGTATATTTAAGCGATTTATTGAACCTGTGAATCTAATTTCATTGCTTTGTTACAGATTGATGTTCTCAAGGCAGATCTGGAAAGTGCAGAATGGAAAGTGTTGGAGAATCTTATTTTGGAAGATGTCCTTGATCAGATTGGACAGCTCATCTTTGAGATCCACCTCCACTGGCCTGGCTTTGAGGTCAGCGGCAATGACAGCAGTGTGGTGCGGTTCTGGTACAGCCTCTTCAAAGAGTTAGAGTGGAAGGATTTCAGGCTTTTTCACAGTTATAAAGATTTGTCTAAACCACAGCTCTTCTTGAAGAAAGACATTTTCAATGCTAGTAGCTGTTACACTCTAAGCTGGGTGAACACGAGATGGAAATAGAAGCAGGACCTCATCAAGGACATGTTTGCAGAGGGATCTTTCCATTCTCCTGGCTACAAGTTCACTCCTCCCTCTAGCTAGCTGTCTAATCCTTGCTCAAGCAGGGATTGTGGTGTTGTCTTTACAGTGCATATAGCCTGGTGCTCAATGTGTGAGAGGTGTTTAGTTAATACTGGTGGAAGGGACAAACATGGATACCCCCATTTATCCAGACTTGGTTCTGTTGTCTTTGATAGAATGTGGGGGATGTATATAATTTTTCCTTATAAACCCATTATGTCTCTATAGTCTGTGAATTCACCAATGCTGAAATTATATAAATAATCCACTTTTACTAGTTTGATGAGATTCTTAAGTTCATTGTTCACTGTTCAAAATTGGGGCTTTCATTTGACTTTAGCTCACTTCTTTCCAGATTTTGCTCGTTCATCTTAGAAATATGCTTTTCAACCTTGTGAATTTCAGTCAGTCCTTCTCAGTCCTTGCTGACACCACACTGTGGCTTCATAAAAACTATTGCTTCTGGTTTCTGGAAACTCAGATCCCATATTCTGTCCTGAACTTAAAAGGGACTATGAAGAGCTTCAAGATTCTTTCTGTACCCAGCTTTAAATCCCTTTCATTTCCAGTGAAACTAAGCACAAAGCAGGATCTGAGAGTCATCACTTTCGCATTCCCTCTGCTTCAGCCTCAGCAGAACATGTAGGTTGTCAAGAATCAAATTATTTCTATCAGTTCTGTTTACAGAAATTCAAATTCTCTATTTTGAATAAGCAAATCAAAACCTGATTTTCGCCACACTTCATCCCTGCTCCCAGATTTTTCTTTGTAGAAACACTTGCCTAAACATTTTTCTCAGATGTTCCTGGTTGCCTTTTTGTTTTTGTATAGCTTAACAATGATCACTTCTCATGTGAGAAATGAACACATACTAGGATACATAGGATAATTTCACTAACTTGAGTCCAACATTTCTGATAGGGTTTTTAAAAATGTTTTAAGAACTCACTGCACTAATGAAAGCTGTTGAACTGAAAACAGGTTGGATAGCTGGGCACTGGTAGCTCATGCCTGTAATCCTAGCTACTAGGAGGCTGAGAGCTGAGTGAGGATCATGTTTCAAAGCCAGCTAGGGCAGGAAAGTCCATGAGCCTCTTATCTCCCAATTATCATAGTATACACATGTGTGTGTGCACACACACAGACACATAGACACAAAGTTAGAAGTGGAGCTATGGTTCAAGTAGTAGAGTATCAATCTTGAGTGAAAAAAGCTAAGGGTCAACACCCAGGTCCTGAGTCCAAGCCCCTGTAACAGCACAACAACACCACCACCAACAACACAGCAGCAGCAGCAACAATAACAAAACCCAAAAAGCAAAAGAAAAGGAAGGAAAATAGTGGCTCAGTAAAGTATCTCAGTTAAGCATTTTAAACACTATGAGTTTGCATGGAAAAGTTAACTTCAGTCTAGTTTTGTTTATATTATATTGCAGATATTTTTCATAAAAATTTATACACTGAAATATATACATAGTAAATATTTTATGCTAAGGTATAAGATGTGTCGACTTTTAAATGTCCAGTCTGATGAACTTTTATATACAGGTATACATAGAATTAAAGATTTGATTAGTGAAAGCTATTTTGTATAAGGCAAGTTAACCATTTATGTTAGATTGGTGGTGCAGAACATTGACTTCATCACACACACTATATATATCACACACACTATGTGCTGTTAAAAAGAAATTCAAACACACCCACTCGTATCCACCTACTATGCAGCCTATTCAATGGTTATTCCTACTTAATGTTTGAAAGTTCTGATGGTTGCTATGGTTTCCTGTTTCTAGAAATATGCTCATCACAATCAAGTTAAGATTTCTTAAACTTAGCACTATTACCATTTGGGGTTGGGTAATTCTTTGACAGGGGCGTGAGAGATGTTCTGGGCAAGTAGGGAAGCTTAGCAACAGTCTTGGCTTCTGACCCCTAGATAGTCCTCTAAGTTGTGACAGATATGTCTGTAGACAGTGCCAAGTGTCTCCTAAGGGATGAAGTCCTGTGAGAAGTACTGGTATAAGTTGGCATAAAAGGGGACAGATTATGACCAACCTACTGAACTGGTGATTGCTTGCAGAGAACAGGAAACAATACAAGATCTTGTGAGAAGACAAAACATCCATCACCAAGAGACTGACCACAAAAGCAATACAAAATACAGCAAGCAAACAAAGTCAAGAATTACTAGTACTTCGAACTCACCATGTGCCAGCCACTTTGCATGGATTATTCCTAATGCTCTCAACAATTTAACAGGAGTCATTTTCCTGATGTTTAAGTAAAGAAACGCTGAGAGATTACACAGTTTCTCGATTACTACGAACAGGAATTTATACTTCAGTCAGATGCCCAAAAGGCCATGCATGGTCCCCACCCCAGCACAGCCTCCATTGGTAGCCATCACCAAATTAATACCGCTTGGCAGAAAGACACTCTTTTATTTCCCTATGAATATAAGGCAAAAAGTTACAAATACATTTAACTCAGATTGTAAGTCTGTTAGAATAGGGGTAATTCTGTGGTACATGGGTTTGCTTCACTCAAACCATCTATTTAATTAAAAGTAGCTTATTGAAGAAACACAAGGACCCCATGTCTGCCAGAAAGGGTCTTGGAGGGCCTGGGAGGAATACTTGCTCTGCCAAGTACCAAGTCCCAACACTTGGCATTTTTTACTTGGGCTTTAGAAAGGCCACAATCACTTGGCATTTTTAAATGACTGTTCTTTGCTTAAAATGTCTTTTAGCCTGAAGATAAATGAGATAGATGTGAATATCTTGACATAAATCTGCTTAATTAGCCACAACAAGGGTAGTGTTTCATAAAAATACAAATTTAATAATGCTCTTATCAAATGATTAAAAAGACTTGCGCTTCTTCAGGTGAATGGATACATGAGGATGTGATTTGGAAGCTGCCTTTCAGAACGAACTGTGCCACACACTGAGGTGAAAGTCAAAGATAAACTAATTCTCCCTTGCCTCTTTTTCTAGCATGGTTATGTTTGATGTCATTGTACTAAGTTGTCATGTACGTATTTATAGTTATTTGACATTTTCACATGAAGAGAGCCAGGGAAAAGTGAACAACTTTTTATAAGAACTGACTGTAAGTCTAGTAATATTTACAACAGGGTAGAAAACCAGTAAATCCATGAATTTACAGGGCTCAGTTCAATATGTTACTGGACTATCTGTCAGCATTTCTGCCTTGTTAGCTTTTAGTAAATAGTCCAAAATTTGAATTTCTTAGTATTAAATGTTTGGGTTTTGCCAAGTGTGGATTAAGTCAGGAAGCCAAGCTCAGCATAAAAGGAAGGCCTCACTTAAACAGATGATCTGTACTTGACAATATGATACCTCCAAGCTGAATTAGTCATTATTGTTTGTGCTGGCTATACATTTGTTGGCTCTTTTCTTTTTAACAACAACAACAAAAAAATGGATTGAACCCAAGGCCTGGTGTGTATTAGATAAAACTTCTACTACTGACCTACATCTCTAACCCTTTTATGTTTATTTTGTACGTAAAAAAATGGCCTAACTTTGGAGATTGTTAAACTTTAAAAATAATATTACACTTAAGATCTTTAGAAAATCAAGTGGGCTTGATTTTCTTGGTGCTTCTCAATGTATTAAAATGTTTTCGAAAGCCGATGACTTCATCTACTTTTCACACAAAATAACTTTATTTTTGTAATTTGTATACTAAAATTGGAATGAAGTATTTTTCTGGCCAAGTTTGAATTTTAGTTTGGATTATTTCAGTAGAGAAGCCGAGTATGCCCAGTACTGACCCCCATTGCTGTGTATCAGCTACAGATACATATTGTGTATCAGCTGTTGTTCAGAATAGTGGTTATAATAAATAGCAATATGTTGTAGACTTAAAGACTGCCAAAAGAGTAGATTTTAAATGTTCTCACAAAAGTATGTAGAATGGATGCAAATTAGCTTGATCTAATCATTCCAGTGTTTACATTTACAAAAATGTCTTGTATAATTCACAATGAACACTTCAAGAACACTTTATATAAAAAATGCTTTATTTAAAAATAGGATCTTTTCAAAAACAGAGAAAACTTTTATATACAGCTACTTAGCTTAGAAAGTCAAAAACACAAAAAAATAAATCCAGATTTAGAAATTATGATTTGTAACATACACAATATTGGTGCTGAACAACAGTTTAAATCCCATCACATTTCAATAGTCCACATTTATTAAAACCAGTGCTTGGGACTAAAGAAATGTTTTATCTGAATTCCTTCCTCTTACATTCCACCCTTCCCAAAAGATACAGAAATGGCAGCAGCTAGGCAGTATGATTGTGTGCCTATGATTCAATATGCCTATGCACTTTTATGCTCTTTTCCTATTTTCTTCTTTGAAATTCATTCATACGTGACAAAAAGCCTAGTCCTCTTTGCCAGGCGTTCTTAAATTTAAAAACAGAAGCTCTCTAAGGGCAAGAAACCTGTGCTGCAAGGATAGTAGCACACGCCTCAGAGGTGATGTTCTTAAATTATCAACACTCAACATGATTTTGCTCTCTAAGACAGCACTTGGAACAGCTATCAGCCAATTTTTGTCATACGGTCCTTCTGAAATATTTCAAGCCATTTAAACAACGAACATAGATTTGTAAAGCAGGAGAAATAACTTGTCAGACTAAAGTGCTATTAGTGACTATACTCAAGAGGCTGTTGAGATTTCATAATCTAAAACTTTTTAACTATACTGTCATTATTATTACTATTTTTTTTAAAGCACAGTCATTGCTTCTCAGACTGGGGAACTCTAGATATCTTCCTGTAGTGTCATTTTTCTCCCCCTAAATACTTGGAGAGAGGTTTCATTTTTATATAATCCTAAAAAGTTCTGTTTTTTTGGATCCACAAGCAAAATGAGAATGCTAAAATGTCTTTCTACTCTGCCTCCTATGAGGAGATTTCAGGAGTAACATTTGTGTATGACACACCAGCCGTGATTTCTGAGGGTGTGGCCACATCCACACTGACAGTGAACATCAATTCAGAACAGTGGCTCATTCTCTCGAATTCCAGCTTCAGAAATAATGTAATTCTTTGCTTCCTGTGCACACTGATGAGGAAGTATCTGATTTTTAATTTTACATTGTTTAATAATTTCAGGGATGTTGCAATCAAAGACTGATTTACAACTAAAAATATAGAACGTATGTAAAAACACCGTGAAATTCATGAAGCCAAAGATTAGAACTTGTTCCACTGAAAGTACTGGGAACAGTAATTGGAAGAGATTGTATTCTTTGAGTATATATTAAATTACACTATCCCTGTTCTCTATCACTCTTTTAGTTGAACTGGTAAATACATGTTATCTTTCTTAGTCATTCACTACATTATTTTCTCTGGATCCCAAACCCAAGAAGGGGTTCTTTCTTGACACCAAAGAGATCCTTTCAGTAATGACATATGGGGATAAATACAAACTGCCCAGCAACAAGAATGGCTTGTCAAATAGAAAGTCAATGGTCATTCTTTGTTTAAATAACACCTATAAAGAACAAAATGAAGTTACCAATGAAATTATATGAGGCAAATTTACAAACTTTTTTTTGAACAATGGTTCAATTTCATAAGGCCATACAAGGAAAACATTATCTATAAATCAAGTTGTCAACTAACATTTAATAATTAAATATAGTTAAATATGACTTTGGATCAAAAAATGATCCTAGGTAGTTGAAGGGCTATTCCCATTAATCCCACAGTTTGATGAGACCATCCCACCCGCATGTGATGACCTTGGAAGTTTCATGTGGATGCCACACTGCACCTATGCACACCTTATCATGAGCTTTAAACCGACTGTACAGTTTTGTGGTTTTCCAGTCCCAGATATTTAATTTTCCATTTCCGTCTCCTGAAATCACATAGCTGCAACAGAAGAAAAATAAATTCACATTATTCAAACATTTTAAAGGGCTAAATTGGGTCAATAACCAAAATGTGTCTTTTTACTTTCATTAAAACAAATTAATGAAAATATACAACACTCAGAATCATAAGATAGGCTATAATTTGAATTTCTACCCAAACTACCACCCAATTGAGCTAGCAATCTAAGAATAGGAAATTATTATTATTATTATTATTATTGTTTTGGCAGTACTAGGGTTTGAACTAAGGTCCTCATGCTTGTTCTGCTACTTGAGCTCCATTCTTTTGTTTTTAGTTTAGTTTTTTTTTTTAAGAAAATAAGGTTTTGTACTATTGGGTCAGCTGTCTTTGAACTGTGTTCCTCCTACCTATGCCTTTGGAGTAACTAAGATTACAGGCATGAATTACTATATGTGGTCCTAGAAAATTTTATTAATTTTTCTGGAACCAAGTTTGAACTCAGGACCTGTGCTTTCTCTTCCTTAGCATTTTTGCTGATAGCTGGTGTTCTATCAGTTGAGAAACAGCTCTACTTCCAGCTTTTTGGTGGTTAATTGGAGATAAGAATCTGGAGAATTTGTCTGCCTGGGCTGACTACAAACAGAGATTCTCATATCTCAGCCTTCTGAGTAACCCAGAATATAGGAGTGAGTTAAGAGAATTATTTGTAATTAGACAAACTAGGAGTCATAGAGGGCCATAATGAATCACAATCAGTGTGTAAACAGTCTGAAATAACATACAATCAGTTTCAAAAACATCCAGTGAACATATCAGATATACAGTACCATGTGAACTTTATTACCTTCTTAATTATATTTTTACTTCATTGTTCTATGAATATACCCAAAACTGAATCAAAGGTAAGCATAAGTACTAATCATCATGCTAAACACACAAGGATTTCTAAATTTCTTTTACCTATTTATTTTGGCTAGGAATGGGGAAATGAATGAGTAATTTCACTCTTAGTAAGACTGTAGGCTTCACAATTAGTGTGACCTAGAAATATCAAAAGCTGGATTTCAATTTTCAGCACTGATAAATTTGCTAAAGTTACTTTCATCTGAGTTATAGAATCAATCATTTTGGTGTTATTCGGTCTATAGCTTTGCTTAGAGTAAAAAGAAAAATAAGCTGGTTGCCAGTGGCTCACATCTTTAACATTAGCTACTGAGAAGGCTAAGATCAAAGGAACAAGGTTGGAAGCTACCTGAAGCCCCCTCCCCCTCCTAAATTAGAGAGACTCTATCTCCAATTAACCAGTAAAATGCTGGACTGGAGTTTGGCTCAAGTTGTAGAACTCTAGCAGTGAGCAAGCAAGCCATGTGAGATCTTGAGGCTCTGAGTTCAAGCCATAGTAAGAGCACAAAAAGAGAGAGAGAAAGGGAGGGAGAGAGGGTGAGAAAGCATTGGTGACGTAGCTAGCCAGAGATTTACTGGGTGGTTAAAAGGCACACAGGCCTACGTAATATGAGGAGATATACTGAGGGGCCTAAAGAAAAGCAAAATATAATTTTGTAACTTGTTCTTGCCTTTATTTTGACAGATTACCTATTTCTCAAACAAATAAATACATGTGAAAGTGACTTGTAAAGTATTGTTATTTATACAAGAGCTTGTATCATATCATCATATTTGAATATGAGAATAGATGATTTAAACTTACCTCATATCTGGTGAAAAGTCTACCTGACAAGCATAGCCTGCAACCATATGGCCCTTAAAAATTTTTTTCTTATTTAACCTGAATCTGTTCTGTGCTCCAAAAATTAAGATCTGGTTGTCCATTGATTGGCATGCTAACCATTTTCCTGTAAAATTCAAGAAATAAGATATTTTAGAGGAAGAATAAAAAATTAAGCAATATTGTAAAGATGTCCACTGCCATTTTTTTGCTCCTAATTATTTTATAATAGAAAATAAAGCTGGTGCCAGCTGTAAATTGTTATAAAATAAATTATTGGCAGGCAAAAGGTATTTTTATCTGAAGTAATAGATCCTGTACCTATAATCCTATTACTACTGACTACTGCTCATATAAAAGCTTTTTTACAAAATAGTAAATACAGTAACTCTAAGGAGCTAAATAAAATATTTGAGTGGAATTAATTTATAATATGTATAGAAAATAGAACTTTGAGGAAAAAATCAACTTCCCTATCTGTGGCTAACTATGAGGGAAAGATTAATTCTGGTGAGAAAAATCCACGATTATCACCAAAGGACACATTTGATTAACAAAACTATACTGTTTTTAAAAGGTACATAGCTTTCATGTACCCAAGCATCATAAAGCTTTTAGACCTTAAAGTACAGTATTTACTTGCATCCTGTATTCTTGGGAAGGTCCTAACACTGCCTGAGTGAGCAAATGATCTTATTCAAGATGGGCATAGGATGTGAAATAGTTTGGTTTTAAAAACAAGTTACATGGAATGTAGCTGCCTCAAAGTATCAAAGTAGGATCCAGACAGGCTGCTCTTGTCCTAAGAATGACAGGACAATTGAAAACTGACACCGATCTGCCTGTGCAGATGTCCAGATGGAGGAGCAAATTCTTTGCCTCCTAATCCTTGTTCTACACTTACAGTAGTTATATGAGTTAGCTTCAAAGACAATGGTCCCTAAATCTCAGGTTTTCTGCTCAATACCCTCATGTAAAGCTATAATATGGATATAATGCCATTGTGTGTGCAGCATGAAGTATCTTGTTCTTAAAAGGCAATGAACTATTGAATGAAAAACAGTATAAAATATTTATCTTTTTTTCTTTTGCTTGAGAAAATCTTTTTTAGTGAATTGCTCAGGCATTCTCATTGAGAATATGACTGAACTTCCTATCCCTTTCAAAGAGAAGAGCTTACTGAATGATTTATTGAATTTGATCCTGTTGGAAGAATTACTAGAGAAAAAAGGAAGGATTACCAAAAATCCTTAGATGCTCAGTAAATATTAGTTGTAAGTCATTGTTTCTTTTATTTTCACTTTTCAAAATGAGGTAAGGTGACTCACATAAAAAAACAAATTCTAATTTTGAAAAGGTGTCCTGATACTAATATGGCACTGTGACAAAGTTACCCTGGGAGGTAGTGGCCAACATTCTTATGACACTTAGCAATACACTGTGTAGTGGAAGCTCAGTTAATAGGAGCACATTCTATGCACAACTCACCATTTGGAGACAAAGTCACTGCAGGCATGGAATGCATGCTAGGTTCTGCTATGTATTTGAAATCCACAGGGATATCCCTAAAAAAAAAAATTAAAAACAGTATATCAGGGCAAGTAATTTATAAAAATAACTTTAGAAGAATTATCTTCAAAACAAAAGAACAGCATCTAAGAAAAAGCCAATTCTTGAAATTACATGTTTACTAAAACTTTTCATTAAACTTCTTGGATAAAGGAAAATCACAAAATAACACTGCAGTGCTTTTTAAAGCTTTTGCTTTATAAATGGCTTCCTATGAAAAGTGTAAGAGTGCCAGAGATTTTTATTTTCTAAAAGTTAGATTTACGCTTTGGCCTTTTAGGTTAAAATTTTTGTTGCTAAATGTTCTTTAATAATGAATTCATCTTAAAATGTACCACAGTAGCAGAGGCAAGATGTATGAGCAAGTCTATAGGGAATGTTACTTCACCCGCCAGCCAACTTCAACTCATCACCCTGCCTGCAGCTTCTGGTGTGCTAATGCCCTTGGCAATGTAAATGGACGACAGGCAGCACTGTGGGCACCTGAGAGCTGGTTTAACCTCTCTAGAAATAATAACCAGGGCCACGAAGATTAAGTGCTTGGTACCTAGACTATTTACTTCTACATGTAAAGCATGTAGAAAGTTTATGGTACAGGGGGGAAAAAACACTAAAATAAAAAAAAAGTGAGTGATATAAAGGATAAAAATAGGGGCTGGGAAGGTGGCTCAGTGGTAGAGCGCTTGCCTTGCATTCCTGAGGCCCTGGGTTCGATTCCTCAGCACCACATAAGCAAAAAGAAAAAAGCCGGAAGTGGCACTGTGGCTCAAGTGGTAGAGTGCTAGTTTTGAGCTGAAGAGCTGAGGGACAGTGCCCAGGCCCAGAATTCAGGCCCCACGACCAGGACCCACCCCCTCCCCCCCAAAAAAGAATAAAAACAAAATGCAAAAAGAGGCCACTGGCTCATGCCTGTAATCCTAGCTACTTAGGAGGTTGAGATCGGAGGATCATGGTTTGAAGCCAGCCTATGCTGAAAGGCCCCGTGAGATTCTTATCTCCAATTAACCACCAGAAAACTGAAAGTGGTGCTGTTGCTCAAAGTAGCAGAGCTCTAGTCTTGAGTGAAAGAGGTCAGAGACAGTGCCAGGGCCTAGTTTCAAGCCCCAGGAGAAAAGAAAAAGAAAATGCAAAAAGGGTCATCTAAATTTAGAACTATCAAAAGTTCTACGCATCTTTTCATTTTTACTATTCTCCACAATAAAAAGAATTATGTAATTTTGAAAGGAGTTGATATTGCTGATTCTCATGAACTAAAAACAGTTTTTACAGTAATGTGTGCAAAATGGAAGTTGATGACTGGGATATCAAGCAGCAATTTCAGTTTCAAGGTAGGGCTCATGTTTCAATACTTTTATTAAAAAACAATGAATATTTGGCTCCATGTTAGAATATTCTCCATCTATTTACTATGCCACCTAGGAAAAGGAGATGAAAAAGCTCTCAGGTATAACAAGGAAGGTGTAACTTTTGTCAAATCTCCAACCCTGTACCACTCTAAGCCATGGTAAACATGGACCTAAAAGAAATTCATGTTTTTGTCCTCATATTTATTGTTAGTTGCTAACAATTTAAAACAGATTGAAGCAAGAACATTTTCTAGGTTTATAATAGTGTTTTCCTAACCATAAACAAAAAAATCAAATGGATCATTATTTCAACGAATCTTAAATTGAACTGAATCTGAACTACCATGAACTTCATTACTTTTAGTAAAAATGTCTGCTAGTCATAGTTAAATTTAATAACCACAACACTATTTTCTAATTATACTGTAATTCAGTATAATAAACTAGGGATTCATCTTCAAATAATCTGTTTGGAAGTGAATTCATAAAAAATGAACAAGGGTCTATGAAATTGTTAAAATAAAAATGTAATATTTATCAAACTTTAAAATTTTCTATTAAAATATATTACCAAATAAACATTTTTGGGAATAGACATGTCTATGACATTTCATGTAGTTAGCTATTGAATACATAACTCCTAATTCTCCTTCAGAACTAAGTTGCAGCCTTTTGTTGGCACAGTATTGCTTAACAAGGCCCAGTTTCCTCTTGCTTGTGTTCTTGTATCATTGTGCTGCTCAAAGCAGGTACAGGAGACACAGGTCTTGTAAACATGGTTTGGGTACAGGCTCCAGTGCTGCCTTCCTTGCTGCTGAGGTAAGCTCTCACTTTGAGAAGGTTAAGGCCTCCATTCATCTCTGCAAGCTGCCAGATGATGGGTACCACTAGTCATACTCTTAGGGGTATCTGTGAGAGCTCTGAGGATCCCAGCTGTTTTTGTTTCTTATTTGCTTTTGAAGCAAGAGTGAGCTTCACATTTATTGCTCTCTCACTAACTGAACTAAATTCAACATTCTTCTTCACCAGCAGTCCCTTCATGTATCTACCTAGCCATAAAATCATAAACTCCAAGTTTTTGGAATCAGTATGACCAAGTTTGAATTCTGACCCATTCACAAGTCCTATTTAATAACCTTAGGCAAATCACTTAACTTATTTTAGTAACTTATATAGAAAATGGAAATAATAAACATACCTATCTTGTAAGACTGCTTTGCATATTAAATCAAGAGCTCAGGGAAAAAAAACACTTATCATAATGACTGCTATATAGAAAAAATTTCATAAATGCAATGTCATTAATGACTACAAGAATCGTACTTAATGGTTAAATGAAAATCTAAAGGAGGTTCATAATTTCTAACAAAACAGTACCATGTCTCTATAAGAGTATTTCCTAAGATCAGAGGTGAAAAAAAAGCTAACATTATATCAAATTGATTTAAGCAAAGCAAACTCTGCTGTCCAAAGTTCTAAAGTAGAAGAGAGATATTAAGCCTTGTAACTGGTATAACACTTAAATATTTGCCAATTTCTTTTATACCATTCTACATTTAAAAATGGATCTTAAAATAGAAATGTTTAATGTAATTGAACTATAATTACCTCAAAAACAAAAGAATACTGTGCACATGAACTAAAATGGTTTATATAAAACCTGGTGTTCATATCAGATACTTGGTAAGAAGCACCATTTCTGTAGTAAAGAAGATCTTAGCTATAAGGCATCTCAAACCATGGACCGACCTTAAGGATAACACTGTACGTTAAGATTACATATACAGCATGGGCAACTAGTTGGATATAACCAGAAGGGGTATAATGGTGGTAGTGTGGGAGAAATTTCAGTTAAATTATATTACAGTTTTAATTCTCCAAATTGTCCTGACAATAGTTAGGGCCCAATCACTGCAAAAGAACTCAGTCTTAGGAGGAACTGGCCAATTATCCTCAAGACTGCCTACTCTCCTTAAAGAATCATAACTTCTGGGAGAAGGAAGATACACTTTCTAGTTCTTGCAAAGTCGTAGCCACTTCTTAAGCTATGCTTCATAACTATGAAAACAAGTTGAGCTCCATCCAAACACTGATTTTAACAAAAAGTTTATCATGTATTTGTTTGCAACAAAATCATAAAACATGACCTATCATACTAAAGGAAACTAGCTTTGCTATTTCTTGACTTTAGGAAAATTGTTTTCTTCTCTAGGAAAGCAAAATAAACCACCATATTCTGATTATATTCAACAAGCAAATATTTGTACAAAGGTGATGACAGGGAGTAACTTGTACAATAAATAGCTATTATTACTACAAGAAAAGCAATTTAAAATACATGTCCTCTGGAAAAAAGATCCAAAGGCTGTGAAGAGTAGGAAGCTTAGATTTTAATTTCCAAACTGAGGACATTAAACAATGTATTGTACACATGTTCTAAAATAGTTTACATAAAATTTGGTGCCCAGGTTATATTTGAAGAAGGATCCTTGTTGTAAGAATCACAGATGTGAAAATATTCAAATGGCTGCACATTATTGGTCTTGTCTTTGTCTAACAAATTTTAAATACCTTGCTGTGTATAAGTCAGATTTTCTACTGATGAAAACTTACCACTCCCAAACTCTAAGGCTCTTATCATCAGATGTGCTCACAAATCTCCTATTCTCGTCCACAAAAACAATGGTGTTGACAGCACCCAAATGCCGATCATATTCCTGGACAATTTCTCCACTTCTAATGTCCCACTGTACAAGCACGAACAATAAAGTTAAAGACAGAAGTGGAGTGACAAATCAACAATGACATAATTTTCTCAGATTGAGAGGGAAAAATAAGTCATACTTCTATGCATTAACTGCTTTCTCCCAAGTACCAAGCATCAATAAAAAGTAGCAAACATTTCCAATACACTTAAAGCTCAGGAATTTAACTAAAAATAATTCAGAAAGACTTACTTGTACAATCTTTTTATCAGACATCCCAGCCACAAAGAGATTTTGCTTATCTTCATCAGGATTGAATTTGACACAATAGGGCACTTTTCGGTTTGTAAACCTTGATATACATTGTCCTAAAAACAAAGACTCAAATTAAGTAAGGAAAATAAATCAGACCATGAAAAGAGGACAGTAGCATTAAGATCTAGTGGTCATTTGTTTAATATATTTGCTTGTATTTTACTGTTCCTTTCCACAAATTTTTAATGGTTAAAATATTTTTTTTAAATGTTATTTTATTGTTAAGATGTACATTTATGGCTCACACCTAGCTACTCAAGAGGCTGACCATTTGAGGATTGTGATTCAAAGTTGGCCACACACACACACACACACACACACACACACACACACACACACACACACACACACACACACACACACACACACACACACACACACACACACACACACACACACACACACACACACACACACACAGGGAAGCTGTGGTTCACCTGGAATAGCCTTAGCTTTAGCTACTCAAGAGGCTGACCATTTGAGGATTGTGATTCAAGGATTGTGATTCAAAGTTGGCCACACACACACACACACGCACGCACGCACGCACGCATACACACACACACACACACACCACAAAGGGAAGCTGTGGTTCAACTGGAATAGCGTTAGCTTTGAGCAACAAAGCTCAGTGTCAGTATATAGGAACTCAGTTCTGGGCCTAGCGCATGCACACACACACACACACACACAAAATCATTTTTTCAAAAGTAAATTTATACTATCAATTGTTGAATAGATATGTTATGGTTTCATTCATACAGTGGAATATTTTGAGCAATTAAAAAAACAAATGATTGGTATAAGTCACACAAGTGAATCTTAGATATTATGTAGAATGAAAAAAGCTTAAGATAAAAAAAAGGGAAATATGCTATGATTCCATCTATCAGAGGCTTCAGAACAGGCAAAATGCATCTGTGATGAGGGAGTAGTTACTGTGGTTACCAGGAGTGGGTGCAAAAGAAAATTAGAAAAGGCATAAAAAGCCTGAGTGAGTGCTGGAAGTGTTCCATATTTAGATCTTGGTGGTAGTTAAAGCAAGCTCATAGATATGGTTGCCATTAAAAAAAAAATCACTGTAATGTGTATGAATTTTACATACTTTATATTGTAGCTTGATTTTTTTTTTTTTTTTTTGGTTGGTTGAGGGTCTTGAACTCAGGGCTTGGACTCTGTCCCTGAGCCTCTTTATCCTCAAGGCTAGCACTCTACCACTTGAGCCATAGTATCACTTCTGGTTTTTAAGTGGTTAACTGGAGATAAGAATCTCACAGGGACTTTTCTGCCTGGGCTGGCTTCAAACCACTATTCTCAGATCTCAGGCTCCTGAGTAGGTAGGATTACAGGTGTGAGCCACCGTACCCCACACTGCAGCTTGATTTTTAAAAGAGCTGTAGAAAGGTTAGCCTTTGCCATGGCTACATGGCAGAATCACCTAGTCCACAGCCTGGTCCAATCATATAAGGACCTCTGAGGTTACATCTAGTCACTGGTAACTTTAAAGGTTTTTAGCTGACTATACTGTATAAGCTAGACTTGAGAACTGTTGATAAAGAGGGAGGAATACGGATTTGGCATCAGAGGGCCCTAGGTTAAAGCCCAACTTCCCTAGCCACTTACCAAATATGTGGCTCTGGGAACTTACCTTAAGCCTCAGTTTCCATAACTATATTGTAATATTAGTATGTATTTAAGAAATTGTACTAAGATTGAATGACATAGTACATATAAATGCTTAGCATAATGTCTAATAAATATATTATCTCATTCAAATTGAAGATTTTTTTCTTTTGTTTTGTTTAGTTATATTAGACACATATTGGCATGTGGCCTAGGCTGTTCTAAATTTGCGTTCTTCCTGTCTCAGTCTCTTGAGTGCTAGGATAGCAGGAATTTTCTAATATGCAGTTATGGGTATGCACACATAAAACTGGTCCCTGTGAGTTTACACCTATATTATCAATTTGAGCAATTAAATTTAATCCTGCTCTTCAGACATTTATTGTTTCTATTAAGTGTAATGGACCATGCTAAGTGACATAGGGAAACAAAGAAATCAATCAGAAGATGGTCTATAGGATATTTTAAACTTGTTGTGCATCAATGTTTGCTTTGCAAATTATATGGGGGTGGAAATAAGACCTACTTAAACAGCTGAGTTTCAACTCCATACACATATTAGAGATACCAGCTGAAAGTCAGTGGTGTGAGAAGATACCATTTAGTCACCGAAGACCACTTTTCCTGTCTCATGTATAAACACTAATGTAGAAATTAGAGATGCACTAGAGCAGTGTACTCTTACCTGTCTCTGTGTCCCAGAGTTTAAGATATCTGTCATAGGCTGCACTAAGAAACTGTGTTCCTGCAGTGTTGAAGCAGATGTCTCTAACAGCTTTGCTGTGACCTAAAGGCAGAGACAACAGCAATGGCAGTGAGATAAAGTATTGCACCTTCATAGAAACCATAAAAGAGAAACAACATTAAACAGTAGTTCCAAGGAAAGCCATGACTCACCATCACTAAAACCCCACCTCCTGATTTATTGACAGTCTGTTATTAGATAGATGGGGCTGTGGCTGTTTTTCTTCCTTTGAGAAGCTCCATGGATGATTTTGATAAATACCACTTTGGTAGGAACCAAGAAAACATTTTTTTTTCTTTTTTTAAAATCCTTGTCATGGCAATCTCTTAAAAACAGTATAGGCAACTGATGACTAACTAGCAAATACTTTTTGTGGAGATATAATAGACCAATTTTGACATTTTGAAAGTTAATTGTGATTGCACCTGGCTAGAAGTAAAAACAGAAACCTAGATCTAAGGTCCAGGAAAATGTAGGCTGAAGTCAATAATTGCCTATTTCTGTGATCACATTACTTAAGTTCATAGAAAGTGATGTAATATTTAAGACAGTAAGCATTTTGGAAAACATTGAATCCTATTTTGTTATACAATAGTATTGTGACCCTAAATTAACTTTAAGGTGCTGATTATGCTTTACTTGGAAATCAATCTTGTCTGTCCAATAACTCTAGAAAGTTTTAGGGACAAACACAACATGGCTAAACAAAAGCAGAAACTGCTATTTCTCACTACCTCTCCCATGACCAAACATGAGACAAGCATGCAAAATGAGTATGGAACAAATTGTCAACTCTGTCCCACCCTGCATGGAACTCCAGTCAGAAGTATGTGCCATGACCATTAAGCATCCTTTTCTCCAGCAGGAGTCCCACTCATAGCTACTATCATCTCCTAAACTAGGAGAATTTCCATTTTCCATTGAAAATGATCTGCTGGAACAGGGAGGCAGGTGGGAATCAGGCTCATGACATCTGACAGACATCTCATTCCCCACCGAATAGCCTTGCTATAGAGTATATGGCATCTTGGACTATATTTATTTGCATGAAGAGCCTAAAATGTTAGCAAAGCACAGCAGGACAGAGTCCCACTTTAATCTCAACATAGCCACTATAATCCAGTGTTTCAATGTGGTATAGTTAAATTTGGAATGAGTAACTTCACAACAAACCTTTTTCTACCAGAAAAAATTTAGTTTGTTGCACGGCTATTTTCCCTTTGGCCCTGTTCTTTTCTTTAAGGAGTCTTCTCAGTCTCATCCCTTTTTCGTTAGCTGCCAACTCCCAACCTTGCTTCAAAGCTTGATATTGTTTACTGAACAATGGCAATTGTTTACTGAACAATTTTACATCATCATCTCATAGCAGTTGAGATCCAGTGAGTCTAAAACCTCACCATTTTCCCACGTGGCCTTCTCAGTGAATAGCACTACCATTCACCCAGCCAAGCCACCTGAGGATTACCCTAGATTCCTGCCTCTCATTACTCACATGCTTCCTTCTCTATCTCTGTTGGTTTGGTTTAGATTCTTACCTTGTAAGAGTCCATACCAATGAAATAATTAATTCATTTTCTTCAAGTTTATTCTATTAAAGCACCTTCCAGGTTTTTCTATTTAAGCTTCCCATCATGCTACTTTCCTGAAAGAGCTGTGTAATAACTCCTCACTGCCATGAGGTAGAGTCTAACCCTTTATTAGTGGCACGAAGGGTTCTTTACACTCTTGCTTCTCTCTTGCTGTTTCTCCACTTTTGCCTGGAATACGTGTCCTGGCAGTTCTGCCTCAAAGGAGATTCTCCAAAACCAGCACGATTTCTCATACCACTTTTGCTTCCACTGTTCTCACTACCTGGGGAGATTTACTCCTTTTAGACTAAGCTTAAGACTATGAGCACTTTCCTTACCAGGGAAGTAAAATTATGATAGACGATTTTATCTTACATGAAAAAAACCTTCCCTAAATAGAGTTAGAGATAGGAAAGAATTACCAATAAATGTTCGCAGACAGCGCCGGTCTCCATAAACTTCCCATAGCTGGAGAAAAAAAAAAAATCACATGTAACTATTATGTGTGTGTGTGTGGGGGGCGTTATTCATGCTAAGCTATACCCCCAGCCCCAGAGTTACTAAATTTAATAAGTATGTAATCAATAACAATAGTTGTATGCTTGCTATGTGTTTGTATCTGTGTATATACATGGGATTTAATTATTAAATATTGCTGACAGTGTCAGTTTATGTGATATTATTTGGAACACATATACTAGTTTAAAAAATATTTATATCAAAATATCAAGAGAATTTAACTACTGATCAAGTTTATTCAGGTGGTTCTGCCATGTATTTAACATTTTGATACTGATTTTTTAAAAATACTTTTCTGAAGTAACAAGTATAACAGAAATTATATGAAAGTAATAATTTCTACTAAAATAATAATCTCATAATCCCATAGTTAAGCTAAACTGCAGAATGAGCTTTTTTCCCTAGATTTTCTCAAATCTAATCCTTGACAATATTGCCAGTGTTCTAAAATTGAAACTATTCCTGGCCCCTTACTGCCAACTGGATCAAATCCTGGATCCCATAGCAGGCCAGGCAAGGTTTTCTGGGACCAGGCGCCTTGCCTATGGCTGCAATCATTCTTTGTTCCTTCGATTTTATGCTCTGGCAACCACAAAACTGTTATAGGTTTTAGCATACATCATGCTGATTCATTATGCTCACTATTCTCAAACATACAATACTCTTCCCTGTTTGCTTAGCCTTCCTGCCGAGGCATCCTTCCTCTTTGAAACCAGAATATCTACCTGTACCTCGGGCCTGTCAGTATAATCACTACTTATGCCAGAATAAAATGATCATCTAACAGATTGGGACAGTGACTTCATAATTTCTATCCTCAGCCCCTGTGCACTATAGGCACTTAATAAATACTTCTAGAAGTGAATGAAATAGAACTCTACACTTTTTTAGTTGGTCAGAGAGATTGTAATTTTAACATCATATATATAAAATACAAATGAAAGAAAATAAGAAATTTTACTATAAAATGAGTCAATTAGAGATTGAGATAAAATGTTTCTGTTAGTGAAAAATGTCTAAATGGTTGTTGTCATCAAAAGAAACTGCCTTTATATATTGCTAATATTCATCAATTATTTAGGAAGGCTAAGACTTTAACGATCAAAACTTACAAGCCACGAGCACATTGTAGGGTTGGTATTTATTGAACCACCATAATGATCTAGATGCAAAGAATACACAAAAAGATATGAACTATCCTTTCAGATTTGTATTTTTTTTCAGGGCTTCAAGTTGATATGATTGCCAACTAAATTTTTTCTACCATATATTCTATAGCTGAACAGAAGGTAAAACCATAGCTTCATTGATTACTGAAATGGGAAAAGAGGCCAGGAACAGTCACACTGCTTGGTGCTTGTAGTGTTCAGAAGAGAAAGGATGAACTACACTGCCTACGTGCTAAAAACTGGGGTCTCTACCATGTGTCCTATCTACCTCAGACAGTTCTAAACAGTGAAGAACTCAGTTACATATCTAAAACCTCTATAAAAAATGCATTATTAGTGATTAAATATTTATGTGCCCAATGCCAAAGTGATTGGATTACATTCTAATCAGTTGTCTAAGCTTTAAAAACAGTCTAGCCAAATGGACCACACAACCACATTTGAATCTACAAGGTTGGAAGTTGTTCATGAATAGCTGTATTCAGAGGGCCTAAGAGAAAATAATTAGCCTCTAATTACCTAACAACCTCAAATTTATTTATAATTAACTGAACAGATTTAACCAAAGTACTAGCGCTACAGCACTCCCATTCTGTTACTGCCAACTCACCTTAATTTTACAGTCCATGGAACAAGACAGCAATAAATGGCCAGAGAGAGGAAACAATCTGACTGCACTGACTCCCTGTAAAAAAGTACAATTATCACCCAGAAACATTTAAAATATTGACTAGAACTGAAAATAAGGAAGACAGAAAATTTTAAGCAACCTAATTTACTATTTTCTTCACACCAAGCATTATGTCCTAGAATAGCCTTCATTAGTATTCCAACAGCAGGCTTTATTGACATTAAGCTTTTGAAGGTTTTTTTTTAACTTTTAATTTTGACTTCCTCATCCAGAGGAATCCTGAGTTGATCAAATTGTTAATACTTCACGTTTCTCCCTTCTTTTCCATAATTTCTTTGCTCTCCGTAAAGAGCTGAAAATTAACAACTGGAATTGTGTGGAGGAAAAAGAATATTAACATTTCAAATTTTCATGTGTCTTATTTCTGCATTAGCTGAAATATCTCTTCAGATTGTGGAAAGAGGTATCTAATCTCCAGCCTTCCTTTGGCTTCTTGAGGAGACTTGACACTGACTTGATGCCCCACTGTGGCAGAGACTTGTGGGAAAAGGGTAGGCTACAATAAGGGCAGAACATGGAAGTGTGAATGCTTATGTTCTGGTCAATCATATGGCTTTTGAAGACTGATTAAGGCGCCGAGTGACAGAAGCCCAGAACGAAATGCCGGTGGCCCTGTGTCCCTATGGGCAGTTACTGCCCAGCTGCTTCTATCATGTGAAGATGGGATTTGTGATGGGTTGCACTTGGGCATAGTGGCCGGAGCGTTCTTTGGCACCTTTTCCTGTCTCAGGATTGGAATGAGGGACTGGGAGGTGATAAGTGGCATTGGGAAAACCATGATGCAGAGTGGCAGCACTTTTGGCACATTCATGGCTATCAGAATGGGCATACGATGCTAACCAGGGCAATAGATACCTGCTACATCTATACCTCCTCATCCCTCACAGCTCTTGTACTATAATAAAACGAAGTTTTTGCTTCTCGAAAAAAACCAAATCAAAACAAAACTGATCAACTAATCAGTGACTGTTATGGGTAGGTATCTCCAAAGCCTAACTCAAGTTTATCTTTAATATGATGACTTTCCTTTTCTATCTTAACTTTCCTGTCTTTACCAAAAATACTTTACCACACTCATACTGAAACATTACATTGGCTCCACTATTATAACCTTATAGTAAATGGAAACATCCAACTTGCTTACCTTTGTGTGTCCAGACCACACATGAATTTGTTTTTTGGGAAGGTAACACTTTTCAGGTGGTACAGATGACCTCAGGTTAACACCAACATCTTGAGGTATGTGAAGGTAGGACCTGCCTTGATAGTCATACATTTCTTTAACTGAAACAAAAAGGTAAAGAAAGAAATGTAAGCCACAGTTAGGAAATCTGCATTCTTAAAATGATAACAAATTTTCCAATCATAGAGCAAGTGTCCTTATTAAAATAGACTATGTTACAACACTCTGATGATGTCAAGATCATGAGTTAGCTGAAATTTAGTGGCCAAATCCTTGCTATCATTTAACAAGTAGCATTTTGAATTCCAAAATACCAGACAGTATTAGATTTTCAAATATGATCTCTATTTTTCTCTCACAATTTTCACACACAATTACACGTCAGTGATATAGAATAAAGAATTCACTGCAGTATAATTACTTGTTGAGTCACTGGTAGAGAATCAGAAGCAGAACAGAATAAGAAGGATAACAAAATATATCTTCTTTTCTCTGGCTTTCTGCTTTTATGCTCTTCTGGTTCCTTTTCATTGGTCTTCTTCCATTCTTACCATAAACCTTACAGTCAGTCATATGGGTATCTTGGGTTGCAGGGTGAATACAGCATAGTAGCATGTCTGGCAAGGTGGGTATGCAAGCCATGTGGCTATTATTGCTGTCATGAATGGAAGCACCAGTCATAATAATAATAATAATAATAAAAAACAGAGTCCTTGACATAAAACTGGAGCTTGTGAAGCCATATCTTTGATGTGACAAAACATTAGAGTAAGCAAAGTTCTGTCAAATTATTCTTTACAGTTTTAGGTAGTCCTTATGTATCTCCTAAATGTAACTCTCCTTCCTTTCTTCCCTTTTCTGGGGGGAAAGGTAGCCAGTACTGGGGCTAGAATTGAGGGCCTGGGTGCCATCCTTAGCTCTTTTGCTCAAGGCCACTGCTTTAACACTTGAACCACAGCTATATTTCAAGTTCTTTGGTGAATAACTGGAGGCAAGAATCTCATTTTTCTGTCTGGGCTGGCTTCAAATTGCTAAGCTTATAGGTATGAGGCATCAGCACCCAGCCTAAATGTAATTCTTAATGAATGGGTACATTCTAGAACATCTGTAATTTATTTTGGTGAATATATACCTGTTCCAAAAGTCAAAGTAAGTATGAGAATCTGGGTGTGGTGGTACATGCCTGTCATCCTAGTTATGTGGAAAGTATAAATAGGAAGAAAGGCTGGCTTGGGGCATGACTCAAGTGTAGAGTACCTGCCTAGTAAGTTCTAGGCTCTGAGATCAAATCCTACTACTGGAAAAAAAAATCACTAACTCTACAAAATTTTTTTTGTGGCTATCACTAATCATGTTACTTTTTGTTCTTTATTAGTATAAAGAAGAGTCTGCTGCTATGCTGTGTTTGGGCTGTGAAGTATTAAACATACTTATTCTTTTCTAAATTTTTATTTTTTTGTTATTATAAAGGTGATGTATAGAGGAGTTATGGTTACATAAGTCAGGTAATGAGTACAATTCTTTTGGGACAGTGTCACATCTTCCCTTCCTCCATAATTATTCTTAATATCCTTATAGAAGATGACACTGTATTTTATGATCAGAGAATGAAAAATATGAATGTTTTTCATAAAAGTGCAGAAACACAAAAAATATTTCAATCTTACCATGTAGGATTGTTTTCTCCTCCCCAGGTTTCTCATCTTCCTGTTTGCCTTTTTTCTGCCTCTTTGCTGTAATTTCATCCAATTCTTTTTGTTCTTCCTAAGAAAATGGAGGTATGAACTTTAAAATTAAAGTCTGAGAACCCTCTCATGTTCAAGGCTGATAATAAATTCTTTATAATGAGGTCTACATTTCTGTGAAACAATGGCTACAAGTGTGTCTTTTGAGATAACAACCTTAGCTCTCCCAGCCCTAGATTGATTACCTCTCTCATAGATTCCAAAGTGCCATTACACACCTGAGATACTGCATAATATTTTAAATTGATTTTTATATAAAGTTCATACATGTGTGATGTTAGTTGTGCAAGTGAAAAGACAAGGCAATCAGAAAGGCTGGTTCCAAAAAGGAACTGAATTTTAGTACACGATGTTGTTTTTTAGCAAACAGCTTTTACTGAGTCATGAAGATATAAATGACAATCATGGAGTATGACCAAAGTTTCTGGGAAGAACTGGGGAGGGAAGATGGGAGGAGTAGTGAATCTATATTCATAATAACAAGAAATAGTGGCATGTGCACATAACTAGCTACTAGAAATATAAGGAGAAGTTAGAACACATGCATCTATCTCATGAGGACAGGCTTTTCTTAATCTTGTCCACTCAGGACCTAGAGTATGGCTGACTCTTGAAGCAGTGGTTATATAGGGAGCAGGAGAAAAGGAAAGATGAAGTCTTCTTCTTTTACTTTATAAACTTCACAGTTGTTTTTTGAAAAAAAACATAAAGTTGGAAATTTATGAATAAAATAAGTAAACTCAGAAAAGCTGATTCTGTAATTACCGCCTGAATGAAGTAAAAACAACAGCTAGTATGGTAGCTTAAGAGCATTATTAATTTTTATTATAAAATATTCAAGATTCTAAGTTAATTTTTGAAAGTACAGAAAACAAAGCACAGAAAGAGCAAATAAAAATAATGCAATGAAAACCAATATTTTATTGTATTTTCTCAGTCAACTAGAACAGAGAAATTTTGATGAGTCACTTGGTTCCCTAAGCAAATCTCAAGTTTATTAGTATAGATATGCTTCATAGAGACACAGTGTACACCTGAACTGCAAACGAAAAACATCAAAGCTTACTTCTGAAGGTTTAGCTACATCTTTTTCATCCACATATTTTGCCCATGGTCCCAAGAAACCATCAATATTAGATGCATCATTTTCTTTGAACTTTTTCCTCTTTTCTGTTTTCTTCTGGCCAGTTTCAAAGACAGTTAAACCTGTATTAGCAATAACAAAGCGGAAATATAAAAATGTGTAGTTTCTTTAGAAATAGCAGCACATATATAAAGAAAGGTAACTGTGGAAGTGCTCAAACTCTAAACCAAAGAAAATATGTATGAAATCTGCCACATATACCAACTCATGCTAAAACAGAAAGGGATTCAACCTCCTGGCTGGGGGAGTGGGAGGGAAATCTTTCTTTACTACACTGTTTTGAAAAGTTTGTGTAAACTGTGTAAAGAAATGAAGAAAGATGATGATTTTGAGATTTTTTTACTTGATTACTAAGAAGTGGAATACTATTGATAGATATTCAGACTGCAAGAAGAAAGGGTTACAGGTGTCATGGTCAAAAGTTAACTAAATGTGGTTTAACTTAAAGGAAAAAAAAGAATGAAATCAGTTTCCTTTAGGCTGTTGTGTTAGAACAAAAGCATGCTAAAATTCCTCAACAATAGTCAAACTCATACACAGAAGAGAACTCAATCACACAGGGTGGTCCCTGAGCAACTAGCATGTTCTTTGTTTAGTGGCTTTTATATGTAGGATTCTAATGTTCTCATGAGTTTTGCTAGCACTGAGTATTACGTTTTGTCTTCTTGTATAATAAGTACAAAATAAACATGAGCAAAAATATACTTAAAAAATCTTCAGATTGGGGCTGGGAATGTGGCTTCATGATAGAATGCTTGCCTAGCATGCATGAAGCCCTGGGTTCGATTCCTCAGTACCACATACATTTAAAAAAAAAAAAAAAAGGCCAGAAATGGGGCTGTGGCTCCAGTGGTAAAGTGTTAGCCTTGAGCAAACGAAGCTCAGGGACACAGCCCCTGAATTCAAGTCCTAGGATTACCCCGACCCCTACCCCTACCCAAAAAATAAAAATAAAAATAAAGATTCAAGCAGGAACATCTTAGAAAAAAAAAATTCAGACTGAGCTATCAAAACAACCTTTCAAAAATAATCTTTCTTGAACTCAGGGCCTGCACACTATCCTTGAGCTTTTTATTTTGCTCAAGGATAATACTTTGCTCTATGACTTGAGCCATAGCTCCTTTTCTGGCTTTTTGGTGGTTAAGTAGGTGCTGGTGGCTCATGCCTACAATCCTAGCTACTCAGAAGGCTGAGATCTAAGATCATGGTTCAAAGCCAACCCAGGCAGGAAACTCGGTGAGACTCTTATCTCTAATTAACCACCAGAAAATTGGACGTGGCACTGTGGCTCAAGTGGTAGAGTTCTTGCCTTGAGCTGAAGAGCTCAGGGACAGCACCCAGGCCAAGAGTTCAAGCCCCATGACCAACCAAAAAAGAAGAAAAAAGAAAGAAAAGATTCACGTCATGGACTTTCCTACTCAGGCTGGAAACCACAATCCTGAATAACTAGGATTACAAGCATGAGCCACTGTTACCCTACCTGAAGACAATTTTGACAGACATGCAAAATGAAAATTTTCTGCTGTGCTAAATGTAGCCTGAATTTTTAGTCTTGAGAAATCATCTGCTGAAACCACTTATATTTGAATTGTAATTTACTGAAGGATTCCTACATAGTATTAGGTATTCAAACAACCAGAGATATATATTACTTCTTCCTTGCAAGACAGCATAGCTAGGTGGTAAAAGCAAACTCTAAACTATAATAACACTACACTATATTTTTCTTCTACTGATACTCTAAGACACTAATTATAATAAATATATTAAATATTAACATACTTAAAATGAACTATTTCAAATAATTACCTTGATTTTTTTCAGCCTCTTCTACAGAGCCAATGTATTTAGCAGATACTTGGTGATTATCTAATGAAGGGTCTAATGCATAACCTAGAAGAGGAAAAAGTGCAAATGACTGACTCCATGTTCTCATTTACAATTCACTTTATTACTATATACATACATTTCACATTTTCCTTCCTTGTTACAAAAACAGTCTCTTTGAGGGTCAATCCATCTTTTCTAAATTCCATTTCTATTTATATCAACTAACCCAAATTTCAGTTATGAATCATGATAACTTCAGCAAAATAAGAAATATCTTATAGGATGAATTTAACAAGTAGATATAACACATTATTAAGAGCCTTTCTAGACACAAAGACAGATTTCAAATATCGACAAAATTTTGTTCAAAGGCTTAGAAACTTTCCTTTTTTCTTTTGGTAATGGGTGCTACATTTTTGGATATTATTAATTATTAAATTAAGAAGGTAAGAAGTCAATTATATGAAATGTAACTATTATTTTGAAAACGTCATTTTTGGCAAGATGAGTCTTTCTTCTAGTCTTAAACATAATGCATTTTTACTTCATAAATCATTCTACATTCTATTGTATTCCTCCAGTCATTCACAGAAGTTACTACATATATAAATGTTTTCTTCAGTGGTCCAGGGGAACTCAGAGAAAGAAAGTATACCTAAATAAACTCATATCAGTTTCTTTTTCTCTCAAGTGGATATATTAGTACAATAAATTAATCCAGCATGTTCACAACTGAGACCAGGTCATTTTTTAGTCAATGGCCTACAATCTATGAACAATCACAAAACACATAAAAGCACTAGCCCATATTTTAAAATTGTTTTATGTTTTTCTTTCTTTGTGCCAGTTCTGGGATTTGAACTCAGAACCTGGGAGCTGTACTTGAGCCAAGGCTAGCGCTCTGCTCTAGTACTTGAGCAACAGCTCTACTTCTGGCTTTTTGGTAGTTAACTGGAGATTTGAGCCTCAATTCTCAGATCTCAGAGTCCTGGGTAGCTAGGATTACAGATGCCAGTCATGTATACTCAGCTTAGCCCATATTTTAAAATTGCATGTCCTAATAGGTATCTTTGACATTTTTATTTTTCATATGAAGATTAAAGAGAATTTCTTTGTGGGAACAGCAAAAGATTTGTCATGAAACATACATTTAAAACCAGCTAAAGATGTAGGTGTTCAGCTCACCCTTGTGCTATCCCAGAATAGAACCAACCAGCTGGCTATTAGTTCCTTTGCATATGTTTTTTCAGCATTAAAATATGTGTTATTTTTTGGGAAGAGGAGTTCTGGGAACTCAAACTTGCTATCTGATACTTTTGCTCACTGGCTGGCACCCTACCGCCTGAGCCATGCCTCCAACCCCTAGAATATGTTCTTAGCCCAAGGAGAGAGGTGGATGGCAGAAAAGGGGCTTTGGAGTAGAATTTCTGAAATCATAGGTTCACGTTCCATAACTGATTTTAGATTTAACTTCTTTGATGTACAGAATAGTGTTCTGTATATAATTTTTTTTTGGGGGGGGGGTTCGGTCGTGGGGCCGAATTTTTTAAAGATGAGACTTTTATAAAGCTCATAAAATGCAGACTAACATACCCTGTATTATAAATTCCTCCCTCAATCATATAAACTTACCAAAAACGTAAATTCAACTTTGAAAGAAAATTTAGGTCTATGTAAGTGGCACTGTGGGCTATATTTGGAGGGCTGGCTGAGGAAAAAAAAGAAAAAAGGGCATGGGTGCCTGGTCCTTCTTGTGTCTATCAGCACCACTTCCCTGGTTCATCTGGCCAGTCTGACTCATGAGGAAAGGAATATATGCCTTTCTCCTGTTTCATATCCTCTGCATGAAAATCTTTTACTTCCACTTTCATCATCCCTTCTGTTGCCTCCCATACCAGGTGATTGTAGACACCATCATTTTCCTTTTACAGAAAGAGAATTAAGTATTTAGCCCATATATCCCACTCCAAATATGCCAGTGATAGCCTAAGAGCTAACTTACACCATAGAATTCCAGTCCAAATAGTTTTGTTCCTTATCTCAAATAAATAAATATATCTGCATGATAGTTCTGAAATATTGTCTTTCTGAAGTTTATTTTCCCTCTTACCTTTTTAATTGAGTTAATGTCTTTCTCCTAGTAGTCATATTTAAAGTTATAATTATATAATTTTTATTATACTTAAGACTATCAATAGTAATGTTCTAAGATAAACTATAAAGGATTTGCAAAGGAATGATAGCAAATATATAAAATGACCTTCACCCTCATTAGTAGCCTAGAAAAATCAAATGAAAATAAATGGAAATAATATTTTGGATATCTAATAGAGGAGAAAACAACCTGTTGGATCTTGGGTGAAGAGGAATTAAGCTTTTATACATAGGTAGTAGTGGTAAAACAAGTTGGGAGAATTATTCCTTATGAGATACCATACTTTTTAAAAATTTTAAAGTGTGACCAGTTGGTAAAAATGAAGTTACAATATGTCAATAATGACTATAGTGAGACTAAAGGTATTTATCTGACATTTTATTTTCTAGTTCTAGACTGGTATAGAGAAGATTCTGAGTAAAAGTAGAACCAGGGGGAAAAAAACACACTAAGCCCCAAGTGAAAACAGCAAGAGAACATACAGGAATTTAGGAAACATAGAAAAGGTAGCAGCCAGGGAGAATGTATGGACCACAGAGTGCTGTGGTGACAGAGAAGCACCACACACAGGAGCCGGTGACATAGCCATCACGCTGTCTTCACTGAGAAGGACTCGAAGGCGGGCTCTATAGTAAACCAAATGTACTACAGTATAAAAATCCTCCAGAAATCATTCACTGAAACTATTACACACTTAAAATAGGAAGAACAGGGCCCTAGGTTCAATCTCTAGTACCAAGGTGGTGGGGTAAAAAAAGAAAAAAAAGAAGGAAAACAGGACCAATAATTGATCTATATTCCAATAGCCATATCCAAGAGTTATTAACGTGACACTTGGTAAAACTGAATTGACCTGCTATCTCCTTAGTACAAGATAGAATAAAATATAAATCAAAATAAGAATTCTCTATAGAAAGTTATAACCTGATCAAACAGAGCTATACTATTCAGTATTTCAGCATAAAGACAATAGAAAAGGCATTAAATCTGAGGCTGCTTCATTTGTAAGAAATATCACAAAGGAGGCACACCATGACTGTCTTGGTTTTTCAACTGGCTTCTCCATTTATTCCAGGTTGCTTAATATAGTATAGTTCCACATTCACTCTTCTAAGTAGTTCACCCTATGTCTGAGCTTACCACTTCCTTTTAAGAGGGGCAAAAAACAACTGCATTTCTTTTTATTATTATTTTGAAATAAGCTAATTTATATTTTGGGGAATTATTTTTTTGTATATTTTTTAATTGTAAAAATATTGTACAGAGGGATTATAGTTACATGAGTAAGGTAAGGAGTATATTTCCTATCAGGCACTGTTACCTCCTTCTTTGTTTTTCCCCTACCATCCCTTACCTCCCTACTGCCCCAACTCCTGCCCCCACCAAGTTGTAAAGTTTGTTTTCAACATAGTGTTTGTACATCTCATTGTTACAATGGGTCACCTTGTATCCTTATTTCAGCATTTTGTTATTTCACTTCCCCTCCCCAAACCAGTAGAAAAGAGTTATACCATGGGGGAAGAACATAGAAAAGAACAAAAAAAAAATCACATGGTACATTATAAATACATTAAAACAACAGCAAGAAAGATAAAACTACTTGTGTCCCTATCTTGAGGTTCATTTAGCTTAGCATCATCTTATATGGTCATATGTACATAGCTTTTGACCTATTCTGCTTGTCGTAGATATATACTAGTTATTGCAAAAATAAGGAAACCATGGAACCTATGTTTCTTTGGGCCTGGTAAAATAAGCCAATTCCTAAACTCAAGGCTAAAAGCCAAATGTAAATGTATTTTTTTTTGTAAATTGTAAATGCTTATTTTTGCTATAAACTAAGATATCAGAATAAACATAATTAGACTTTTTCCCTCTTGTTTTATTTTATCTTCTTTATTTACTTTATTTTATCTTCAATTGTTACATACGCTCCTCTAAAGTCTAGAAAAAACCTCATTCCTTAAGTGTCTGTTATAGTATCCACTAGAATAAATAAGTTCATAATATAACTATGTTGATTTTTCTATGCTGTACATTATTTTAGACAGTGAGAATCCTTACATAAACAATGGAAGTGTCATGGAAGTGTCAATGAAGTCTTCTGCGGTTTTTAGTAGTATACAGCATTAACTGTGACATTCACACACTCCAGATGTACTAAATCAAATATGTGACCAGCCTTCAAGTACATTAATTTTTTTAAATCCCACCTTTGTTAGCACATGATAATGTTACCCATGAATTTGTTGCTATTCTATTTTCTGAGTTCCTTTAGTGATCAAGGGAAAATATTTCAGAGATAAGATTTGAGAAACAGAGTAAGATCAACTAGAGTATAAGATAAAAAAAAATGTAATCTCTTAATTCTATCCTTTTATGGGGGACATTTAATCACAAGTGCTTATTAAGTAGTTCAACGACAGAAAAAAACTGTTCTCTCTATAGAGTATATTTCCAGCACACAGAATATAATTGGACTTTAAATAGTAGCTGGAAATATTAATTCACCTTTCCATTTGTATAAATATTTATAGATGTATATAAAAAGGTATATAGTTACCATTATTGAAGGATTAATAAATTTTAAAAGTTGGAAGGTAAAATAGATTATTGTACTTAAAAATCACACTTCTAATTAAGTCAAATGTTTATCATAATCTTACCATACGTAGCAAAAGTTCTTCTTTGCTGTTCGAACATGAAATCATTGATATGAGCTGGTTCA
Source organism: Dipodomys spectabilis (assembly GCF_019054845.1). Lineage (NCBI taxonomy): Eukaryota > Metazoa > Chordata > Mammalia > Rodentia > Heteromyidae > Dipodomys > Dipodomys spectabilis. The sequence continues at coordinate 3,861,931 of NW_024870678.1, read as the reverse complement.
GCATATCCAGATAGCATATTTCTAGGGGCAGCCATTTGCTGTGTCCTAAAGGGATTTTCTGGTCCAAACTATGATGTTACAAAGGAGAAAAGAAAAAAAAAAAACAAGTTCTCATTGTAGGCAAGATAGAATTATTGAAATTACTGTATAATGTATTTTCAATTCAAAATCACTGGGAGCTTATTAGCCTATATGGAAGCTTGCTAGGCTCCTATGGTCTAGTGCAACTGGACAATGGTGATGAACATTATTCCTTAGCCAGAGATAAAAGCATCCCACTCACCCAAGCCTAAACACGACTACTATTTTAAGAGCTTGTAGCTACATGTGCTTATTGGCTACTGAAGTGACATCACTGTAGTAAGTTGATAGTATTGCCCTGGATAATTGAGGATTACTATGGATTTTTCTATATTATGATTTGGGTGATATTTAGTGATATTTTACCAAAAAAGCACTGAAATATAATTAAAAAAACATTTTTTCCTCCACTACTTATGACTTTGTCAGAAGTAGAGAACCAGAATCTTCTATGTCTACCATAGTGCCCAGCATATAGAAAGCATTAATGAACAAAAGATTAATCAGAATCCTAGTTGGGGCACAGGATAACAAAAAAGACAGTAAAATTAAGTGTTTGAAACTTTGAAAAGTCCCATTGTGACTTATGGAACCAAACAGTGCCATCATTGCCAATATGTTTGTAGTGCTTTGGTTTTCCAGAAGATCTCTGAAATAGGGGCTGGGAAAGTGGCTCAGTGGTAGAACGCTTGCCTTGCATGCATGAGGCCCTGGGTTCGATTCCTCGGCACCATAGAAGCAAAAAGAAAAAAGCTGGAAGTGGCACACCGTGGCTCAAGTGGTAGAGTGCTAGCCTTGAGCTGAAGAGCTGAGGGACAGCGCCCAGGCCCAGAGTTCAGGCCCCACAACCGGACCCCCTCCCCCCCAAAAAAGATCTCTGAAATATTACTTAAGATGGTTTGTGTAAAAATAGTAGAAAGTTAGATACTTTGCTTCTTATGACACAAAGTAAAAAGCCAAATATGATATATTTTACCTGCCCAAGGGGTAAAAACGTTTTACCAACTAATAGAACCAAGGTTGAACAATATCAAGCATCTTTTCACACCATAACATTCCTCAAATAGACAATCATAGTCTCTAACTTGTAAAAATGTAGATTCAGATGTACCAGAATACAAGTTCAATCTTTGTTTTAAAATGAATAAAATGAGCTTTCCACTTTGGAAAGAATGAGCACAACAATTTTTCTTACTTGAACTCTGGAAAATCGACTGTACTTCTAGAATATTTTAACATCAGAACATCTTGGGTCAGCATCATTAGGAACAATCTTTTTTTGTGATACATTTCTAGAGCCACAAATGTAAATTACTGATTTTCTTCTAATAAGTACCCTATCTTCTCCAGATCAACATTGTAAATGTTGATAAATCTGTAATTGTTATTCTAACCAATAAAGAGCTGTGTGTGGTGGTGTGTGCTTATGACCTCAACCACATAGGAAGTATAAATAAGAGGAATGCAGCAGAGGCCAGCTCAGACAAAAGTGAGACCCTATTTTTGAAACATAAGAGCAAGAGAGCTGGGGTATAATGTAAATCATAAATCACCTGCCTGGCAAGTCTAAGGCTCTAAATTCAAATACCAGTACTGAAAAAAAAAAAAAGAGAGACAGAAAACCTAATAAAAAGAAGACTTATGAATAAGTAGATGGGAAAAAACACATCACTAATCTCAGAGAAATGAAAATTAAAATCAGCATGAATAATCATCTCATATCTGTTAGAATGCTATCATCAAAAAGACAAAAGATAATTAGTGCTGGCAAGGATGAGGAGAAAAAGAATCCATCCACATTGTTTGGTGGAAATGTACAGGCAACACACTATGGAGCATTCTGGAAAATTAAAAATAGAACTGCTATATGATCTAGCAATCTGCAAGGTTTATATACATGTCAGAGACATCTATACGCCTATGTATAGTTCAAGATTATTTACAATAGGTGAGATACAGAATCAACCTAAGTGTCAACTGATACAGAAAATACAGTTTACCCCCCGCTCCCCCACATACACAATGGAAAAGCATTCAGCCTAAGAAAAAAAATAGGAAGTCCTGTTATTTGTTTCAAGACAGATGAACCTGAGTTACGTGCTGGTGGCTTACGTCTTATCCTACCTACTCAGGAGACTGAGATCTGAGGATAGCAGAAAAGTCCACATGAGACTCTTATCTCTGATAAACTACTCAAAAAAACTGGAAATTGTGCCGTGGTTCAAGTAGTAGGGCACTAGTCTTGAGCACAAAGAGGCTCAGGGACAGCACGCAGGCCCTGAGTTTAAGCCCCAGGACGGGTAAAACAAAACCACTAAATAACACACACACACACACACACACACACACACACACACACACACACACACACACCACACACACACACACACACACACACACACACACGAACCTGAGGATCTATGTTAAATGACTAGATGATCTTTTTTTCTTGTTTTAATTTTGATTTAATGCACTATTAATATAATTTATGCTATTATATTCAGTGGGTATTACTTATTTTTTAACACATTTTTATTGTAAAAATACTGTACAGAGGGGCAAGGCAATGAGTATATTTCCTATCAAGCATTGCAACCCCCGCGCCCCCTCAAACTGTAAAGTTGGTTTTTCAACAGAGTGTCTTATGCATCTCATTGTTACAATAGATCAACCTGTATCTCTATTTAAGCATTTTTTTCCCTTCCCCTCCCCAAATTAGAAAAATGTATATACAAGATGCAGGGCATGGGAATCAAATACAGTGAAAACAGGGGTTATACCGTTGGGGAGGAACATACAAAGCAACAACAAAAAAAATCACATAGTACAGTATAAATACGTTAGAAACAATAGCAAGAAAGAAAAAAAAACATTTGTGTCCCTATCTTGGGGTTCATTTAGCTTAACATCATCTTATCTGGTCATATGTACATAGCTTTTTACCTTTTCTGCTTGTCCCAGACATATACTAGTTATTGCAAATAAGGGAAACCATGGGACCTATGTTTCTTTGGGCCTGGCTTACTTCACTTAATATAATTTTTTCCAAGTCTTTTCCATTTCCTAACAAATGGGGCAATGCCATTCTTTCTGATGGGTTGGTTCCATATCTTAGCTATGGTAAATAATGCTGCAATAAACATAGTTGTGCTGGTAGCTTTAGTATGGTCTTGTTTGTGATCATTTGGGTAAATGCCCAAAAGGGGGATTGCTGGGTCATAAGGGAGCTCTATGTGGTCTTTTGAGGAACCTCCATACTGCTTTCCAAAGTGGTTGAACAAGTTTACACTCCCACCAACAATGCAGTAAGGTTCCCTTCTGGCACATCCCCTCCAGCATCTGTTGTTAGAGTTCTTGATTATAGCCATTCTAACTGGGCTGAGGTGGAATCTGAATGTTGTTTTGATTTGCATTTCTTTTATGGCTAGAGAGGTTGAGCATTTCTTCATGTGTCTATTGGTCATTCTTTATTTCCTCTTCGGAGAAGTTTCTCTTTAAGTCTTTAGCCCACTTATTTATTGGGCAGTTGTTTCTTTGAGGATTTGTTGCTGGGGGGATTTAATTTTTTGAGTTCCATGTATATTTTAGATATGAGACTCTTGTTTGTTGTATGGCTAGTGAAGATCTTCTCCCAATCCATGGACTTTCTATTGATCTTGCTAGCTATATCCTTTGCCATGAAGAAGCTCTGCAGCTTCATGCAATCCCATTTGTCCAACCTTTCTTTGATTTGTTGTTTCTGGGTCTCTATTAAGAAAAATTTGGCCTGTGCCAAGGAGACCTAGGGTTTCTCCTATTCCTTCCTATAATGTTTTCAGGCTGTCTGCTTTGACTCGGAGGTCTTTGATCCATTTGGAGTTGATTCTGGTGCAGGGTGATATATAAGGATCTAGCTTTAGTTTTCTACAGGTGAATAACCAATTTTGCCAGCACCATTTTCTGAAGAGGCTGTCTTTCTTCCATTCTTTTTTTTTTTTTAGCTCCCTTATGGAAGATTAGGTGTCTTTAGGACTGTGGGCTCATTTCTGGGTTTTCAATTCTATTCTATTGGTCCTCAGGTCTGTTCAAGTGCCAGTACCAGGCTGTTTTGATTACTATGGCTTTGTCGTAGAGTTTGAACTTTGGTATTGATATTCCTCCAGCACTATTCTTTCTGTTACGGATCGTTTTGGCTATTTGGGGTCTTTTATTGATCCATATGAATTTTTGGATTGCTTCTTCTATTTCATTGAAGAATGAGGTTAGAATATTGATAGGTATTGCATTGAATTTGTAGATACCCTTGGGAAGTATTGCCATTTTCATGACATTGATCCTTCCAATCTAGGAGCATAAGAGGTTTTTCCACTTCCTAAGTTCTGCTTTGATTTCCTTTTTCAGGTTTTTAAGGTTTTCATCGTAGAGGTCCTTCACTTCTTTAGCTAATTCCTAGGTATTTTATTTTTTGTGGGGCTATTACAAAACGATTTGCTTTCCTGATTTCAGCCGTGCTCTTTTCATTGTTGGCATACAGAAAAGCCATTGATTTCTGAGGGTTAATTTTAGATGATCTTACTATCTGTAGAATTACACAAAGTTGAAAACACAAGCAGAGAGTAGAGTGGTGGTTACCAAGAGCAGTGGGGTATAAGGCTTATGGATGATGTTGACCAAAGAATATAAGATTTCATTACAGAGGAGGAGTAAGCTCAGGGAAACTATTGTGCTATTTTGGAATGGCATTCTTCTAAGACAGGTAAATCATCTCTCAAATGGTAGAAGTGAAAGAACTTTACTTATAACACATTTTTTAATGTGAGAAGATGCTAGTAGATAACTCAGAGATTTAGTATTATGAGGTAGTAATTTTCAAAAGTCTTTGAAAGAAGAATTCTTAAGAGCCACTATCTTAGAAATATCTCATTATTACATAATAGACATTAAGAAAATTTATACTAAAAAACTAAATACACAAAATCATAACTGTAAGTTCACACAGGGAAAAACCCCAAATATGCAAATTAGTATTATATACAGATTTTTGTTAAAATTTTAATATATATTATTTTTTTTTGTCTGTCATGGGGCTTGAACTCTGGGCCTGGGTGCTGTTTCCTAGCTCTTCAGCTCGAGGCTAGCACTCTACCACTTGAGCCACAGCACCACTTCTGGTTTTCTGGTAGTTTATTGGAGATAAGAGTCTCACAGACTATTCTGCCTGGGCTGGCTTTGAACGGCAATCCTCAGATCTTAGCCTCCTGAGTAGCTAGGAATATTTATAGCAGTCATTAATGTTTAAAAATTTACAAACATATTTTAAGGTGGGATGTGCCTATTAACTGCATTATTTCTATAAATTAGAAAAAGATAACCACAATTCAATTTTATTGAAGAATACTTAAAGCTTATAAGATAAGCAAAATTTAAACATTATTTGTATAAGAAAATTTCTTAATGCTAGTTCTTATGACCTTGGAGCCCAGTTTCTTATAAAGTAAGAGGTGAGCCACATGATTTCTAAATTCATTTTGGTATTAACATTTATAGCAGCCCTTACAGCCACTTTTAACAGTTAACTGGTATTTTTCTTTTTCCTTAGCTTTTATATTTTTTTTTATTGAAAGTACTATTATTTAAAGGAGTCTAAAATTCTTCCTGAGATCTGTAAGTTTAAATAAGTTAATAAATACATTTTCCCCTAAGATACTAAAAAAGAATTGAGTGAAATAAAAAAAAAATCACTAGATGGGAAAAATTAGGCTATTATGAATTTTATACAGCCCACAATTTAAGAAAACTTATCTAGATAAATAGATAAACCAAGGAAAACTCCTTAGTTGGAAGGAACATTGTTTTACAAAATAAGAATTTGGTTAATTTTCAGAACTAGCAAAGTCAAAGATATAGCAATGTACCCAGCAAACTCCATCATGGCCTTTCAACTGATCTGTCAGTTATAAAGAGAAAATGAGAGATTGGACCTGAATCTTCGAAAAATTTCATTTGCTGGCAATATAATCAGTGACCTGGTTTCCTTGCTATGAAATAATGATAGACCATTTACTTCATAGGGACATAAGCAGAACAAAATGAGCAAAGTTTTATTAATCCCTCAGTAGTAAAGTAGTTCTGTATTATGCAAACCCTTAACAAATAAGTCTCCCTAAAAATTCAGTTTTGATGATGTGATCTCTCTATGTAAGAGCCTCAGAAATCAGAGACATAGCTATGGCTCAGGCCTCTGTTGAAAGCAGAAGGCCTTGAGTTCAAACCCTCGAACTACCAAAACAATCAATCAAAACCCTCAGAAATCTATCAGCTATTCATCAAGACCAACTTTCTCTTGGCTCCCTAAACCCTGAACAGTATTCTACAAAGTACCATTCTAGGGTTTTATGGTTTTTTTTAGGTCTTTTAATTTAGATATCTGCTTTCTGAGTGAAAAATCTATAATAACCATTCATATAAAAATTAGCGACTTCAGTACTAATGATACCATACAAAACATTTAATAACTTTTACATGATCCATTCCAGTTATTTACATTAAAACAGCCTCCTGGAGACATAATAATCTAAATAACCACACAGAATTTTAGATACCTTCCCAGACTGGGATGTATACATAAGAACAGAGGATCTTCTATTGTTATCAGCCTCTCAATCCACTTATATAGGTTACTTACAGGCACGAGGTACTGTTTTTAAACAATACAAAGCATACATGCTGATGGAATATTGCTGATGAAAAATGCAGGTATCACATAAGAAAGATAAAGGAAAAACTTTTGCCTATTTAATTTTGTAGACTAAATCTCCTAATAAAACTTTAAAATTAGTAGAATCTAAATAGATACATACACATAAATTATGACATAGTTCCATATTTTACATCCTGTTGAAGTATAATTTAAAAATTCTTAATGCTGTTTGATTTTTAATAAAATCAAGTCAAGGCCTATTTCCTTCACAATATTATCACAAAAATTTTACCTGATCTTTAACTTTTTTCTTGAAAGTTCTGAAAATTATAATTTTATAAAGCAATATTTGGTTCTAAATAAGACTAGCAAACTGAAGAAAAACAGACATCATAGAAATATGTTGACATCACAGTGTCATATATGACATTACTTCCAAATTTTCTCATTTTCTTAATTTAGGAGCTCATTTAAAAATCATGAAACATATATGTAATATACAACCTCTCTTCAGTGAGGCAGCTGAAATGGTGCCAAGGGAATGAGAAAGTCTATATCGTTCACTAGTCTAGAGAGCCTTAAATAAGCTTAGCTTAAAAGCTAAGATGTCCTAGAGGCTCAAGAGCATGAGAATAAGACTGTACTCACTGCCTCTAGAGAGTAGCCGGAGCACTATCTAAATATAAGCACTGCCATTGTTGGCTATGCTACACATTTTAATGGCCACCTTTGAAGTACCATGGAAATCTAGGCCAAACACATGAAATCATTCTTGAACTCTGAGATAACAGACAAAAGACAAGGACTATATGTTATTAAATGAAAAGTACTAAGAAGATAATAGTACTTCACCTGAACCTTTAAGGTGCATGCCAAAGACCCTGCTTCTAAAGCCTAATTTCTGTTTTATAATGACTATTTTTTGGCATCTCTATGTGTTAATCAAGCATCCTTTTCCATTTTAATGTTTAGGAGTGTAATTTTTTTTTTTTTTGGTCGGTTGTGGGACTTGAACTCTGGGCCCAGGCGCTGTCCCTCAGCTCTTCAGCTCAAGGTGAGCACTCTACCACTTGAGCTACAGCACCACTTCCGGTTTTCTGGTGGTTTATTGGAGATAGGAGTCTCATGGTCTCTCCTGCCCAGGATGGCTTTGAACAGAGATCCTCAGATCTCAGCCTCCTGAGTGACTAGGATTACAGGCGTGAGCCACCAGCGCCCGGCTTAGGAGTGTAATTTTTTAATATAAACTTTCCTAAGTAGATAATAATCAAAGATGTTCTTAAATGGACAATGGAAATTATTTCTGCCAGGTTTTTCTTCCTTCATTTTTGTTTTCATGCTCTGTTAGTGTTTATTACCAGAGCTTGGGGTGGGGGTGGAGGTGGGGGAGAAAGTAACGGACAAAACCCCCCAAACTCCATGCAGTTAGTTCTTTGCTTTACTAAGTGCATCAAATACTGTGACTACTTTCCAGAAGTGTTAGTATGACATATCAGAGGCATTTGTAACTAAATGTTTTATAACACATCAGTTTACTTTATGGTTAATTATAATACTTCTTTATCAATGCTGAGAGGAAGAATCAGATATCTATGGGCCTGGGAATGTGGCTTAGGGTAGAGTGCTTGACTAGAATGCGTGAAGTCCTGGGTTTGATTCCTCAGTACCACATAAATGGAAAAGGCCATATGTGGCACGGTGGCTCAAGTGGTAGAGTGCTAGCTTTGAGCAAAAAGAAGCTCAGGGATAGTACCCAGGCCCTGTGTTCAAGCCCCAGGACTGGACAAAAAAAAAAAAAAAGGAATCAGATATTTTCATATTTCCTTTTTTAAAGGACGTAGTTTACCAGCTATCTATAGGTAGATAAAGTATCCTTACAAAAAAAAAGTACTATTTAGATTTTTGGATATCAGAAGGATCTATGTTCTAAAAGTTCAAATAGTAAATTTTTGTGAGAAAACTTTAAAAAATTCAGTAACTCTTAATCTACCTATATACGATTTAAATATTTCAAAAGGGAGAATCTTGAATATGTTTCCTTACCTCAGGAGCAAACATGGTCTCATAGGTAGGATTGTATTGAACTTCTTTCACGGCAGGGTCAAGGTGAACTCCAGTCTCCAAATCTTCCTAAAAAAAAGCCAAGTGAACATTAAAAATTTCACATGTAACTATTTCATTTTAGAAATTATACCAAAGCTTCTAAACACCAGCCATTTAAATCACCAATTATGATAATTATATTATTAATATATACTACTGATATATATTATTGATAATTCTAAAAATAAAAAGATTAATAACAATAATATTTGAATGTATATGTATGGCTAGTTTTAGAGGTATCATATGTAACAAATCTTCTTTTCAAAATATTTACTTTAGCTAGAGATGTGGTTCAAATGGTAGAGCTATTGCTTAGCAAATGTAAGGCTCGAGTTTAAACCCTAGTAGGACCAAAAAATAAAAGACAAAAAACTCTTAGAAATAAGTTAATTAGAAGATTCTAATTCTCTTTGTGTCTTAATTAACTCAGAAGTCTTGGTTCTCTTGTTCCACAGTCAGAAGAGGCACTGTTTTTATTTAGCAAGCCTATTAAATGTGTGAACAGATGGTTCTTGGTTTGGTACTGTAGAGGAAACAGAAGGAAGTGGCAGGGATTGAATCTTTTTAACCTAAAGTCTTAGAATCCATGTCAATGCTTCAACTTTTTTTCAATTCATTCCTCAGTTTAATGAACATTCTGGAAAAATCACTGGCAGTTCCTTTTGTAACTCTTCCACTAATAAATTTATAATGGTATCCCTAGTCTGGCCCTGTCTCTTGAACTGTATAGACTTGTATATCCAAGCTTAGCCTTGGGATCTTTTCTTAGAATATCTAACATACATCTGAAATCATTCTTGGCCTTGTTTCTCCTAATGACCTTCTAGGGTCCTCTACATTACTGGCAATTACATTCATAAGCAGTTGCTCAGGTCAAAATCTCTAAGTTATACTTGACTATTCTGTCATACACTATATTAATCCATCAGCAAATCTACCTTCTGTATATATTCACAACAACTTTTCATACCCTCTTTCCATCAGCTCAGTTCAATGAGCATCTTGCATCAGGATTACTGTAATGGTCTCCCTACTTTCTACACTTGCCCACCTACAGCCTCACTGCACATAGAAGCCAATGCAATGCTTTCAAAATACTAGTCAGAGTATAATACTACTTTGCTGTAGTCCCTTCATTTCCCAGTAGCTTTTCCACTCAGATTAAAAATATAATATATGTCTACAAAGCCCATTACAGTTCTTGGAAAGTAGGCCTGGCTCCCTAGAGTAGCTTTACAGGGCATGTTCCTTTTTCACTTTTGTCCTCTCTGAGCATCCACATATTTAAAACTTGTTATTCCATTATAAATATGTTTCCTTTAGTTAAGGCATGCTGATGTCATGCTGAAGGTAGGATATATCTTGTCAAGGTGATACAAATTAATGCTGCAAATTTTGCATACATGTGGGGTTTATAAAGTTAACAGTTATACTAGAGAAGAACGCATACCATGAATGATAATTTGCATAGTTATACAGGCCAATGATCAAAGACCAGAAAACCAATAAGAAAAATGCCATAGACATAGTTATTGTTCCAAAATCTTCCACTCATAAAATGTTTGCAACAACACTTATATTACAGGATATTTAGTTTCTCTAATCAAAGATAGAGTTCATCAGAAAAAGTGTCTTCCTTGAACTTCACTCCTCGCTAGTTCAAAACTGTCCATTTCCTTACCCATTTACCTTCTCCTTATAACTTCCAATTGCCACCCCCAATCCATCCATTCTTCCTTCCTTCTCTCTTTCCTTTTGTCTCACAGCCCTGATCCCATTCTTGGTCTCTGGATTCTCATATCCAATTGCCTACTGAATTTCATTATATGTGGATGTCACCATATCAAACACTATGCCACAGAACATTCGCTCTTCCCATACTTTATCTTCAGGCAGTCTTGCTCATTATGTATATTTCTCCAGAAATCCCATTCCATTCTTCCTTCTTCATATTCCACCTACTTCTGTCCTAGTTCAGGACTCTAATTTCCCCACTTTTGCCATATTAAACTAACAGGTGCTTTTAAAAAAAGAACAAGCAATTCAAAGCTTTCTGTACTACTTTGTGTCATAAGGCATTCCCTTTGTTAGCTGGTAACATCATCTTCTTATTTTCCCTGATCTGTTCCCTCTGCTTGCCCGAGGAAAAACACTTGAATGCTCACAGTCCTAAAGTATTTTTCACAGTATTTGTGACATTATTTGTTCTGTGTAACTTTTACTTATACTTACATGTTATATCCTTACTGCCTAGTAGAATTCAGGCCATTCAGTACATAAATATTTGTTAAATTAAAAAGCTGAAAGGAAAAAGCAATCCATGGAGAAATTAAATAGGATCAGGCTGACTAAAGGTTGCTGCGTTCGGCAATACAGTACAAAAAGATGTCTTCCAGAGTGATTTTGGTACTGACATGAGTCATAAAAAGATAGTTGTAAGGAGCATTTGTACAAATAAAAATATAGGAAAACAAGATCAGATTACTTTTTGGACTTTTAAGATGTTTGGCATGTGTTAGGCTGGCTTTGGCCTTCAACCTTCTGCCTTAGTCTTCCAAGTGTTGAGATTATAGGTATGTACCAGCATGCTAGTCCTTTCCTTATTCTTGGCCTGTGTTTCTGCCTGCTGTCTTCTTTCTTGTAGAAGTATGATTGACTATATCTTTTCTTAAGAAGAAAGAAAATTAAACTTAATTTTTTTCGGAAACCCCTCCCATCTGACATCTCATCTCTTGAAATCAATATTCCACATTGTGTGATGTTGTACAACTTCACATGCAGTTTAATTTTGTTGCTCGAATTTCTTGTATCACAGTTGATATTTATTTATTTATTTATTTGGGTTGGTCGTGGGGCCTGAACTCTGGGCCTGGGCACTGTCTGTCAGACATTCAGCTCAAGGCTAGCACTCTACTACTTGGGCCACAGCACCACTTCTGGCTTTTTCTACTTATGTGGAGCTGAGGAATCAAACCCAGCGCCTCAAGCATGCAAGGCAAGTACTCTACCACCAAGTACTCTAGCCCCATAATTGATATTTTTTGTTTGTCCTCTCAACTCCTGATATATATATATATATATATATATATATATATACACATATATATGTATATTAAAATCTCCTACTGTGATTGAGCACTTATCATTTTCTTATAGTTGTTAAATTTTGCTTAAATATTTTGCGCTTTCATTGTTATATCCCTCTTTGTGAATAGAATCTTTTATCATTATGAACTATGATTCATAAAGGAATAATTTGATAATACTGGACTAAGTAGACAATTCTATTCATCAAAAGGCAGAAAAAACTGTTAGGGGCCAAGTTACAAACAGAAAAGAATTTTTGCAATATATATGTCTGACAAAGGCATTCATAATACAAACATGTCCTACAGAAAAAAATGAAAAGACAGGGCTGGGAAGGCAGCTCAGTGGTAGAGTGTTCACCTAGCATGCATGAAGCCCTGGGTTTGATTCCTCAGCACCACATAAACAGAAAAAGCCCGAAGTAGTGCTGTGGCTCAAGAGGTAGAGTGCTAGTCTTGAGCAAAAGAAGCTTAGGGATAGTATTCAGGCCCTGAGTTATAGCCCCAGGAGAAACAAAGAAAGAAAGAAAGAAAGAAAGAAAGAAAGAAAGAAAGAAAGAAAGAAAGAAAGAAAGAAAGGAAGGAAGGAAGGAAGGAAGGAAGGAAGGAAGGAAGGAAGGAAGGAAGGAAGGAAGGAAAGAAGGAAGGAAGGAAGGAAAGAAGGAAGGAAGGAAGAAAATTATTTTTGAGAGAAAAAAAATAACCAATAACAAATATGAAAATATAATCAATCTCACTAGTGCTCACTGCATAAATTTATGTTTTGAGCCAAAATACTTGCTATTAGTCACAATACCAATTAGTTAAGTACTAAAATAATGTTTTCCTGCTTCATTTCTCCTTCTTTGATCAATTTCCAACCAATACATTTACTATATGCAAGTTTCCTCCCTGTCTACATCATATAAACAAGTGCTAATTCTCAAACCATCTATAGATACACCACTGCTCTCCCATCAGAGAATGGGGACCATTCAGTGTGGGGGGTGGGAGGGGAGGAGTAGGGATAGCCCAGCTCTGCATCCTTAGATGCATCTCTGGTCTCTGGTATCTTTATCTTACATACTTTATGTAATCTTTCCTCCTGGATTTCCTTACTTATTAATTTCTTAGAGCCTGAAATAAGCTCTAGAGTGCCCCACCTCTGACACTGCCAGCTCAGCTTTGAACTTCAGATTCTCAATGTATATACTTCAAGGTATTCTTTTTCACTTACTTTTTCCATTCTCTTTCCAAATACATTTCCCTTAATCTTGTATTCCAGGATTTGGAGATGCAAAGGAATAGACACAACAATCTCTGGGCCCCAGAATCAGTCGAGGTGAAAGTAAAAAGTTAACAAATCCCAGCAATGTGGCAAGTCCTGCAGTTGAGATATAAAAAGGAGGGACTCAGATAGACACAGCTGAGGAATCTGGCTCTGAGAACTGAAGGACAGTGGAGTCTGGGGTGTGGGATAGTAGCACAAGGCACGGGATTTTTGAGCAGAAAGACTAGTGTGAGCAAAATCATGACAAGAAAAAGGAAAATTAGACTTATGGGGCTCTACAGAGTTCAATATGTGGGAGAATGGCAGGCTTTACGAGGTACATAAGAAACTTAAAACTTCTCTAATAGGCAAGCAACATGGATTAATAATTCTCTAATAGGCAAATTGGGATTTAGAAACAACCTTCACACTGCATGTGGAGAAGAGAATGGGATGTAAAATTGGGGACAAAAATGGACTAAGTAGAAGGAAAAGACAAATGATGAAAAAATTTGAACTAAACAATGGCAGCAATAAAGTGAGTTGTTATATGTCACTAATTACAATGGGCAGGACCTACCACCCCAAAGAAAAGCATGAAAGAGAAAAGAAAGACCAATAGTTACTGGGAGAATTAAGAAAGGTATGAAAGTTATGCTAATGAAAAGAGAGAAGATACTGCATTGAGAAAAACTAATGACACAGAAATGGAAGCTAAATGACTAGCTTCAGGGACTGAGGACAAAAAGAAAAGGGTGACCCTAAGGGATGGAAGTGGAATGATTAATTGAAATGGGAAAAACAAAAGTGGGTTTTGAGGGAAAGAAAATGTTAATTTGGGGAAAGAAAATGTTAATTTTCCAGCATACTGAACTAGAGGTACCAGAGAGCCATCTGGGAAAGATGTTTACTAGGTCTTAAGCTAGTGAAGTGTTTAGGATTAGAAAAGAGAGCTGACATTTAATCACTATTTACTGCTAAAATTGCTTTCCATGGTTTATGAGAATTCTTATAACTCCATGAGATAGGCTCTAGTGTTGAACATTGCAGTGAAGATGAGAAAAGACCGGCACAGAGTACTAAGCAGGTTATGTATCCTAGAATCTTGACTCAAACCTAGGCTTAATGGTTATTTGTGAGCCATCAGCAGCACAGACTGAGTTTGAAGATATAGGAGAATTTGTGAAGTACAAACACTAATTTATTGAAGGAAAGGGCAGAAGAAAGGGGAGACCAGAAGGCTAAGGATAGCCTCTTGGAAGTCCTAGAGAATGTTTTGAGAAAGAGGAACAATTTAGCAGTGTTACTTCATGTGCAGATTCAAGTCAGGTAGCAGAACTTGACAACTGGAAGGCCTGGGGCATTGTCTAGAAGAACAGTTTTCCATGTAGGACCACAATGCATTGGGTTGTAGAGAAAATGGAGGTGAAGTAGTAAAGCAAGCTCCAAAAGCAGGGCTATAAAAAGAAGTTTCTGAAAGATTTAACTTAGGAGAGTTTTGTTTTGTTATGTTATAAAAACCAGTTTCCCAGCTGGTGATTCACATCTGTAATCCTAGCTACTTAGGAGGCTGAGACTTAAGGATCTTAGTTTAAAGCTAGCCTGGGCAGGAAAGTCCATGAAAGTCTTATCTTCAATTAACCACCAGAAAACTGGAAGTGGAGCTGTGGCTCAAAGTGGTAAGAGTGTTAACCTTGAGCAGAAGAGCTCAGGGATAGCTCCCAGACTCTGAGTTCAAGCCTCATGATCACCACCACCAACAAAAATACCAATTTTCCAATATTCTTTAATGCCAGATGTCCTAATAAAGAGTAAAACTCAGCTGGGCCCTATGGCTCAAGCTTATAATCCTCGCTACCTGGGAAGCAGAGAAGGAAAGTGGGTTAAGGTTCAAGCCCAGCTCAGGCATAAAAGTTTGTGAGACTTCATCTCAATCAACTGCTGGTTGAGATGGTGTGTGCCTGTTATCCCAGCAATGGGAGAAGCACAATGCCTGTGACTGTCATCTACAGAGACGGAAAGAAGCCCAAGTAGGAAGACTGAAGCCTAGGTTGAGCTGGGTAATACTACATGGAAAATTAACCAATGCAAAACAGGACTGGGGGTGTGGCTGAGGTGGCACAACACCTGCCTTGCAAGAGACCCTGAGTTAAATCCCCAGTAGTGTTAAAAAAAAAAAAAGGAGCAAAATTCATAACTAGGTCCTTAAAAGCTGGTTAAAAGACTTATGTGATAAACTAGGTGGGAACACTCTCTGATTACCCATATGGAGCTCTAATGCCAAGTGATGGATGCTCTCAGCAAGTTACAGACATACCATTATTTTCCTTATTCCTTAACCGCTCTGAGCTGTCTGCCTTCCCAGGTTTCCTAGTCACCTAAGCTTGGGAACTCCTCCCTTAGTCTACGTGGGACTGACTTCTCATTCTTTGAACTGTCTTTTTCAGAGAGGACTTGCCTGACCAACCTGTCAAAACCATACTCCTTCTTTGTTCCTTATTTTGGTATCTTATATAGTTTATGTTATAGTATTCAATCCAATCTGGAGCTACTTTATTTGGTCACGCTTAATTGGCTGCCTCTTCCCCTAGAACGTATGTATCCTGAGGAAAAGAAGGCTGGCTTGTTGGTCTCCATGGCTTCACCCTTAAAAAGGTACTTGGCAAATAACACGTGCTCAATAAGTAATTGCAAAATGAATGATACAACCCACTGTCTCCCTTTAACATCCTCCTCTTTGGAGATCTTGCATGCGGTTTCTAAGTCCAATGCACGTTTGCTATTGTATTAACATAGAGACCACAAGAGTTAACCTCTACAACACTATCACTAGATATCTGGCTACAGACTATACGCCTGAAATCTTTACAATACTCCTCTGGCACAGAAAAATGCTTACCTCTACTACAGACGGGAGCAAACAGGATAGTTGCATGTATCCTTCGCTCAAATTCACACAAGTGGTAGAGCCAGAGTAGAAACTAGTTCTCCCTAATCAAAACAAAGTCAGGCTACTTTGGGAAATTCGGATCGTTTTATTTACGTCCTGAGACTACACTGGCTCTAAACAGCCCAGGTCATGTAGTCCACAAATTCAAGTTTTACGCTCTCTTTGACCACTTGTTTTCTGATGGACAGACGCGCGGGCAGAGCCGTGGAGGGTTGTCCCAAACGTGCACTTCTCCCAAAGATGACGAGCGTGGGAACGGGCTGGAGCTACGTGTTAGCAGTGATCTCTCAGCACTCTGGGGTGACCCGAGAACTAATGGCAAGCGACGGGGATGGTACCGAAGCCAATTCTCCCAAACACCAGTAGCCAAAACACTTACCTTAACGGCCACCTCCGGAGCCGAGTCCACCGCCACTGCCAGCGAGGGCTTGGCCGAGGGAGATTTAGTCAGATGCATGAGGGAGTCGGCGGCTGGCAACGGACACCGACCACCCTCACTGTCCGAGTCCGATTCAGACCCCGAGCCCGAACCATAGGAAGCGGCTAAAGCTGCGATGGCAGCCGACATGACGGCGACTGTTTCTCCACTACAGACACCAGGCCCGGGCGGAAGAAGCAGTGACTCCCAGGTCCTAGCAGATTACTAGAGAAGACATCATTTACTTCCTTCGCTAAGAAATCACTTATCAAAGTTTAAAACAATATATAATTTTTTACGAGAAC
The DNA here is from genome assembly GCF_019054845.1 of Dipodomys spectabilis. Lineage (NCBI taxonomy): Eukaryota > Metazoa > Chordata > Mammalia > Rodentia > Heteromyidae > Dipodomys > Dipodomys spectabilis. Next base: position 3,845,057 of record NW_024870678.1, on the reverse strand, counting down.
TACACTCAAGCACGGAATTCTCAAACTTTTATCTAGGGAAGCAGAGAGAATCCCCAACTACCATAACTTTCAGGACCTAGTTGGGTTAGATTAAAGGCTGAGTTCTAAAATACCTTGCGGCCTGGAGGCTCCCGTCCTGCAGCGCGGCGGGAAGTGAGAGATGGATGATGGGAAATGTAGTTTGGAAGCGAGGGGCGGGGCTACGAGGGCAGGCTTCCCTTCGACCCCGCCCCCGAATGGATAGTTCATTCAATTGGCTATCATCTTCCCTCAACCCCTAGCCAAGCAGGGTTCTCTCTGTCCCCCTCCCCCCAAATGTGAGGATTGGGTAATACCACAGAGCCCCAGGAAAGGGGGGAAAGCCATCTTTACCTCATCGGATGGATAAGTGGGCGGGGGCTGGGTTGGTCACCAGGGCCGCACCTGGGCTCTGGGGGCTGCGAGGTTAGGTGAGAGTCTTCAGTGAGAACACCTGCGGCTGGGCCCGGAGTCGCTCCTGGGAGAAAGGGTCGGACGTTAGGGGGAGCGAGCCGCGGCTCCCCCCGCTGCGGGCGAGGATCTCCGCGCCCGGTTGTGGAGCGTCGCGCGCGGGGAGGGGGCGGGAGGAGGGCCGCGGCTGCTCGCGGTGTTGTTCGCCCGCACATCCCGCACACCGTGGGTCCGGCGGCCGGCGGGCGCCCCGGGCGACGTACCCAGGGGCTCGGGCGCTTCGGCTGCTTCCTGGAGCCGGTTCCCTCTCGGAACCCGACGCTCCCGGGGGCTCTAGGTGGAGTCCCGGGGCTGAGCGGGACGGGCGGCCGCCGCCGAAGCATGCAGAAGGGGTAAGGCAGAGCCCCTCACGATTCCACGGTGAGCACGAGTCTCTCAGGGATTTTATCTTTCGGGGGAGGGGGCCTAGGAAAGGAACACGTCCTCCTCGCCGGAGACCGAGCGCCAGCCGCGTGGACCTCGGGTCTGCCAAGGTTGCGGGAATGGATGGGCGCGCCACTCCCGCGACGCCCCCCACCCCCATCCCGCGTCTCCCCGGCTCCCGCCGCCCGGGCTGGACGCCTCGGGAGACCCAGGCTGGCGCGCCGGGGTCTGCGTTGCAGGACCGGCCTGAGGCTGCTCGGGGAGGAGAGACTGCGGGTCCCACCTGAGGTGTGTGTGTGGGGGGGGTCTGCGCTCAGCTGCCCGCCCGCCCCCACGACCCGCCCCCCGGGCCTTCGGGTTCTGGGGGAGGCTGCAGCCCGGGGGTGGCCCGGGAAGCCCTGCTGGCGCTACGTGCCTTGCTAAAGCCGTCTCTGCTTGCGGACGCGGCGACGGTCTGTCTGTAAAGGCGTAACGGTAAAGCGGGCGCCCACGTCCCTTTTTTATTTTATCTTATTTATTTATTTGTTTTGTTTTGGAGAGGAGGCAAAGCGGACCCCTCGCCTTGGATGCCTGTTAACGGGGAGGTGCCCGGGGCAGAGTTCGGGAGCCGCGCTCCCAGCTCTGATGTCGGCTGAACTCGCCCATTGTGCCACCCAGATAATTATTCAACTATGCAGCATCCATTGCACCTTTGCCATTTTTTCTTTTCCCCTTGCTACAGCATGCCCCCTAGCTTCGGTACTTCGACACCTTCTCTTGCACTTGGGGAGGATGAACGAGAATAATGATGAAAAGAAAGCACATCCGACCTGTCCTGTAACCGGTTATTAATTAATGAGTGCCCAGTTAGGCTAGGTACTTGAGTACGACGCATTCTAACCCTAGCCTTTTTCTAACATACGCCGTGTCTTAGATGCTGTTTTAATTTCTTTTTGGTGTTGCATTCACGTATTCGCCAAGTCTTATGTCTGTTTGGAATTTATTGTCGTCGATCTCTCAATCCGTCTAATGTTCTTGCATGCAATTTATATGGTAAACTTTCATCTTTCTAAAATTTGATAGCACTATACCATAATTACAAATGCAATCTCAGTTTGAACTCTGAGAGCTAGGTTAAATATTTATGCCTTAAGTTTCTATTTGGAAAGAAATATGATTATGTATCTTGAATATTTGAATAAACTTTATATTAAATTTCTCAAGCTTTGAATAAGAAAACGTTTGTTGTTATTTTCTCGGTAGCAGAATATTTGATTGCTAATCACAATCTTCAGTTGAATGAAAGGCAGGATTTGCTATTTAAGATGGGGTTCTTAACTGCCTTATTGCTTCTTAGTTTATCGGAATTTAATTTGTTATTCAGTTCCTTGTTAGAGGTTTTTATATCCTTTTTCTAACTTTTATCTACAAGGCTGTATTCTACCTGAAAAAAGAAATATTTGTCTGAAGACATAATAAGGAATGGTTGGTTTATTGATTATGTTAAAGACTGCAAATCTCATCGAGAAGAAAGAACTAAAAAGTAAAGGTTTACTTTTTGTAATTGTCCCTTTCTGGGTTAAGCTTGTTACATTAACCCTTTTGCTCAAACCAGAAACACCTATAAACGTTGCAGAGGCCGTTTGAATACACAGCAAGTGTTTAATGGAAGTGGCTCACTTGGAAGTTGATGGTGTAGAATCAGTTAACTTGGTTAGGAAATGACCTTGCAATTTACAAAATGGACAGCTTTGTGTCTTGGTTTCCTGATGTGTAAGTAAAGATAATACTCATTTACTCCACAAGGTAGTATTCACAAATTGAATGAAAATGTTTTCCTATTGCTTTTAAAGAAAATTTAAATATTTTGGCTCACGGGTAAAGAAAGAATTCCTATGTAAAAATACAGTAAAAAGATTTCTTTAGGATTTTCTTTGGCACTTTAGGATGTTTGATAGTTTTTGCTTTGGAGAGATAATGGCTCTAAATTGTATGATTTCTCATTTATAAAGGAGTTTTAATTGCAGATTTAATGTTATAAAGAGTATATATAGTTAAACCATAGCCATAGTTAATACCAATAATAATTGTTACTTAGTAAAAAATGGAATATTAAGTTTGTGAGAAATAAGTACACAGAAAATGTTAAAAGTTTTTTTTATTAAAAACATTATAGGTGGCACAATCCAAAATACATAGTTGTGATCATTTATAAGGAATAATATGGACATATGTGGTTTAGTATTCAATCTTGTAAGTATCTATACATTTAGAGTTAATAATTTTATATTGTGAAATACTATAATTATAGTTTTTCTTACTTTTAGGAATAATTTAAGATATATTTTCCTAGTGCTTGATTATCATTCTAACAGTAGTTAGTAAATTTGATTCCTTAATGAAAGCCTTGATTCAGTCAACTAGCATTAGCAAAACCCACTATTGTAAGATCATGTTAATAGACCTTGTTTCAGACCAGTACTTTTGGTTATTTTGTGTGAGAATTTTATATAGATAATAAGACTCTTAAAGTGTGTTTAAATTACTGTTTGTTATATGGAGTTTCTTTTTTTAAGATTTGATAACAAATTTATAATGTTTAAACTAATAAGCTAAATTTCAGCTATCATTACTTGAGCAAATGCAGTTAATTCATGTTTTCTTTAGCTCTTAATAGTTCCTATCTTGAACTTACTGTTATAAATCCAAAGATTCTAGCATAGCATTTAATGAAAAGCAAAGGCTCCATCTTTTTGGTTGTTGTTGAACAAATAAAATAAATAATAAATACTATTTGAACTATTGTACTGAATGAAAAATTTGAAAATATATTTATGAAATATTTTAATTAATAGAAAATATTTTATTGCCAGAGAAAAGAGAAAAAATATGTTTGGATGTTCTCTGTAACTTCTTTTTATCTCCATTTATAATCCTTTTACATTAGTGAATTAGCACTTAGACATTGAATAATGTCTATGTTATATTGTATATGTTGGTAACCAAAATGAAATGATATTAACCATTTTTTCCTTAACGTTATAGCTCACTTCATTAACTTTTCTTGCTTTTTCAAAATTAGATAGATGTAGAAGTATTTTTCTTTTTGACTTTAAATTTTCCAGTGACATCTTAATAAAAAGAAGTATATACATTAAATTGTGTGCTGAGTACATAATTTAAAAAATAAACGATCCCTCTAGGAAATGGAAGAATGAGGTTTTTTATCTTTGTTGCTGTTTTTTCTTTTCTTTTTGTCTTGTTTGTTCATTTATCTATCTTTGAATGGGTAAAGTGGGGCACAAAAATGAGGGACAAATGGTGAACGAGTGCAGCAGTGATACTCACTAGACACTGTGTTGAAACTGAACTATACAACTGGTGGGTGGGAACAGAAGGGAAAAAGTGGGAAAGAGTGAGGGAAGGTGTGACAATTTCCAAAAAGAAATGTAGTCTTTACCTGACTTCTGTAACTGTAATCCCTCTGTACATCACCTTTATAACAACAGTAAAACATTTTTAAAAAGATAAATGATCCCCAAGGAAGAACTTTTTTTTTTATAGAAATAAGAATCTTTTTTTGTTCGTCACAGTCATCTTCTGATTCGGAATTTCAAGTCTTTCTGAATTGGTAGCCCTAACTTGGATTTATTGTATTTTAAAACATATAAAACGGTTTGGGTCTCAGGACTTCATTTCTAAAAAATAGCCTAATAGTTAAAACTCAGAGTTCACTAACATCTATATAACTCATGATATGCTTGAATTATAGGACTATTGTTAGTAACACTAGAGAAATATCAAATTACACTAATAACTAATGCAAATACTATATTAAAATACAACACTCTGACAATCCTTTTATCTTAGTAAGCCTGACAATATTTTTAGGAACTTGCCTTCTTTTACCCACTGGCCATGAAGCAGGGGGATATTCCTCAGTTTACTGTGTGGTAAGAAGTTAGCTGAAAGGAGCTCAGATTTTGTACCTCTCAGGGTCTTTACTTTTATCAGTTGCAAAATGAGATGATTGAAGTAGAGACTTCTGAGGCCGCTCTTGATGACCAAAGTCTAATGGACTTGGAAAATATGTGCCACTCTGTTTTTCTTATGAGCCAATCTCCCACCCTTTCCCCGCCCCACCTCCCATTACTGCTTATATGCCTCTTGTCAAAAATTTCTCCTTCCTGGAATCTACCTCTGAAGAGAGGGAAAACATTCCTGTTTTGGGAAGGAAGAATGTTTTGTTCTTTGTTATATTTTTTATATTGTTCTAGAAGTGATATACAAGGGATTACCTTTACATATATTGGTGTTATTATATTTTTTATTTGGTTCTTTAATTCTTATATAAACTCCCAGCACAATCAAGAAATGGAATTAAGATGGCATGGTTTGGGGCTTTGATTTGGATGTAATAGAGCTGGAGGCAGACTGAAAAAGTGAGCTTATGAATTCTTCAGGGATAGGGCCAGTTCTGTTTGTTTGGTGGCTTGACTTTGCTTCATTTTGATTCTAGTGCTTGTTTTTTAGTTTAAGCTAAATGGATTTCAAGTGGGTTCTGTGGTGACAGAATAGCAGGCAAGTCATTATTTTAGGAGAGTGGGAAGATCAGAGTGCCTGAGAAAGAGTCATGAAACACAGCTACATTGGACATGTAGATTGGAGTATTTTGTATGTGTTCAGTTAACTTATTTTGAGATTACTGATTTTCAAGGATAACATATGACTTTATCTCCTAAGAGGAAAGAAAATAATACTGCATGCTTGCTTATATTTGCAACGATGGGGGTACTATTGCAATTATTTGATTTAATTGATACTATCTTTCAAGAGGATTTTAGGGAAGGAGGTTAACTGAGTTGAAGAAGTTATTTTCTCTAGCAAATTGAAGCCCAGGTTCTGAGAACATCTTTCACTCACCTTTCACCATTTAGTTACTGTTGGAGCACTCATTTTCATAACTTGATAATGACAGTGATGCTCTCTGCTACCCTCCCTGTATTTGCAGTTAATTGATCTAGTGGTCATTACCAATCTGCACCATACTAGATAAATTATTCACTTAGCACCTTTAGGACCAACTAGATGCTAAAAGGGTAGATCTCTATCTTCTTAAATCCATAGTAAGAGAGACAGATAATGAACCAATACACACATTTATAATTAGACATTGTATTGAATGCTATGAAAGAAAATGATGAACCTAATATAGTTTGAGAATCAGAGAAGGCTTCTTGGAGGCAAGATTAGTGAAAGTTAGGTAAGGGCTGGGAATGTGGCCTAGTGGTAGAATGCTTCCCTAGCATTTATTTATGAAGCCCTAGGTTTGATTTCTCAGTACCACATAAACAGAAAAAAGTCAGAAGTGGCGCTGTGGCTCAAGTGGTAGAGTGCTAGCATTGAGCAAAAGAAGCTGAGTTCAGGCCCCAGGATTGCCCCCCCCCAAAAAAAAATCAGTAAAAGTAAAAGATCATGACTTGAGGTAAATAAAAACTTGGATACACAGCACCCACATAAAATCTGTTTGTACAAGGGCTGTGGATTTTAAAAGTCTGTTAGTGAAGTCTGAGGGCTAATGACTGGAGCAGATTTATTTTTTTTAATAAAGACTTTGGAGGGACTAGAGCGGTCAATCACTGTTGTTTCTTTAGTTTATTAGCCCAGTCTAGACAATTGTCACCTTACTAGTCCAAGTCACTCAGCATTTTCCTGGGCCTTACGTGCCCATGTGTTCAATAAATTTGTTATTCTCTCCTGTTCACAAAACTATAAAATACAAAATTCTAGCCGGGCACCGGTGGCTCACACCTGTAATCCTAGCTACTCAGGAGGCTGAGATGCGAGGATCACGGTTCAAAGCCAGCCTGGGCAGGAAAGTCGGTGAGACTCTTATCTCCAATAAACCACTAGAAAACCAGAAGTGGTGCTGTGGCTCAAGCAATAGAGTGCTGGCCTTCAGCTGAAGAGTGCAGGGACAGCACCCAAGTCCAGAGTTCAAGCCCCACGACCTACCAAAAACAAAAAACAAAAATATATATAAAATTTTGAAACAATGATCTGTTTCTTGTTCTTTGAACTAGGTAACAAGGACTTAAGGAACAAAAGAATAAGAAGAGAAGTAAACACAAAGTCTTAACTATAATTTGTATTTATCTGTGGTTCTGGGATTGAGTTAACCAAAAATAGTACTTTCATTTTTTTTTTTTTGGGTGGGTCTTGAACTCTTGGCCTGGATACTATCCCTCAGCTCTTCAGCTCAAGTCTTAGCGCTCTACCACTTGAGCCACAGCACCACTTCCAGTTTTCTGGTGGTTAATTGGAAATAAGAGTCTTACCGACTTTCCTGCCCGGGCTGGCTTTGAACCTACATCCTTAGATCTCAACCTCCTAAGTAGCTAGGATTACAGACATGAGCCACTGGCGGCCCAGCCTTAATGTAGTATCTTTGTAAGATTGGATTTTAGCACAAAGTAGTTGAAATTGTATTTCTGGTACTTATCCACTAATAGTTTCCTATCAGTTGGATAGTTGTGCAAGATTACATGTTAATAGAAGGTTGGAGTTTGAATGTGTGTAATTTCAAAACCCTTCTTTTTAATCCCCCATTACCCTGTGCTGAAGGTAATGATCCTAAAGAAATTCTCTAGGAAAGGATATTGAGTGTACACGTATCTCTTGGATGATGAAGACAGCAAAGTTTTGTGGTTGTTTATCTGTTTGGTGTGTTTGACAGTAGTATAGCCTCTCCGCATTTTTTTTATTCTTGAGTAACTTACCAAGGTCTCCTCCAATAGATCAATGGTTCTATATTGACTGAGTCATTTTAAAGGGAGAAAAGCTTATGTGTCATACATGAATTAATTTGTTTGATTCTTCTATCAGAATTGCTTTGTCATATTTTGGTTTTGCTGGGGATTAAACTCAGGGTGTTGTGCCTGCAAGGCAGGCAGGCACGCACTCTACCACTGGAGCCATGCCACCAGCCTCTTTGACTTATTTTCAAGACAGAGTCTCCTCTTATGCTTAAGCTGTCCAGGATTGTAGTCCTTCTACTAGTGCTTCCTGTATCTCTGGGGATGACAGATGCATGCCACTTTTCCCAGCCATTGTACTTCCCTTGTAGCTGAGATAACAGGCAGGCACTCTTGTCTAGCCAGTAGCCTATGAGATGGAATCTCAGGGAATTTTTTACGCCTGCTGCCCTTGAACCTCAGTTCCAGTTTCTGCTTCCCAGTTAGCTAAGATTAGACTTTAGCCACTGAGCTCAGCTTTTTTTTTTTTTATAATGTTTTAATAGAAACATTACCTAAATGCCTTTTTTGTTGTTGTTTACAATTTCTTACTAACATATTAGTTTTCTTAGGATGGGGGATTTCATTGTTATATCTTCACATATCTTTTATTCCAATCAAACTCGTCACCTCTGTCATACCACCTTCCCCCCTTGTTTGTAATTTTTTTGGGGGGCGGGTCCGGTTGTGGGGCCTGAACTCTGGGCCTGGGCGCTGTCCCTCAGCTCTTCAGCTCAAGGCTAGCGCTCTACCACTTGAGCCACAGCGCCACTTCCAGCTTTTTTCTTTTTGCTTATGTGGTGCTGAGAAATCGAACCCAGGGCCTCAGGCATGCAAGGCAAGCGCTCTACCACTGAGCCACCTTCCCAGCCCTTGTTTGTAAATTTTTATAACCTACATGCACTAAGGGTTACTCCAGAGAATTGTTGGAGAAGGTTAAGAAAAGAGAGAGAATAGATGAAACATTTTGTATTTCACTGGAGGATAAGAACTAAACTAAAATACAAATTCTGTGTGGCTAGGATGTTATTGGTATTATTGACATTTTGAAAGAATTCTCATTTGGTCTCACTGATTTTTTTTCCTCTATTTATTTCTTGTCTCATTGATTTCTTTCCTAATTTTTACTATTACCTTTTCCTTTTGCTTGCCTTACGCTTCTTATAGTATTCTTTCTCCAGTTTTCTAAGGTGACAGCTTTGAATATTGATTTTTGAGCCTTTTTAATACATGCATTCAGTGCAATAAATTCCTTCTTATTACTGGGACTGATATATTCCACAAATTTTGATAACATTTTCATTTAGCTCAGAATATTTAAAAATTATCTTGAGACTAAAACTATGTTATTTAAAAGTATAGTGTTCAATCTCCAAATAGTTTGGTAGTTTCCCTCAGTCTTTCTACTATTCTACTATTGCTGTCTAGTTTAATTCTTTCGTTGTCTGATATTGTGTCATTTCTATTTTAAAATTTTAAAGGAATATTTTATGGCCCCATAATTTGCTCTGTCTTGGAGAATAGTCCATCTGAATTTGATAAATATATACATTCTGGGATTGGGCAGGTGGCTCAGTGGTAGAGCGCTTGCCTTGCATGCATGAGGCCCTGGGTTTGATTCCTCAGCACCACATAAGTAGAAAAAGCCAGAAGTGAAGCTATGGCTCTAGTGGTAGAGTGCTAGCCTTGAGCTGAAGAGCTGAGGGACAGTGCCAAGGCCCAGCGTTCAGGCCCCATGACTAAAAGAGAAGGAGAGAGAGAGAGAGAGGAGATACACATTCTGCTTTTGTTGGGTGAAGTACGATATGTGTGTCAGTTAGATCCAGTTGATAGATGGTGTTATTTAGTTCAACTGGATCCTTACTAATTTTCTGCCTGTTGGGTCTATCAGTTATTAATAAAGAGATGCTGATGTTTCCAACTGTGATTGTGGATTTAGCCATTTTTTCTTGTAGTTCTGTTAGTTTTTGTCTGATTATTTTAATGCTCTGTTGTTTAGAGATTACATTTTAAGACTTGTTACTTTAAGCTTCCTTTAAGTTTATGCTAACATGGTATATCTTCCATCACTTTACTTTTAATCTGTGTATATCTTTATATTCACTAATGTTAGTTTCTGTCTTTTAATTTGTATATTTGGACAATTTACATTTAAAGTGGTTATTGATATAGTTGGATTAATACCTGTCATATTTGCAACCATTTTGTATTCACTTCATTTGTTCTTTTTTGAAAAAAAACCTTCCCCTCTCCCATCCATTGTAACACTGCTGCCATTCATTTCACTTAATACCCTATACCTTTATTTGATTATGTTGAATAAATAATTATTTATTTAATAAGAAATAGGAAGATTTTAGCTTCATTTATTCATTCTCTGACACTCTTCATGTTTTTGTACATCTGGTATATATTATTTTCTTTGCTTCCAAAGAAGTTGCTTTGTTGCACTTTTCCAAGCATATTTACTGAGAATAAATTCCTTTGCTTTTATCTGAGAAAGTCTTTATTCATTTTTGAAGAATAATTGAGTACAGCATTCTAGAATGGTAAGTAAGTTTTATTCTCCTTCAGCACTTGGAATATTTTATTCCACTGTTGTTTCAGTGGTTAATGATGAAAAAGTCCAATGTAATCTTTACACTTTCCCCATCTATAGGTTAAAGTGGTTGTTCTGTGGCTCCATTCAGGATTTCTCTCTCCCTCTCTCTCTCTCTCTCTCTCTCTCTCTCTCTCTCTCTCTCTCTCTCTCTCTCTCTCTTGTCTTTCTGCAGGTTGAATGAGGTGTTTTCAGCTTTTTTACTGAGGTTTAAACTCAGGACACTTAAGCCACACCTCCAGTCTGTTTGCAGTTGGAATATCATGTACCTAACCTAGATTTTCTGGCTTTTATCCTGCCCTGGTATTCTTTGAGCTTTATAGATTTGTTACTTGGTTTGAATTACTAAAAGTGGAAAAGTTCTAAACACATATGTGTGCTAGGCATCATATTTTTGTGATGTAATCTTTACAACAACCTGTAAATAAGGCTAATTCTTAATAGTTAAGGCAAAAATTAAGATTTAATTAGAGATTGGGAGAGATTTGTTTTTACAACAGTAAACACTATTTAACTGCATCATTCTTGCTCCTGATTCAGTGTTTGTTGAGATAAAGAGAAAAAAATGAATTACTTTGACTTACTTTTTCAATAGCAGTTTTAGAGATAGTTATTGTGAACTGGATTCAGTGTTCAAAACATATGTATTTGCTCAGATTAGTCTACCATTAAAGGAGTTGAATGAATATGACACTAATATATCTTTTTGATGAGAATGCAGCTATTTTGCCAGTATTTGCAAATAACCAGGAGTTGGCTGAAATTGAATGTGTGATACATACCTGTAATCTCAGCACTAAAGAGGCTGAGTCAGGAGGATCGTGAGTTCCAGGCCATCCTGGGTAACAATAAGACATTGCCTTACTTAATTTAAATTTAGTTTAAATCTTAAGCGATTTGGAACTATTACTAGAAACTGAAGCTTAAAGAATGAGTAAATTTACTTTTTGCCAAAGTAGGGAGTCATGGCTAATGAATTTGATTCTGAATACATATGTTGGATTTGTGATAGTGATGTCTCCTTGTAGCTGTCTGGCAGACTGATAGCATGGGACTAAATATTGTCTGTAGCTTTAATGTTATTTAAGGGTATAGAAATAATGTAGTGGTGGTAGTTCAAAATCTGTGAATAGGTGGATTTCTAAACAAGGGAGAGTAGATACCTGGGATATATCAGGCCTATTTGCTTCTGACTTATGTTTACAGAGTAGGAAAGACAGGAGAGATAGAAGAGGATTTGAAGGTGTGATGTGAGGAGACATATGTGTTGCATTCTGATGGGATTACTCTCTTCTCTTTTTTTTTTTGTGTGTGGGGGGGGTCTGGTCGTGGGGTCTGAACTCTAGGCCTGGGCACTGTCCCTCAGCTCTTCAGCTCAAGGCTAGCGCTCTAAGATGGGATTATTCTCTTGAGGCTTGGGACTGTTCTCAAGGACTAAGGTCTGTGGTCTGAGTAGATCTCTGAAGAGAAATCCGGAATGCTAGTCATTAGGAAGGAAAGCAAAACTAACTATATGTTAGTGGATTTTAAAGTAGAGGAGAATGAGAGGATTATAGGACTTGGTGAGGCCTAACAAGTTTTCTAGAGAAGAAATGAAGAGAGAAAGGATATTTAGGTCAGAATTACATTTGTCAATGTTAGAAACTTCAGTTTCGAGCAGAAGTGTTTTAAGATGTGTACACCAGTACTTGATGTGCTTAGTGGTACAGGACAAGGCATTACTTCTTAGTCCTAATGGAACCATCAGGACAGATGGGGTACACTTTTAAAAGTCTTGTTCTTGTCCAACATTTTCAGTGTTCCGATGCTTCTAACGCTTTCACTGGAGTTGGCATGTAGTACAAGCCTTAGCATTTGATGTGGGAACCGTAGAGGGATGAAAAGGATCTTGAATTACTACCGATTGCTCTATTACAAATGTATTTTCTTTGCTTGCAAAAATAAGACTTTCATTATGGTAGAAGCCATCAACCACGCTGTACCTTATACAGTAGATTAGTGTTAATATCGTAAAAGTCATCACTTCATTGTCACAGAAGGAAATGAAATAGAGCTTGTCTTTTAATGGATTCCTATATAAAGAACTTAGTTTCATTCTTAGCATTAAAAAGAAAATGTAAATTTCCTTTTGTTATTTATATTAAAATGACTTTAAGACCTGTCATGGGCTGAACATGAATTTTAATTCTATTTCTAGTAGTAGGGACTGATTTGTGAGTTCTCCAACTGACTTTTTAATCCTATTTTAATTTTTTTCTTTTGAAATGGAATTTTGCTATGTTGCCAGGCTAGCCCTAAACTTCTGTACTCCTGGGTTTCATTTGCTGATATGCTAGCTTCAGCCTGCTGAGTAGTCTAGTTTCCAACTAATTTTAAGTTCATCAAGTTCACACATTAAAGAACTGTTATGTAACAGGTTATGTTAGGGCTAAAATCTTGGTAAAATAGTATTCACTATTTTTATGAAATCTTTGGGGATAAACAATTATTATAAAATAGCTTTGAAGTAAACATAGTAATGTAATTGTTGTCAGTATATTTTAAACCAAAGGAGTAAGACTGTAGGTAGTCCTAAGGTTTACATGAAACATCCAACATGGTATTTAAGTTACTGCTCATCACTATAATTTTGTATTTCTTTTGTTTTTCATCATTTAGTTCTGTCATTTAAAAAATAATTTTTTAAAAATAATTTTAAAATAATTTTTTAATTATTTTTAAATGATTATATTTAAACTGATTTTTTGAATTTGACAATACTGGAATTTGTGCTTACTAGGCAGGCAGACACACTACCACTTGAACCATGCCCTGGCCCTATTATTTAAAATTTTTAAGTGACTATACCAATCAGGTAAATTCAAAGGTTATAATGATATATAAAAAAATTAAGTCACTTATATATATTTTGTATTTATATTTGTAAATATATTTTTTCATTTTTATTTGTAGCTACCTTATCAAATTAATGTTAGAATTATTTATAATTGACTTTATTTGAGGATGATAGGTTCTAAGTTACATCGAAGAGTATATTCTCTAAATTACATAGAAATATATCTCCCAGTGAGCTCAGATGTAAGTAGGTTAAATAAACAGAAGAGACCACTGATTGTAACAGGTAACTGATATTGGTGAGATGTGTGGCACAATTGGGAGTGAAAGCATGAATAGGACAAATTTAAAAGTGAGAAGTGGAGGAGGAAAATGAGAGAACAGATTGAAGATATGTTGATGTAAAGGAGAATAGAGAAATTGGGAGAAAGGGAGGTACTTGGAAGGAGAATGGGACCAACAGAAGTTTTTGTTGTTAGCTTTGCTAGGATGGGTGAAATTTTATGCTGAGGACAGTGAAGGAGGAAATGATGTAGAAGTAAGATAGAATAATTAATCCCTACGGCTAAAATAGGACTTTGCAGCCTGGCCTAGAACTTTGCCATCATGTGAAATGGGATCTGAGGAGAGATTTTTTTCTTTGACCAAAACAAGTTACAAGAGTCTAATAACATAATTCAGCTACTTTATAAAATTGTAAGTTATATATGGTGATGATATTCTGGGTATTAAAGACACTACTTTCTACTAGATGACTATTTATTTTCAAGTCAGGAATGGAATTGAAACATGTTGAGAAAAGATAGCAAAACTCTTGGTGATATCTCAACTGGTCTAAATTTGCTTCAGACCATTAATGTTCAAGATTTTCTACTTGTCATTTCCAGACTTTTGAAAAACTACGTATTGTACTTTCTCACACATTTTAAAGTTGATAGCTAACATTACTAAGTTTAAATCATTTATTTTTGTGATGTTGTAGAAAATAACTTTTTATATCATGAATATTGTCTATAAAATGGAATAGTTAATTCTGTTTGACTCGATGAATTTTTGAGACCTCTGATGTATTATGTACAATGAGTTAAGTTTGACTTATGGATTTACTTAGTAAACCATCATTACAATTAATATAAGAAACCCTCAATGTTTCCTATTTGCCTTTGCTAATTGCTATGACCTACCTCTCCTTACTCCTTCTATTTCAACACTTTGCCTAAACAACAACTAATCTGTTTTCTGCTACTGTATGTTAACATTTTATGTGTATATGCTGGTTCAGAGGTTTGAACTCAGGGACTTGTACCTTCCCTTGGCTTTTTGATTAAGGCTGGTGCTCTGTCACTTGAGTCACACCTCCATGTTGGGCTTTTTTAGTGGATAATTGAAGATAACAGTCTGAGGGACTTTCCTGCTCTGGTTAGTTTCAAATCTCGATCCTCAGATCTCAGATTCTTGTGTAGCTAGAATTACAGGTATGAGCCATTGATGCCCGGCTAGTTCACATTCCTTAAAAGCTTGTTTGGCTTCTTTTGCTTATAATAATGGTTTTTAGGCTTCATCTTTGTTGTATCTATTCATTTTATGCTGAATGTTATTCATTGTGTAACTACTATTTAAATGAATAACATTGGTATGGATTTGTTGATGGGTGTTTGGATTGCTTTCAGGTTTTGGCTTTTATAAATACAGCTCTTTTACCATTCCTGTACAATTCTTTTTTTTTTGGACATACACTTTTAAGTCCTCTAAGTAAATACTTAGAAGTAGAATGCCTAGTTGTGTATGTTTAACTTTAAAAGAACTGTCAGGCTTTTAGAAAGCAGTTGTGTCATTGTGCATTTGCACAGGCAAGGTGAATGGGGTTGTTTCACACTCTTACTATTTTAACTTTAGCCATCTGCATTCTATCTGGAGTGTAATGATATCTTGTGGCTTTTAGGTGCATTTCCCTAATGACAAATGATTTGACTCCTTTTTTAATATGTTCATCATGTACTTTGGTGAAGTAATTGTTCAAATTTTTGCTCATTTATCTTTTGGGTTGTTTTCTTATTATGGAGTTTGGTAGTTATTTATTCTAGATATCTGTACTTTTATCAAGTAGGTTATTTGCAGATGTTTTCTCAAGCTCTTTGATTTGTCTTTTCAATTCTTAACATTGCTTTTCAAAAGCAAAAGTTATGTCAGTGTCTCATACATGTAATTCTAGCTACTTAGGAGGCTGAGATCTGAGGATCATGGTTTGAAACCAGCCTAGGCAGGAAGCCCTAGAGACTCTTTATCTTCAATTAACCATCAGAAAACCAGAAGTAGAGCTGTGTCTCAAGTGGTAGAGTGCTAACCTTGAGCACAAAAACTTGGGGACAGTGCCTGGCCCTGAGGTCAAGCCCAGGACAGCAACCCCCCCAAAAAGTAAAACTTTTTAAGTTTGGTGAAGTCTGTTGTGCTCTCAACCCCTTATCCCCCCTGCGTGCCCCCCACAGTGCAGAGGTTTTTGAATTTAGGGCCTCCTTATGCTTGCTAGGCAGGTGTACTACCATGTCTCTAGCTCTTTCTTACTTTAGTTTTTTTAAGGTAGAGTCTTGGGTTTTTGCATAGGGGCATCCTCAATCTGTGCTGCTCCTACCTAGCTGGGACAACAGGCACACTTCACTAGGCCTAGCTCATCAGTTTAGATGGGGTCTTGGTAACTTTTTGCCCAGGCTAGCCTTGAATTGTGGTCTGCCTCCTGAGTTTTTGGGATTATAGGTGTGTACCACTTTGCCCAGACTGATGAACCATTTAATAATTGTTTTTTCTTGTAATGATTTTTATTTATGGTATTTTTAATCTAAGAAGTCTTTGCTTAACTCAGATAGATTTTCTGTTCTATTTTAGAAGATTTATAGTTTTACATTTAAATTTGTGACTTGTGATGCATTTCTGTTAATTTTTGTACCTGGTGTGAAGTAAGGATCAGAGTTCCACTTTATTAAAATACACATGTGGAATTATAGTACCATTTTTAAAAGAACAATAGACTTTCTCCACTGAATTGCTCATGCATGTAAGTCAAAAGTCAATACATAACATGCGTGAAATAATTTCTAGAATTATTTTGCTATTCCATATACTATTTGTCCATCTGGATATCAGTATTACACTGCTTTAATGAATAAAATTTGTAATACTGAGACAGGCAGTATAAATCCTCTTTCAAAGGGCTATGCAGAATGTTTCTTCTTGAGTTTTGATAGTTTATGTCTTTCAAAAGGACGTGTACATTTCATTTAAATGTTAACTGTTGGTATTAAAGTATGAACTCAGAGCCTCTAGCTCTATCATTTGAGCTATATCTGTAGCTCATCCTTATTTATTTATTTATAGTATTAAGGGCACTTTATTATCCACTTCAATAGAATCTCCCCGAATTTTACCCTTTCTTTCTTTTATTTTTTAGTAAGGAAAAAAGCCTCTCACTTCCATTTCCCAGATTTCATTTCAAAAATGTTATTTTATACAACTAGATGCGCAAAGGCATAGTACCTTTGTGTTCCTCTTTATCCTTAATTCTTTTTTGTCCATCGTGGGGCTTGAACTCTGGGCCTGGGCGCTGTCCCTCAGCTCTTCAGCTCAAGGCGAGCGCTCTACCACTTGGGCTACAGCGCCACTTCCGGTTTTCTGGTGGTTTATTGGAGATAAGAGTCTAACGGTCTCTCCTGCCCGGGCTGGCTTTGAACCGCGATCCTCAGATCTCAGCCTCCTGAGTAGCTAGGATTACAGGCGTGAGCCACCAGCGCCCAGCTTATCCTTAATTCTTTTAATATCTGCAGAATCTACAGTGAAGTTCATCCCTTTCTAGATATCTACAAACCTATCACATTTTTTGTCCTTATCCAGTTTTAATGATGACTTCAGGCAACCATCTCTTAGTTTCATCAATAATCTCTTTCTTTCATTCTTTCTGTTTATTATTTTTTTCATTAAACTCATCTGCATTTTCTCTTACTTGTTGTAGTTTAATGTGCTCTACTTTCCTAATTTCTTGAATTAAAGATTGCTGAGGCCATTTATTTGAGAGCTTTTCTACTAGAAGCATGTTAGTGCTATTTTCTGCTGTGTGCCTCTTAGCTATTTCCTTCAGATTTTCTTCATTTTCACTAAGTTCAAACAGTATTCCAACACTTCCTTTAATTGTTCTTTGAGTCAGAGGTTATTCAGAAATACGTTACCTAGATGTTATTTTAGAATTTTCCAGCTGTCTTTCTGTGACTGATTTAATTCAGTTGTGTCTAGAAAATTGTACTTTACATGAATTGAATTCTTTTTAAACTTACTTTGAATTATGGCACAGAATATGGTCTATTTTGGTAGCAGTTAACTTACACATTTGAAAAAATGTGTATTCTGCTATTCTGTAAATTCAGTTACTGGTTTTCTGTCTTCTAACAATTATTGAGAGGAATTTTAAAGTTCTGATGATGAGTGTGGATTTTGCAGGTATTTTTTTCTTTCAGTGCTATTTTTATTTTCCTTCAAAGTTGTGTCTCCACCCTTTATGTCTTGATCTTCCTTGTCCTTTGCTCAGTAATTTCAATGAAAGTGATGCTTTTGAGATCTGAACTTGGGGTATAAACCTTGGGTATTTATATTAAGTTATCTTAAGCCTCAGCTAACTAACTGCATAGAGACATGTAGACTACAGATAAAGATGAGAGATCATGTAGAGCAGAGAAGGCACATCTGCCAAGCTATCTTGGGTTAGCTAGTCCCCATGCTACCTGGAAGCTGTCCACAAACACAAGTGAGTTCAAGCATGATTAGTAGAACTTCCCAGCTGTGCTTAGCCTAAATTGCTGACTTGTCGAATCAGTTGTTATTTTAAACCATGAATTTGCGGGGTGATTTGTTGCAAAACAAAAACCACCAGAAAAACAATGAATGTCCTTAATAAACCTTACTAAATAATAGAGAAGTTGAAATTTTAAAATGCTCTATTATTGATAAATGTATATCTATTTTAAACAGTCTAGAAAAATGTTATTGGCAAGGAAAGACTTTCACAAAAGACTAGTTTCATAAAATGGTGAGAAATAAGTCCTCTCTTTTGTATCTTCATCCATTGACAGAAAAGAAAGTGAAAATGTTTCATTGCTTTTAACTTTATAATCTCTAACTCAATTTAGTTCAATAAACTTTTATACTGTGAGGAATATAAATATAAGATAAATGACTAAAGTATATCTGCATTGCAATTCCATAATTGCTTCTGTTCTGCTGAGTCTTAAAAACATTTGGTTATTGATTATGTAAAAGACCAGGCGAATATCTAACAATTCAGCAAAACATTGTTTTTATAGGCATAGACATAATGGATTTTGTGATCATACAAAATAATAATTCATAAATCCAAGCTTTGGTTCAAATATCTTCTAATATAAAAGAAATATAATTCTATAAGATAGGCTAATAACTAACCATGGAAGATTCTGCTTTAAGAAATCCTTCCCTCCCTCCTTCCTTCCTTCCTTCCTTCCTTCCTTCCTTCCTTCCTTCCTTCCTTCCTTCCTTCCTTCCTTCCTTCCTTCCTTCCTTCCTTCCTTCCTTCCTTCCTTCCTTCCTTCCTTCCTTCCTTCTTTCCTGTTTTTTTTCTGACAATCCTGGGGCTTGAGCTAAGTAAGGGCCTGGGCTGTCACTGCACTTTTATGCTCAAGGCTAGTACTCTTGACTTTGAGCTACTGCAGCATTTCTGGCTTTTTGGTGGTTGATTGAAGAGTCTCACAGATTTTCCTGCCTGGTCTGGCTTTGAATTGTGATCCTCAGTCTTAGCCTGTTGAGTAGCTAGGATTATATAGGCGTGAGCCATCAGTGTCTGGCAGTTTCAAATGTTTTAAACAAGAATGCAAGTATTTTTTACTTCTGTGTACTCCATGCATTTCATTTAATTCTCAGAAATGATTAGGTTAAGTAAGTAGGATTAGCTTGAGATCTTCTGCACAGTTTATAAACTTTAGAGCCAGAGTTCAAACCCATTGGTGTTTAGATTCTGTACTTTTAACAACTGAAGGAACTATCCTTTAAGTTTTACAGATTAAGTATATTAGCAGTGATTTTGCTACAGGGAAAAAGAAGCTAATTTTTTTCAGCTGTTGCTAGACTATACAATTGGCAACATTAATTTGTTTTAATATTTATATGACACTAAAACTGAAAGAGGCTTCATCTCATGAAGATCATTTGTTGAACTTTACTTTCCATGAGATGAAGATACTATTCTCATCAGTAATTTGGATATTTTCTATACAGATTATACTTTTGCTGGGTAACTAGAATTTGGAATGGAATTTGGAATACCTTTGGTATTTTAAAAAACATTATAGTTCCAGCACTGTTCAGACTATAAAAGAAATATTTTGGTTAGAAATACTGTAGCACATCATTTTTCTCATTAAGAAAGTCCTCTTCCTATCTTCTTTCTTATTTGTTTTCTTGATCCATTAATCTTTTCTTTTTCATAAGCATTCATCTGCTTTTCTATTTCTTATTTCATATATGATACAAGATAAATACCCTATTTTGTTTAGCTTACTTTATCACTTTTTCTCATGTATAATTTTTCCTCCTACTTTGTTTTCTTTTTCAACATTGTGTTGACTTTTCTGGGTCTTTGCCTCATCATATGAACTTTAAAATAAGTTTGTTAATATTCACAAAATAACCTCCTGGTTGATTGGGTTTATGCTGAATCTATAGTTGAATTTGGGAAGAACTGACATCTTGACAGGATCGAGGTCTTTTATTTTTATTTTTTTAAATCTACTATGGGCTGAATGAGGGGTCCCATCTCACTAGTACATATGTTGAAATCCTAACCCATAATATAATACTAGGAGACGGGACCTTTGGAAGTGAAATATAGGTCATGAGAGTAGAACCTTTAGTATCTTTATAAAAGAGATGAAAGAGAAATCTCCTAAGATTTCTGTTGTATGAAGACAAAAGGAGAATTGGACAGTCTGCAACCTGAAACACGGCCCTCCCAGGAAACTAGCCACAGTAGCACCCTGGTCTTTGGCCTTCAGAACTATCAGAAATACATTTTTTTTGTTGCTAAGAGATATTTAGTCTTGGTATTTGGTTATAGCAGTTCTAAATAAGACACTATCTATGAACTTCAAATATATTTTCATTTATTTAGTTCTTCCTTGATATCTTATGAGTTTGTAGCTTTTTTATATATACCTTGTACATATATTGTTAGATTTATATATATATAGTTAATTTTGAGAGTACATTGTAAAGGCCGTGTTTCCAATTTTACTTGTTCATTGTTGGTATGTAGGAAAGCAGTTAACATTTGAATATTAAGCTTATATTCTACAGCCTTGTTATAATTGCTTCGTTCCATTTTGTTGTTATTCTTTCACATTGTCTATGCAGATAGTCTTGTCATCTGCAATTTGTATACCTTTTCCCAATTTGTAAACCTTTTGTTTCCTTCACTTACTGTATTAGCCAACATTTTTAGTATAATATGGATAGATTTCCTTGTCTTGTTCCTGTTCTTAGTACATTGTTTATGCTATCTTTTTGTCTGCATCTTGAGGTAATCACATTTGGTTTTTTTAGCCTGTTGATTCCTTGAATTAATTATGCTCATTGAATTTCAAACATAAAACTAGCCTTGCATACTTAGATTGAATACAATTTGGTCCTGGAATATATTTTTTAATACATTGCTAGGATCTATATGCTATTTTTTTTTTTTTTTTTACGAATTGAGCCTCTATGTTTATAAGTAATATTGGTCTTTAGTTTTCTTTAGTTGTCTGTGGTTTTAGTATTAGTCTACTAGTTGTTTTATTATATCTTGTGAAACAATAAATATGTGATTTATATGAAAAATCTTAGTTTATATCTTGCTTGTTTTGGGAGTACTGAATACTGAAGAAGTTAAATTGTGAGTTGGTCACAGAAGAGACTTAAAAAACAGGGAAGGAAAACTGGTGGCTCACACCTGTAATCCTAATTACTTAGGAGATTGATGACCGAGCATGAAAGTTCATGAGACGCTTACCTTCGATTAACCACCAGAAAATCAGAAGTGAGGCTGTGGCTCAAACTGGTAGAATGCTATCCTTGAGGAAAAAAGCTCAGGGACAGTGCTCAGTTCCTGAGTACAAGCCCCACAACTGACAGAAAAGAAAAATAAGAGACAAGAAGCAGAATTTGTTTCCTTATGTTCTAGCACTGCATCCCCTCACAAAAAATTCTTAAGTATAATATTTATTCATATTACTTTTACTGTAGACACTCTGAATACAAAATACACTCGCTGAAGTGCTCACTATGTCAGTATGACAGAATTAGTTTTACCATTTTTGTGCTCTTTCAGAGTTACTAAAAATAATCTTGAGATTTTTTTTAAAGCCCAATTGTGATAACAAATTCCCTCCCATTGTGTGTTCTCTTTAGGTTATTTTTTATTTTTATATTTGTTACCCATATTAACTGAAGACTTCTCATCTGTTAGGTCTTGACTCACATGTCCTTTCAAAGAGGCTATATATAGCTCATCCTTAGTTTTTCCTGCTAAAGAGCCAGTTCTTAGAGAATAAACTGGCATTGTTTAGTGGATTGAGAACTCTAACAGGCAGGCATCATTACAGCAATGCATTGAAAAGATACAATCTCTGGGGTTGTAGTAGATAGCAAAAAAAAAAATAACTTTATACTTATTTTTGAAAAAGCTTTTCTTAACAAAATGTAAAAAAAATTAATGGAAGTATAATAAGCAACAATATACTGTTCACTATAAGCAGTAGTTAAGTAAGAGCTCATATATCTTGAACATGTAAAATATCTGGGTAAGTAAAGCTTAATCTAGTAAGCTAAGTTATGTTTGAGCAACAATCCCCTATTATCTGAGAGTCTTACATCAAAACAAAGAAAGAAAGGAAGAAAGAAAGAAAGAAAATCAGCTCTTTGGAGTTGGAGGTATGGCTCAGTTGGTAGAGTGTCAGTGATCAAAAGCATCAGGTACTGCGTTCAACTCCTGGTCTCAGACCTAGAGGGGCCGGGGGAAGGGGGCCCTGGGGGTAGAGGCTTATGTGACTATGATAAACATACTCCTAACAACCCCTAGAAGAAGATAGGTTGCTGAATTTGTTCGTCTAACGGTATGGAATTTCTGGATTAGTTTGGTTGCTAGTTAACAGAAACATCAACTAGTGCCTTTTTAAAAAAGAACGTTAATAAATGAAATATTATTTGGTAGAAAATATATGTCAGTTATAGCCACATATATAAACTGTAAGATACATTAAGACATTTAAATGTTGAATGAAGTATATTGCTATTTCTGTGATATAACCAGTACAACTTTTAGTTTCAAATATAATTTGCTTTTATGTGACAGAAATATATATTGTGTTTTCAAATTAGGCTTAATATTCTAAGAAAACCTGTCAAGATGGTATTCTTGAATTCAAAACATTTTCATTTTAATACATAAACAAGAGTTGAAAATTTGCTGAAGCTTTAATTGTTCTAGAGCCATTTAAAGAAAGTTGCTTGTTGGTGATTGTGGCCTTAAAAGTAATACTGCTTTCAGTTAGTTGGCCATAGCCCAACACTGGGCTCTACCGAGCTCCATCTGGTGTCAGTGGGAGTTGATATTTGAAGAGCCCTATCAAGTGCCAAAAGATGAAATTGAAGATGTGGAAAGAATCTTGTAATGTCATTCCACTTCACTGATAGCATTACTTTTCTCAAAATCTGGCAGTGTCCCTTGGTTGTCTCAACTTCATTATGCATCTTTGTCAAAGGATATATAACAGGATTGCATGGAGTTTAGGTATAGAACCTCGCTTTCTTCAACACAAAGTTTCCTCTTCCCTAATGCAAAATTGACTAGAAATATATCTGTACATAATATTAGGATACAATCACAGGCTTCAGGGAGTTTCTCATATAAATAAGGCAAGGTAAATAAGGCACGAGCATGGAAAATTGAAATAATGCTTTTAGAAGAAATTCAAAAAAGGTAATGAGGCATTAAGTGGTTATTTGGTTACTATTAATAATAAAACTAATTCAAAGGTTCTCAAATAGTGAGCTGTAATTCAAAGGAAGTAAATAACTCATTATGAACTGGGAATATTGAAAAAGTGTTCATGGAGAAGGATTTATTTAAGGACATTGGCTTGAACTACAAGACGAGGAAGGAGACACCTTTCTAAGTAGAATAGCAGTTCAAAGAACAGTTTGTCCATTAACTCCAACGTGAATCATGTAATTTTAAGAAATTTGTCAAGCTAATGGAGAAACCAACTTAAGTTCATTATAGATTTTTAGCTTGAGGTTAATGAAACTCATGTGATAGTTTTTTTTAATTCATTCCCTAAAATTTACCTTTGGCCCTATATGAGATTATAAACAAGGTATCTTAGAAATAGTGCTGTCAGCTTCTCATCTTTTGTAACAGCTTCCTTTCCAGAGGCAATCAACTTTTTTATGGACATGTCTAATACTAAAAAAGTTTTCTTAAGTTTCATCAGTGTATTAGTTCTAGATTAGCTAATTCTAGATCAGCCTCACTTCAAACTAGGAAACAGTAATGACCAAATCTACATTTGACTCTATAACAGATAAGAAGCAAATTTAGAGCCAAGTACAGTAGCTCAAGCCTGTAACCCTAGCTATTTGAGAGGTAGAGATTGGGGTATCACAGTTCATTTGTGAGATACCATCTTAAGCAGTGGCTAGGTAAGTTGCTGTCATCTCAAATTATGGGGAAACACAATGACCAAGTACAGGGGCATGTGCCTGTCATCCCCACAAGGAGTAGCATGAATAGGAGGGTCATAGTGTAGTTTGGCCCATGAATAAAGTGAGATCCTATCCTAATGAATGCAAAAGGGAGCTGGCAGAGTGGTTTAAACAGTAAGAATACCCACCTACCACACACAAAGCCCTAAATTCAAATTCCAGTACTGTAAAAAAAAAAAGCATACTTAAGTATTCATTGATAGTATATGATATATTGGTTTCAAAAGAAGGAGCGATTTAATAAGTACCCTCGTATTTAAGAAAAGCTGTAGATTGAATCAATTGTAGTTATTCTACCACAGGTGAAATTGGGAAGTGAGCAAAATTGGGAGGTTGCCAAGTTCTGTTGGTATATGAACACCAGGTTCATACTTTTGGGTATCCTAGCTAGACATCATCCACTTCAAGGTGTCCTAGAGGTATCTAATTTAGCCCTACCAGATACCCCTTTTGTAATTGTAGCATATTATGGCCTGCCATCCTTGTTGCCATTAGGATGTTCTTAGCAGATTGTTTTTTTCAGATTTTTTTTTTTTTATCGTTTTTTTCTTCTGCTGGTCCTGAGGCTTGAACTTAGGGCCTGGGTGCTGTCCCTGAGCTTTTTTGCTCAATGCTAGTGCTCTACCACTTAAGCCGCATTTCTTCTTCTGGCTTTTTGGCAGTTGATTGGAACACAATCTCAGGTGCTTTCCTGCCCAGACTAACTTTGAATTGTTATCTTCAGATCTCAGCCTCTTGCGTAGCTCAGATTACAGGTGTGAGCATCTAGTGCCTGGCTATTCTTATGTTTGTATACTCTAACAATCTCTTGAGTTTTTCCCTCTGTAATTGACAGTTTAACTGCTAGGAGCACTGGAAAATATTTTTAAAATCTGGGAATTGCCTTAGTTTTTTTTATATCTTCAGTATACTTGATCACTTTTAGAAGCACTTGTGTTGCATGGTAGTTGCACAAATTTTGGGGTTATTATGGTAGTGTCATTAGCTGTGACCTAAGGGAACAAGTGAACAATTTCCAAAATTAGTTATTTTATATTCTAGTACAATATAATTTGGTGTTCTTGTTAGGTAACAGTTTCTTTTCAGTAATCAAGTTAGACATTGTTAAATTATGTTTAATTGGTTCATTTTGTGCAAAATTTTAACAGAAAATATAATTTTTTATATTTAAATCTGAAATGAATTTGATTTATATTTGCTTGCTAATTAATTTATACCTTTCTGGAGTGAGAGTTTTATTTTCACTCTTCTGAATCTGAAAAAAGATGCCACATTTTTAAAGCTGGTATTGGAACCTCAATTGGAATTATATAGTTTTTCAAGATTAACAGAGTACATTTTAAGTCTTTAGTGTGTGTAGTGTGTGTGTGTGTGTGTGTGTGTGTGCGCGTGCATGTGTGCATGCTGATTCTGAGGTTTGAACTTAGACCCTGAACCCATTTCTGAGTTGTTTTTTTTTTTTTTTGCCTGAGCTGCCTTTGAACTGTGATCCTCAGATCTCAGCCTCCTGAGTAGCTAGGATTACAGGCGTGAATCACCGGTCCCTGGCTGGAAAAGCCTTCTTTACTTTTTTTTTTTTTTTTTTTGTCAGTCATGGGGCTTGAACTCTGAGCCTGGGCGCTGTCCCTCAGCTCAAGGCAAGCGCTCTACCACTTGAGCTACAGCGCCACTTCCCATTTCTGAGTTTTTTATTCAAGGCTTTCACTCTACCCCTTGAATCAAAACAGCTCCACTTTCGGGTGTGTGGTGTATAATTAGAAGAGTCATGGACTCTCTTGCCTGGACTGGCTTCAAATTGTGATCATTAGATTCCAGCCTCCTGATTAGCTAGGATTACAGGTACAAGCCACCAATCCCAGCTTTATTTAACTCTTTACAACTAAGATTTTGATAGCTGAGTTTGACAAGTGACTACTAACATTTCTAAGAACTAAGAACTAATGAGAAAATGAATATGGTAATTAAATTGAAGTAAAGGAAAAATGTTATTTTTGCATTGCATCTGTAAGACTGTTTTAATCACAGTGAGAGAAATTTTCTAGATGAGAATAATACTTTAAACTGTTTATGTTGTTCAATATTCCTCCAAGTTTATGTGTCTTATCTCAGTAACCTAAATAATTTTATTTACATTTGTGTGCCTTCCCCCCGCCCCCTACTTATGCATAGTTCATCTGTCTGTATCTTGGAAATACAAGGGAGACAAGATTTTTTTGCCCTCTCAGGTCTATCATTTAAGCATTGATCGGTAAGCAAGTAAGAATAATGTAGTTGAGTGTAATTGGTAGAATTTAGATAGATTCATATATAAATAAAAACTTAGAGTTTCAAAAAGTAGCTGGTTCCATTTGCCTACTCTATTCAGCCAGGCTTTAGAGGATAGGTGATACTTGAGTCTGGTCTTTTTTTTTTTTAATTGTGAAAAGGGGTTACAATTACATGGGCAAGATAATGAGTACATTTCTTATCAAGCATTGTAGCCTCCTCCTTTGTTTCCCCTTCCCATCACTTCCCATCCTCCTCCTGCCCCCCCCCCACCCAATCCTCCCTGCTCCCCCTCCCCCCCCACCAAAGTTGTAAAGTTTGTTTTCCACATAACGACTTGTACATCTCATTGTTGCAATGGGAGTCTAGTCTTTAACAAGTGAAAAAAATCTCTATAAAGATGAGAAAGCAAAAAGTAGGCAGAGAGTAGCATGAGAAAAGGTGTAAATGTAGAAGACATGAGTATAAGGTGGGAAGATACTAAGAAATGAGGTCAGAGGGGCTCAAGGAATCTTGTAGGCTTGAACTTTATCCTAATAGTAAAAAGGCATGGGTGTCTATCTTGCAAGAAGTAGATATTGTCAGATTTTAAAAATTGTTAGTATACCTAAAACAAGCAAACAAAAAAGAATCAATAAGCCCATAGCAGTTGGGTTTATCATAAGAGTATTTTAAATAAAATAAATATTATATAGTTCACTCCATTAACAGAGTAAGAGTAATAATCAGCATAATAAATGTAGGAGAAACATTTGACACAATCAGTATTATTCATGATTCAAAACAGTTATTTAGTTTTGGATTATTTGATCTGTGAGTTGTTGAATATCCATACATTTTAGATTCTTTAATCCTCTTAGGAGATATATTAACATTCTAGAACAAAAGCCTCTTCATGTAAGCAATGGTTTTATTAGAATAATTGTGATGTTACTGTTAATTCATTGTGTGGCACATTACTTTGAAATTAAATGTTTGAAAAATAAAAAAACAAGTTACTGCTGGATGTGCCATTGAGTGCCTGTAATCCCAACACTCAGGAAGTCAAAGCAAGAATGGGAATTTGAGGCCAATTTGGGCTAAGAAATGAAAAGAAAAAGCCTTTTTTTCTGTATATTGATATTCTATTCATTCAAAACAAAACAGTTTTTGATTCCGTTAATTAGGTAATTCCATTTTTGTTGTTAAATTTAAGAGTCTCACTATGTACTGTTTCAAAATGAATAAGGTTAATTTTTTTTTGTTTGTGTTTTACAGGTGAACTGGCGTAGAGATCAGTCTCAAGATGCCATTAGTGAAAAGAAACATTGATCCTCGGCACTTGTGCCACACAGCACTGCCTCGAGGCATTAAAAATGAACTCGAATGTGTAACCAATATCTCATTGGCAAACATAATTAGACAACTAAGTAGCCTAAGTAAGTATTTTATATCAATCCCCAAACTATAGTATTTTATCTCAATCCCCAAACTATAGTATTTTATATCAATCCCCAAACTATAATGTATATAATTACATAATCTATAATTAATTTGGGAGGATAATTTGCTATAAAGACTATATCCTCAAAACATTTATTTTAAATATATTAATGAGTTTTAGGGTGATTCCTTTTGTTTTTTTTTTGTTTGTTTCTGGGCAAAGAAAATAACAACCTTTAAGAATAGAATCACCTGATGTTTGAGAATTACTGAGGTAGTTTTAAAAATATAATTTGATCTATGTAAGGTAGAACCAGAATAGTACTTTTGCTTGGCTGGTAATCTCTATTACTGTCTATAGAGGCTTCAATTATTTGGTATTGACACTAGTATCTCTTGTAAAATGTATTTTATTAGTGTAGGCAAATATTTTCATGTCATCAGAGATTTAAAGTGGAAGGTGTGAGGTCATCACTAGTCAGAGCATTACACTAGTTGAGTAAGTTTTGCGTAATGGACATGAGAATGTGAGTTAGGGGTCTTAATAATATAGTACAATGTGGAAAGAGAATGTAGACTTGACTGCTGACAGAAAGAAGCAGATTAGCCAGATGCCATCAGAAAGTGCAGAGAGGAGACTTTATAAGAGTACAGTCCTTGGTAAAGAATTAAATTATTTTTAAGCTGGGCGCTGGTGGCTCACGCCTGTAATCCTAGCTACTCAGGAGGCTGAGATCTGAGGATCACGGTTCAAAGTCAGCCTGGGCAGGAAAGTCTGTTAGACTCTTATCACCAATAAACCACTAGAATACCAGAAGTGGCGCTGTGGCTCAAGCAGTAGAGCGCTCTCCTTGAGGTGAAGAGCTGAGGGCTAATGCCCAAGCCCAGAGTTCAAGCCCCATGACTGACCAAAAAAAAAAAAAAGAATTAAATTATTTTTCATTCTAAATGTAATCAGGTAAGGAATTTTAAACAGTAAATCTGATCTGTCTTCAAAATTGAGGGGCTAGCTTTTAGTCAGACAACTGTATTTCATTTTAAAGGTAAAAACAATGTGTTCTTACACTAAATATTTTCCAGCTGGTACTACTACTATCCTGTCAGCCATACTCATCAATATAGGTTCTCTAATAGTCGTTGGGTTTTTCTTTTCCTTTTATTTAACTTGTTCTTCCTTTCTGTAAGTGAGTATAGTCATTCCTTGTGGCGGGTTAGTTTCAGGAATATTTTGGGATACAATATCTACAAATACTCAAGTTCCTTAGATAATAGGGCATAACATTTGCATATTACTTAAGTACATCCTGCCAGGTACTGCACTTTAAATCAACTTTAGATTGCTTATAACACTTAATATACTAGAGGTATTATTTAAGTAGTTCTTATGCTTTATTATTTAGGGAATAATAAATAGGGGGAGACCTGTACGTGTTCAGTACACAAGCAACTTTTTTCTAAATTGCTGTCTAAAATTGAATCTGTAGATATAAAACCTATGGGTACAAGATCAGTAAGGGCTAAATCTATGCAGCACAGGATAAGTCTGTTTTGGGTATCGAAGTCTGACCATCTGTCCTGGAGGGATAGCAATATTGGAAGTTACATAGATGATGATCCTCTGCGTGTCATGGAATTACATCCAAATAACTGTCATAAGTTGAATTTACCATGTTGAAATGCATTACCAAACATCATAGCTTAACCACACAGAATACTATAGAGTATCAGTTGTTTCCCCTTAGGATCACATGGCATACTGAAAGCTTTGGCTTGCTGCTACTTCCCAGCATTATGAGAGAGCCATTGGACCATGTATTGCTATCCCAGGAAGACTGATGTTCAGAATTTTCCAGTATGATTTCTACTGAACCCTTGTCACATTTATATAATTGTAAAGCTAAGAAAAATTGTCAAGTTGAATCATCATGAACTGAAGAATATTTACCACTGCAGTCATACCACCAGCTCTCAGGAGTCTCTGGCTCCTGTGAGATCAGTAAATTTTTGCACTGCCTATGAAATACTTGTAAAAATAAATATTGTCTGCATTTGTTTTAATTATTATCCTTATTTCTGTTGGTGGTTATTTCAGATTAGTTCCTGGCAATCACTAAAATATTGCATTGCTGATTTGTTTCTTCCTTAGAACAGCTAATATAAAATGTTCCTTAAGATGAGTCAAAAAAGTGTTATAATGTATTAACTATATTGTTTAAAGAAATTTTTGGACTTTTTTGTCATCTTAAACTGATTGACCTAGTGTAATAAGACTCCTTATAAATATTTTTTTGTTGTTGTTTGTTTTTCTCTGTTGTGGGCTTGAACCCCAGGCATGGACACTGTCTCTGAGCTCTTTTGCTCAAGGCTGGCACTCTTACCACTTGAGCTATAGCACCACTTCCACTTTTCTGGTGATTAATTGGAGATATGAGTCTCATGGACTTTCCTGGTCAAGCTGGCTTTGAACCACCATCCACAAACCTCAGCCTCCTGAGATTAGGCATGAGCCAGCAGCATCTAGCAAATCTTTTTTTTATATATACACGACTGCATCAGTATATTCATACCAAGACTTATGTTAACAGCATGGAAATAACAGTAACTTTGGACAAAACATTCATTAAATGTATAATGAATTTTGAATCTAATATAGCCATCTTGTTTTAGAAACATGCCCAATATAGAATTTAGAATTAACATGATTAAGTATGATAATTTGCATACCAACATTTCTTAGGTAACATAGATGAAAATGTAAGGATTTCTTGAGTCTGATAGAGTCCATATAAGCATCATCTGTCTAGTAAGCACATAGTCACATAGCTACCAAATTCTGGATATAAATATAGTACAAAAGTATGACTAAATTCGATTTGAGTTGTTTCACATCAGAATTAGAGACTTTATAGACATTTTCTAAACAGTTCATAGAAATTTAGAATCAAAGAGAATATTATAGCAAGATATAGGCACAGTTTATTACACTGAGATTAACTTTTCTGGCAGTTTTCCCACTTGACATAGTTGAGAACTTGGAATTAAGTTTAAAAGGCCTCTTCATAGCTAGAATAAATAATCCCCCACACTAAAGAGCCATGTACATAAAATAAACAGGAGATCTCTGACTCAGGGCCTATTTACTTTTACTTTGGTGGTTCAGATAGATTTGATTAAATGATTTGTAAATGTGCTTCAGAGAACTTAAAAGAGAAATAAGAGGGAGACTAAGTAAAAGGCAGCATCACTGAAAATAGGTAGCTTACAGCAAAGAAAAATTGAAGAGGCATGAGGCTATTTAATGTAAGAGCAAATAGTTACACATTTCAAGGCTGTTTTCTAGACTAGGATAAAAAAAAACAAAAAAAATTGATTTTCCTAATTAATTCATGGCAATGAATCCTCAAGAACAGGCTAAATTGTATTTGAATTTGTATTCATTTTATTTAAGAAGACAGGAAAATTTAGAATTTATTTCACTATTGTTTTATCTGGAATAATTAAGATAATCGTTGATAACATTTAATAACCTTGTATTATTTAGAAACCCAATTTTTAAAATCTAAAATGGTTCTCAATAATTGAGGTTTTCACTTTATTACTAGCACCAAAACTGCTTGAGAACACAGTAATAATAAACTGGGTTTACAGGGTTCCATGTGACATAGAAACTAATAGCTGCCTGGCTTCCTCTGGAAAGTATATGCCCAGTCATATTTTATTAGAATTTTTTTCCTTCTAGAATAAAATTCTTTGTAATAGGTAATTAGTAAAAAAAAAAAAAAAACCTATGAAATACTTCTAAATTTCTTTACCATTTTATAGTTGTTTTTATTTAGAATCTCTGATGTCCTAAAGAATCTTTTACATTCTCTTTCTTTGTTTTTCTTACCGAATATAGTTGATCCATACTGCCGGGAAGAGCTGATAAAAATCACAAACATAATTTAGAACATAGAAATTTTTGTTAGTCCATTTTCTGTTGCTACAGCAACATATCTGGAACTGTATACTTATATAGAAAATAAGCATATTTGACTTGCAGTGTTGAAGGCTGGATATCCAAGATTGATTAGCCTTATCTTATCAGCCTCTGAGGAGGCCACTTGTGACTGGGATACAACATGATGAGGAAGCAAAAAGGGAATGGAAGCACTTGTGTACATAAAAGGCTAAGAGTATGTTAGCTTGACTTTCTCATAACCCACTCTCTTGAGAACTAATCACTCTGTGAGAACAGTATTAATCCCTTCTGAGAATGATGTACTAGCCCTAAGTTTAGATCTTACCACCATTGACACTACACCAAAGACTAAGCTTCACTAAGCTTTATATAAACCATAGCATTATAGATAAATAGCAAGCTAGAAAGAGAGTAAGAAGATGGATAGGGAAATTTTTACTAGACACATAGAAAAGTAGATAATGGACTTAACACTATACTATATGATTAAGGCACATGTTTTTTGTCCCAAAATAATCTATCTCATTTAGTCAAAGAATCTCAAATATGGTAAGTAGAGAAAATATTCTGAACATTATGGTCATTATGGTCATTCATATATTAACATGAACATTCTAGCATGAATTTTAGATAATAATAATTGGTTTAAGGAATATTCATAGATGAAATCATTAGGGAAAGTCTGTTGAATGAAATGTGACTTGAATTGGGAAAAATAGGAAAGAAAGTCAACATGTATGACTTAGACAAATGGAGGCAAAAATAAATGAATACATATTAAAAGGGGGAGAGGCTAAAGAAATAAGTGATAGACTGAGATGGCTCAAGTCTAGGAAGTGCTAGGCCCTAAGTTCAGTGCAAGATGAGGGCAGGAGGACATATATACAGAGGAGAAAAAAGATGATGTAGGACCTAGTCTACTAGGTGAGAGGGTTTACATGCAGCTTCATGGAAAGGGAAACACTGTAGGTTCTTAAGAAGTAGCACAATACATTTCAGGATAGTTGACATTCAGATATGTACATAGTGTTTCACATTGCAGACTTCATTCTCACTTCTCTGAGAGGGAAGAGAGCTAGATTGGAAAAGTAAGAATGGAAAAAGAAATGAGAAAAAGAAAAGAGAAATGGATGAGATGTTACACACTAATGTGCTTTGATGTTTTAACTTGTGTCTGTCATAAACTTCTGAAAGGTTTTTGAAAAGCTATAGACCTTCAACAAAAATGCAAATACACTTATCAGGTATGTAACACAAACTATATTAAAGTAAGCACTTGGAGAGATAATATTGTCTCTTCCATCTCTATAGCTCAAGCATTTTGTACCCATATGTATTCACTAAGTGGAACCTACCTTTTGTTTTCTAGGGAAAGTCAGTACTAAGTCATGCTTGAAAGATAGGTACTTCTGTCTCTGTCCTGTTGCTCTTACCTGATACTCTTAAGAGCCACTTGATTTTTGAACTCCTAGTCTGGATGAGGTACAGGGTCTCTGTGTCTTCTTAAAACTTCTTTTGGGGATTGGAAATTAATTCTTATTTGTTAGTGGTACTAATTTCTCATAGTAAATGGAACAAAGATTTGGACTTTTATTAAATTGCTTTCATGTTTTTTTAGTGTTTATTTCTCTTTGTTTAAAACTCCTAGTTTGGCTTAGTCTTTTGAGTTACAGGGTTTTACATGACTAGAAACATTCAAGAGTTTTAGAATTTTTTAATGATTTTTTTTTAGAAAAAAATTAGAAGACAAATATCTCTTTTTCAGTTTTCTGAATCTTCGTTTAAGCATATCTGAGACAAGGCATCGATTGGTCTATGAAGAATCTTATATTCTATCACCTAGACTAAAATTCAGTTCTAATATAGAATCAATGCAAACAGTCCTGATTTAGGATTAAAAGATGTGTTGCTTGTATGTACTTTTTTTTTTTTTTTTTGCTGGTCTTAGGGCTTGACCTCAAAGCCTGAGTGCTATCCCTGAGTCTCTATGTGCTCAAGGCTAATGCTCTAACACTTGAGCTACAGGGTCACTTCTGGCTTTTTCTGAGTAGTTTATTAGAGATGAAGAGTCTCAGGGACTTTCCTGCCTGGGATGGCTTCCAACTGTGAGCCTCAGATCTCAGCCTCCAGAGTAGCTAGCATTACAGGCATGAGATACTATCACCCCGCTGTTTGTATGTATTTTGCCATCATAATTTTCTCTAACCCTTAGCAGGTAGAGAGATATGGATGTCAAGTTTAATAATTACATTTTAAACACAAATCATCAGCACAAAGTCCTGTTCCCAGAGTTTGTATTTTCTTCCCTCATTCTCACAGCTGAATGACTGACCTTAAGGGTAAAATTTAAAGTTTAAGATTGTCCCAAATTAATGACAGATTAAACAGGATGGCATTTTTAAATGTTAAAAGTGTTATAAATATATATGATCATGACTACATTACATTTTATATGATATATGTCTTATTTTTGCTTAGGTAAATATGCTGAAGATATATTTGGAGAATTATTCAATGAAGCACATAGTTTTTCCTTTAGAGTTAATTCATTACAAGAACGCGTGGACCGTTTATCTGTTAGTGTTACACAGCTTGACCCTAAAGAAGAAGAATGTAAGTTTATTTGTATATTTTATTCCACATATGTATTTTAAGATAAATGAGACATGTATGAATTTATTGTACAAATTTTTACCCACGTTCTTTGATGCATATACTATAGTAAATCAGTTATCTATAATTACCATCAATATGACTTTCTTATCCTCTCAGTTCTTTTTAGAGTCTCTTTGTTTTGTACACTACTTAATTTTTTTTTTTGGTTGATTGTGGGCTTGAACTCAACCTGAGTGCTGTCCCTGAGTGCTTAAGGCTAGTGCTCTACCACATTGAGCCAAGTGCACTACTTTTGGTTTTCTGATGGTTACTTGGAGATAAAAGTCTCATGGACTTTTTTGCCACTCAGGCTTCAAACCATGATCCTGAGATCTCAGCCTCCTGAGTAGCTAGGATTATAGGCACGAACCACTGGGTGCCTGGCAGGCACCACTACTTAATTTTTTGACAAAGAAGGTATTTTAATAGGAGTCTTTCTTCAGTGCTTTTTCTCTTTGTTCATAACATTTATTGCTGATTACAAGCTAACAAGAAGGAATCAGGGAGTTAATATACAAAAGATTACAGAAGAAAATAGGAAGAGAACCATAAGCTGGTAGAAGCCATGAATAGCAGGTAAAGAAGAAAAAAGTATATATTTATTGGGAAAAATAGATATGCTTCCATTATCATTAAGGCCTTCCGAGTCTTAAAATCAAAATTGGTCTCCAAAAAATAGGGAAAAATATTATGATAGAATATGTAAAATGATTTCTGATTTATAATTAACTTTTAAGCAATCTTGACTTTTAAGCAAATGCATACTATGAATTCATCTTTGAAGTTAAATAATCTTAGAAAACTAAAATGAGTTTTTGATTTTTGTTTTAGTGTCTTTACAAGATATAACAATGAGGAAAGCTTTCCGAAGTTCCACAATTCAAGATCAGCAGCTTTTCGACCGCAAGACTTTGCCAATTCCATTACAGGAGACATATGATGTCTGTGAGCAACCTCCACCTCTCAATATACTCACTCCATATAGGTCAGTAAAGTAATAAGTAAGGAGCCCCGCTATTTATCTCAGAGTTCAAATTTGCAGGTTAAAGTCCCTTCCCCCCATGCTTCATTTCATTGAGTCTGGTCAACACAGAGAGCCCTTCCTACCCACTACCTTCAGATATTCTTTGCTTCACTCACTTGGTGAGTTTCTAAGGTTCTAGCATATGATTCAGGACACATTCACAGAAGTTGTTTTGACATGGACTGAGAAAAGCTACTTGTAAACCTATTAATATGAAAGGCCAACGAATTGTTATTCTTTCAGTTTATTTTAGATCAAAGGAGAAATAAAAGAGCTCAAAATTCTACTCAGCTAAAATTAATCATTTTTAAATTTTTTATATGTTGTATATGTAGTATCTTTTAAAAATGCTTTATACTACTCAAAATGAAATACAGAATTATTCAGCCCTTCTTTAAGGTTCTTTCACATGATTTGTTAAATAGGCAGTTTAGATGCATAATACATAGCCTGAGCTATTGCTATTACATTCAAATAGCATTTGAAACTATAAATCAGTATGCAGGACATTGGATATATATTTTATTATTAGAATGACTACCAAGAGATACTGAGAGTTAATAAGTAATAAATTAGAAGAGTGACAGAAAATTGTAAGTTTTTCTGTTCTACATGATATGACTGTGTTTCTCTTTGGCAGATCTATAATTATTGAGATCTCTTGAAGGACTTAGAAAGTTTGGTATTCAATAGAAATTAGGCATTAAAGATGCACAGCTATCCTTTAAATTATTAGTACCAACTCTGGAAAGCATACTTTTTTGAATAAGGAATTTTGTTTTACTACAGTATTCTGTTTTGACATTTATTTATTCACTTATTTATTTAGAGGCATGATCTCACTTGGTAGCTCAGGGTGGCCTAATAATCACCTGCCTCAGCTTCCTAAGTGCTGTGATTACAGGCTTAAACCAACATGGTCAGTTGGCAATATTTTAGTATGCTACATTTTATTTCTATGAAAGGGAAAATATTCAAGTAAAACTATTTCTATTCTGATTACTTCTGTATCACTACATATATTTTAATTGCTATGTTTTATTTCAGAGATGATGGTAAAGAAGGCTTGAAGTTTTATACCAACCCTTCATATTTCTTTGATCTATGGAAAGAAAAAATGTTGCAAGATACAGAGGATAAGAGGAAGGAAAAGAGAAAGCAGAAGGTATTACGACAGATTAAAAAGTGGATTTTATCATTTATGTGTGTTATATGTATAAAACTTTGTCAGTCCTCTACTTTGACAATCATTCTATTGTATCAACATACTGAAGGTTTTATAACTATACAAATCTGTCACAGGGAACATGTAAGCAGTTAGGTTATTATACTGTGATATGATAAGTATCATATAGAAGTGTAGATGGAGGGTTTGTATAGAACAAAATAGCATCAGCTTGGTTAAAGAATGAACAGGAATTAAGTGAAGCAAGTAAGAGAAGGCAATGAATCAAAGGAGTATTATGAAGAGCATATACAGTAAATAAAGTATGCTAATATTTTCTTGTCATAGAACATCTCTGAAATGTTTTGGAGAGGTTATTATATTTTCACTAAATTTCTGTTATCTGCTATGTTTTATTTTCTACTTTCAGCCACAGTTCACTTTACTCTTTCTTAGTTCGTATTAGGAATAACAGTAAACATAGAAGGAAGAGAAACAAGTTAGGCAGAATTATGGAGACAGAGTATGACTTTACCAGTTTTCTATTTCTTTATAGATACTTCTGCTTTTCCTAACCCATAATGCCTTCTTGTGCTAGACAGTATCCCTGTGTTCTAGCTTGAGTTTGTAAGCTACACAGTGCCTGATCTAGATGGGTTTTTATCTGCCAAACTGAAGTTTTATAATTTTTCCACTGAACTTCCATATGTACAGGTATCTATCTAGTTGACTGCATGCTCTGTCTTACACCTGATTAGCTTCATATGTTATTTGCTTGGCCCACTTGGACATTTGATATTTATTATACATACTCTACTTTTTTATGATTTCTTCTTTAATTTTAGTCACTTTTGTTCTGTTGTTAAAAATACTGTTTTCTGTTGGCTATTTTGGGTTAATTGGGTAATTAAATTTTTATTTTGTTATGTGCCAGACAGCTAATTTGCCCACTTCCCAGAAAAGACAACTTTGGTAATTGTTTGCATTTTGGTTAGGGGTGGACAATGCTAGTCATGGTAGAGATTTCAAACTGAAAGATGGGGATGAGGGGATGATGAATTGTTGTTTTTCATCTAAAAGGACTTTCTGATTTCAAATTTTATTACTTAAGCATACTATTTTGTATCTAGTGCAGCAGTTCAGAATTAGGGCTTAAAAAGAAAAACATAGCAAGAATCCACTATTGCAGCAAACTGGTAAGATTTATCTGTGAATGTACAAGTGAAATGCCTCTGTCACTTTTACTGTGTTATGATGAATTTTTTTTTTGTTTTTTTCAATATTGAATTTTGTTTTGATTGTTGTAACCTCTTAAAAAAAATTAGCACTTCAGCATTTGGCTTTGTTTCAATACATCTGTTATAGCAGAAAAATCTAGATCGTCCTCATGAACCAGAAAAAGTGCCAAGAGCACCTCATGACAGGCGGAGAGAATGGCAGAAGCTGG
The DNA here is from genome assembly GCF_019054845.1 of Dipodomys spectabilis. Taxonomy (NCBI): domain Eukaryota; kingdom Metazoa; phylum Chordata; class Mammalia; order Rodentia; family Heteromyidae; genus Dipodomys; species Dipodomys spectabilis. The sequence continues at coordinate 3,807,247 of NW_024870678.1, read as the reverse complement.
CCCAGGGTCCAGAGCTGGCTGAAGATGATGCTAATCTCTTACACAAGCATATTGAAGTTGCTAATGGCCCAGCTTCTCATTTTGAAACAAGGTTTCTTTTCTTTGTTTGTTTTCTTTTTTTAAAGAAATTACTGTTGAAACATTGCTTTTAAAATATAGTATCTGTACTTCTAATTCTTGGGTCCTGAATTATTAAATAACTGGAGGATTTTGTTGTTAACTATAAAGATGGTTTTGATTTTGACCACTGAGTCTACTGAATTTTGTCATCTAAAGAAAGAGGTGTACTCATTACTTTACTCATATAACTGTAACCCCGCTGAACACTATTTTTACCATAAAAAACATTAAAAAAAGAGGTGCTATAATATAGGTGGTGTACAGTACATGTATTTAACTTTCATCCAAAGTTTTAGCCCTCCTTCCCCTCAGTATTACAGAGTCTTTTAGACCTTTATAATAGAATGGGGTCTGCAATTTAGTATGAAATACTATTGACTTACTGTATATTAAGTTGAAGTTGAGAAGGGGTTCTACTTTGTCATATTTCTGTCATCTGACTACTTCTATGGTATATTGCAACCTCAGATATATCAGAGATTCTATGTTATATTCCAGTCTCAGATATTTGGGAGGTTTTGAAAATTAGTCATCCTCTTTTGCTGAAACATAGATGGAATAGATCCTATTTGTTTCTCAGTGACAAGGGGCCCTATCTGAAAAACATGCTACCATATAAATGCATCATACTGCATAGCTCTATGAAGATAGGTATTTCATGTTAAAGTTTTTAATGGAACATAATGGTTTCTTTTAAATAGTAAATTGTTAGGCCATATATGTGAAATATGTTGGCCTATTTTAAAAGAAATGCATATCTGAGAGATGAGAGATCCCATCAAAATGGAAAGAATTTGAGATTTTTTTAAATTAATAAACTGTAGCTGAATAAGACTATACATTAGTAATAAGGCACTTATGTAACCCATAGACACATCTGATATCCACCTTTGTCCCCAGAATGTACTGCAATCAATAAAATACAAACCTTTACATACCCAAGCTAAAATTTTGCTAAAGTTTAATCTAAGTCACATATTGTGATACTATGCAGCTATTTTTTGAGTATTTTTGCACTTTTGAATATATAAAACAGATAAAAATAAGATAGCCATGTCTGGCTAGAATGAAGGAGGTATTTCTCCCTGGTGCAAGATTTTTTGGAAGTCTTAAGTTTAAGGGTAGTAAATTGAATTTTCATATTCTACTTGTCACTGGCAAAGAAAACAACGAAATAGAGGCAGATGATTTTGAGTATGAGTTTCTAAAAGGTTTACTGTTTTCATGTTTATGTTACTAATGTAATATGTTCAATTCTTATTAAATTATTATTCTATTATAAAATAACAAAATAGCTGATAATAGCAAATCTAATTTAGCAAGTAATGGATATATTATGAGCAATATTGTTTATTTTAAAGAAAAATCAATGCATAAGTTTCCGTAAAAAGTTTTTCATGGCCAGGCGCTGGTAGCTCATGCCTGTAATCCTAGCTACTCAGGAGGCTGAGATCTAAGGATCACGGTTCAAAGCCAGCCTGGGTAGAAAGTCCATGAGACTCTTATCTCCAGAAAACTGGAAGTGGCGCTGTGGCTCAAGTGGTAGAGTACTTGCCTTGAGCTGAAGAGCTGAGGGACAGTGTCCAGGCCCAAAGTTCAAGACCCACAACCAACAAAAAAACAAAGTGTTTCATGCTCTTTAGTGTACTTAAAATGTTAGGTTCAGCCAGGTGCCGGTGGCTCATGCCTGTAATCCTAGCTACTCAGGAGGCTGAGATCTGAGGATCACAGTTCAAAGCCAGTCCAGGCAGGAAACTCCATGAGACTCTTATCTCCAATAAACCACTAGAAAACCAGAAGTGGTGCTGTGGCTCAAACGGTAGAGCACTCGCCTTGAGCTGAAGAGCACAGGGACAGTGCCCAAGCCCAGAGTTCAAGCCCCACAACTGACAAAAAAAAAAAAGTTAGGTTCAAAGGACAAGGTAAATATTTCATAAAGAGCACTTTTATTCTCCAATCATTCAAGAAAGATGTAGTAATGCTTTGTGTTTATTTTAGGCCTCAGACGTATGTGGATCATATGGATGGATCTTACTCACTTTCTGCATTACCGTTTAGTCAGATGAGTGAGCTTCTAACTAGAGCTGAGGAACGGGTCTTAGTCAGACCACATGAACCACCTCCACCTCCACCAATGCATGGAGCTGGAGATACGAAACCTATACCCACCTGTATCAGGTATGTTGGGACGGGCACATAATGTTTTTGTTTAATCATAGAGGTCGGAAGTCTTTGGTAGTACATATTTTTAGACTTTGTGGGCCTATGCTTTGTGTCACAAGTACTCAATTCTGCTCTTATGTCTTTTTGTAAAACTTCACTTATAGAAACATGGAGCTGGTCACATATGGCCTGTGAGATGTAATTTGCCATCCCTTAACTACTTAAGGGACACATTTTCCTATAGAAATTTAGCTAATAGGATATACTGTAAATGAGAAGCTGTTGCCATTTTGATTATTGCTTTGTTATCAGGTATACTATGTACAGCATATTACAAATGTTATAGAATGTGATGAAGGGTCTCAGAAGTGGGAGCCATAGATATGGTTATGAATATTAATTTGATATTGAAAATAATACTTTAAGAATTTCAGACAATAAGCAGTTACTTATAATAATCTTTTAGTAAATGCTATTTTGGAGTTTTACTGTGGTCAGTTATCCATCTTTTATGTTTTTAAAGAGAAATATAAAGAAATTTTCTGGTAGAGAAGTACAGACTAGCTTTACAACTTTCAGTTAAGAAAAAGCAACCTTCTACCACTAATTCATTTAATATTCCAGCCTCAGGAAGAAAGAGGGCTTTAAACTTCCTTTTTGTGGTTTTTAATTAGCTGTCACTGACTTCACTGAAATGACATATGATGAGCCTTAATAGCTGCAATATAAATACAGTTTTGTTATTAGCCAAGTGTGGCTACCCATATTGCAATATGATAGCACTGAGTCATTACGGAGGCTTCTATTGCAGTGTAGAATCAAGCATTTATTTATCAAAGTAAGCATAAAATATTTGAGTGAATATGAAAGTTGCATGAGAAAAGTAGACTGTTTAGTATATTACAAAGCAAAGCCACCACTCTTTAATTTTCTTGTTGCACTTTTAGTTTTAATTTTTTGAAATAATGTTGAATTTAAATTGTCCACACAGGTGTTAATGCATCTAGTTTGATATAATTACTGATAGTCACTTATAGTTTCTACAGTTGTTTTCTTTTCAGTGTTTCTGTTTTAATAACTTGCTAGTATCTTTTTATCACTTCAGTTCTGCTACAGGTTTGATAGAAAACCGCCCTCAGTCACCAGCTACAGGCAGAACACCTGTGTTTGTGAGCCCCACGCCCCCACCTCCTCCACCACCTCTTCCATCTGCCTTGTCAACTTCTTCATTAAGAGCCTCAATGACTTCAACTCCACCCCCACCTGTTCCTCCCCCACCTCCACCTCCCACCACTGCTTTGCAAGCTCCAGCAGTACCTCCTCCTCCAGCTCCTCTTCAGATTGCCCCTGGAGTTCTCCATCCAGCTCCTCCACCAATTGCACCTCCTCTAGTACAGCCCTCTCCTCCAGTAGCTAGAGCTGCCCCAGTATGTGAGACTGTACCAGTGCATCCACTCCCACAAGGCGAAGTCCAGGGGCTGCCTCCACCCCCACCACCTCCTCCTCTGCCTCCTCCTGGCATCCGACCATCATCACCAGTCACAGTTGCAGCTCTTGCTCATCCTCCCTCTGGGCTACATCCAACTCCATCCACTGCCCCAGGTCCCCATGTTCCATTAATGCCTCCATCTCCTCCATCACAAGTTATACCTGCTTCTGAGCCAAAGCGTCATCCATCAACCCTACCTGTAATCAGTGATGCCAGGAGCGTACTGCTAGAAGCAATACGAAAAGGTAAGTTCCTTAGGGCCATGGAAAGAACTGTCATGGTGTCATTAGAAAACATCTAAGAAATAGACTGTAATGTATTCCTTATTTATAAAGTCTTAGGTAGTGATGTTTTGTACAAATGGCGGTGTTTGGGGTTTTTATTAGTAACAAAAGAAAAACTTTTCATGTTAATTCAATCAAAATTTTCCTAAACTGCTCCTATATTCCAAGTACCAATGATGTAAAATGAATAATAGTACCTTCAAGTACAAAGTACTACAAGTACAAATCCCAGAAAATACATCCGTTAATGTTTAATTTATTTGACCATAGAGGTAACAGAAGAAATATGTCACCTGGTTAACTTCCTTGAGCCTTGGGGGTAAGGGGTGGGCAGGGGAGATGATGTTAAGTAGATACATAGACCATGATAGATAAATAAGTTGGAGATAGCTACTAAGATTATCTAGTAAGTTTCCCCAACAAATTCACAAATGATAATGTAATGAAAGATTTAATGACTCACAATATTGTTTCTTCAAAATTCCTTTTATTAGAGCTTGCTTTTATTTTCCTATTAGTATTTTTCATATGTATTTGATTTGGTACAGAAAATATTAGTAAGTATGTAGCATTTTGACTTAAAATGGTTTGGATTTACAACATTAGGTATTCAGCTACGCAAAGTAGAAGAGCAGCGTGAACAGGAAGCTAAGCATGAACGCATTGAAAATGACGTAGCCACCATCCTGTCTCGCCGTATTGCTGTGGAATATAGTGATTCAGAAGATGATTCAGAATTTGATGAAGTAGACTGGTTGGAGTAAGAAAAATGCATTGCTAAGTATTACAAAACTGAATGCAAATGTCCTTTGTGGTGCTTGTTCTTTGAAAATGTTTGGTCATTCTAGTGTTTTGCTTTTTATTCCTTATAATAAATAACCCTTTCCTCCATAATTTTTGATTTCTAAGAAAAGTATTAGCCTACTTTTCAAAGTAAATATTTTACAGTGGCTTATTTTTTTCCCTGATAAAATTAATTTGATCCAGTAATAAACCACTAAGTATTAAGCATGGACAGCTGTTAGAATAGCACATTCAGTTTTTTTTTTTTATATATCTTAATTGTGCACTTTGTGACCTTTAATTTAAAGAAAGCAACTGAGATGATATCTTGAGGGCAGCTGTATCTATTAATGAGCCTTATTCAATTTCTTGATGTTTTAAAAGAAGAAACACTGCCTTGACTATAGGAAAACATTCAGAAAGTACATTTAGCTTGTAGTGTTGAATTCTCTTAAAGGAATGCTTAAATTTTTTTGTTACTATTTTATTGTTTTAAATACTTGCCTTATTTGAATGTTTAGCAGTACCTCTTTCCCACTTATATATTGTGTGGTACAATTTTGCTTGCCTATAGGAGTTTAAAATTTTTCCATGTAAAACTCTGAATTAAACATACATGTAACTTACATAACTGTTAAGAATAACAGTCTGATTTAATAAATGGTTCATTTTAAAGGTTCATGGCTATTGCTCTTTGAGTTTATAAAATAGACTACAAATACCCGATAGTAATGAAAGTTTAGGAAACACTTCAACTACATAGTTTTCCCATTGTTCTAATAATCATACTGCCTCGTATGTCACTTTTTCTCCAATGTTCCAAAATCTACATTTCTCTAGTCCTTGTGATTAACCTCAACTTCTCATCTAATTTCAGCATGTCTTGTTTTAGTTTAACATTGTTAAACTAAGATAAAAGCAGTCATTTGTGTTTACATAGTCAGATTTGGGGGTAAAGGGGATACATATCAATATAGACTTTTAAGAAGATTTAATGAGCAAGGCACACACTTGTAATCCCAACACTCAGGAAATTGAGTCAGGAATATGGTATTCTGGAGGCAACGCTGTGCCTAAAGAATAAAAATAAGAGACAAGTGACTACCATCTTCAGTTTGCTTGTATATACCCCTTTCTGCAATGTAGTTTATAACTCTTCCCATCAAGAGTTCTGTTCTCTCCCTTGAATCTGGGAGTCTGTAGGACTTGAGTTGGCCAAGAATCCTAAAAGTGATGTGCAAATTCTGAACCTAGACCTCAACTCAAGAGTCCTTGTAAAGTTCACTTTGCTCTCTCTTAGAACCTTTTTCTTGGCCTTAACAAATCCAAGCTAGCCTTCTGAATCAGAAACCTGTAGAGGGAAATTATTTCAGGAAAGACCATCTTAAACCAGCCAAACCCTCACTTAGCTGTTGACTGATCATAGACAGGCAAGCAAGCCTGGCCACTGATTCATAAGGTCATGAACAAAAATAAATGCTTATTGCCTTAGACCTAAGATTTGAGGTAAATTATTGTATTTAGCATTATTTGGGCAATAGATGATGGGCAATAGATACATGAGGTCACTTGGTAACTTGATTGAGATTTATTTAAGCAAATAACCAGTGATCTTTGCAGAGTATAGATAATGAACCATGTTCAGTTATAACAATTCAATTTGGATATGAAAATATTTCCTACTGGTTTTAAGAAATAAAAAAATGTGATTTGTTCTTTTGGGTAGCTTAGCTTTAGAATAAGAACTTAAGATACCCACTGTAAAGTCCCCTCCTGGATGGCTAGCAGACTCCACCCTCCTTGCAGCAAAGTCTCCACCCAGTATCTGGGTTACCTAGGCAACTGGGACACCTGGAAGAGGTCACATGTGCATGCGCTGAGGTCACATCTGAATTTGATGTGGCCACACCTTACTCCGCCCATACCCTAGATAAGGCCTAGCCCAGCCCCAGAGCTCTCTCTGCTCTTTTCTAGCTCTTTCTCAGCTCTTTCCTTCTCTTCTCTTTCCCAGCTCCCTTCTCTTTCCTAGCTCTCTCTTTCCCACCTTTCCCAGATGCTCTCTTTCCTAGCTCTTTTCTCTCTTTTCTGGCTCTTTTCTCTCTTTTTCCCAGCTCTCTCTTTTCTTTCCCAGCTCTCTCTTCTCTTTTCTAGCTCTTTCTCAGCTCTTTCCCACCTCTTTCCCAGGTCTTTTGCCAGCCGCGTGGAGTGCCAACCTTGCCTGGTCCCAGCAGGTCTACTGAATAAACCTACCCCTTACCTGAATACCACGTGCATGGTGCTATTCTTACTCGGCTGTCTCTTTTTAAAAACCTACCATCCACTTAAGGTTCTTTTTCAGCCTTATAAAAAGGGAGTATCAAATTTAACAGGAAAATATGACAGTTTAAAGTCTGTCATCTAAGTGTGCTTATGTTTAAAAACAGCAAGTATATATTTTTATAAATCTGAACTATGACTAGATAATATAATCATTACTAGCATTGGAGCAGTAAAGGGTTGTACAAAAGGAATTGGTTATATTGATCAGTATATTTTTACATTTCTTTTAGCATATATTGGTTGTACAAGGGAGTTTCATTGTGATTTTTCCATACACCATAATATTGTCCCTGTTTAAGTTCACTCGATTTCTCCATTCCCCTCCCCCTTTTAAAGCAATATCACTGTTCTGTTTTCTTTTGTGTATATAAAATGCTTCAGCCCTTTTTTCCCTCCATTTTCATTTGAGTCTAGGAATTTTTAAAATTCATCCTAATTTCTTGAGTGACCTGCTCATCATTCAAAAGTGTATTATTCAATCCCCATATGTTTGAATGGTTTTATAGTTTTCTTTGCTATTGCTTTCTAATAATTATTCCATTGTAGTCTATTAGGATACAGAGCACTATTGAGCTTTTAGGTATTTGTGGAAAGTTACTTCATTGCCTAAAATACTAGAAAGTTCTGTTCACTACTAAGAAGAATTTGTAATGTTACAGTGTGAAATATTCTGTTAAGTCCATTTCATCAATGTTGTTGCTTTTCAGTACCTTTTAAAACTTTCTTTTGTCTCATTTCTATTGATGAGAATTGTTTGTTGAAGTTGCCTACTACTATTGTATGTGGATCTATCCTTTTATGTTTGGTAATGTTTGTTTTTATGAACATGCACATTTGGTATATATATATATATATATAGATAGATAGATATATATATATATAGTTAGAATTGTAATATCTTCTTGATGAATTGTCATTGTCATTAATATGTAGTGTACTATATATCTTTCTGACTAGTTTCTGCTTGAAATTTGTTTTGTCAGATTTAAGTTTAGTTGCTCCTATTTGTTTTTTGTTGTTTTTGTTTGTTTTGCCAGTCCTGGAGCTTGAACTCAGGGCCTGGGCACTGTACCTGAGCTTCTTTTTGCTCAAGGCTAGCACTCTACCACTTGAGCCATAACTCCACTTCCAGCTTTTTCTGTTTATGTGGTACTGAGGAATCGAATCCAGGGCTTCATGCATACAAGGTAAGCACCCTACCACCGAGCCATATTCCCAGCTCTCTTACTTGTTTTTTACTTCTGCTTGCTTCGTATGTCTTTTTCCATTCTTTCACTTTTTGTCTATGTGTATGTGGTTGTGAGGTATGTTTCTTACACACAAGAAATTGTGTTCTCCTTTTTAATCTAATATGGCAATCTATATTTCAGTTGGGTAGAAAACATGCCACTTTTAGAGTACATACCTTGCTATCCACATGGCATCCAGTCACTGTTCTAACGAGTCATGTACCTGGAATGATTTCACCCAACCTGCAGGTTGGGCCAGGTAGTGGGCTCTTACGTAGCCCTCTTCACTGAAAGGCTCTTGTGGGTAGTTGAATTCATGTCTCTATTCTGACCTCAAGGATGAGGTCAGTCACAGAGAAGTCTGCGTGCCCTTTGTCTCTACATGCCTTTTGGCATGGGCTGGAAAGTAGAAAACTTCATAAGCAGTAGAACATAGATCTGCTCATCAACTGGATGAAGCGATGCCTGCATTTACTAGCTTCCCTGTCAGTCTTGCCCCAGGCAGAGGAATACAGGCACAAGTCAGTTTCTGTCCTGTAGCCTGGGCCCAGCTTTCTGATTTCCATGAAGTTATATACTGTGGTCTGCACAGGTTCTTGTCACAAACAGGGAAAACCAACCACCGTATCCTTCCAGCCCGTAGTGGGAGCTCCTTTCTCCCTTCCACAAGGCCATTTCAGACTCTATCCTGTTTCTTTCGGAGATTTCAAGTCATGTTTTGTGTGTATGTATGTTGTTTTGTTTTGGTTTTTCTCTAGCTACTCTCTGTCTAGAGTTCTACCTAGCTCACTAAGTTGCCCAACTTTTCTTTATTTTATTTTATTTTATTGTCAGTCGTGGGGCTTGAATTCTGGGACTGGGCGCCCTCCCTGAGCTCTTCAGATCAAGGTGAGCACTTTACCACTTGAGCCACAATGCCACTTCCGGTTTTTTGGAGCTAAGAGTCTCATGAACTTTCGTGCCCAGGCTGGTTTTGAACTACAATCCTCACATCTCAGCCTTCTTAGTAGGTAGGATTACAGGCATGAGCCACCAGTGCCCAGCAAAGATGTTTTTGTTTCTGTTTTTCTTTTTGATTTTTTTTGTCAGTCGTGGGTCTTGAACTCTGGGCCTGGGCACTGTCCCTGAGCTCTTCACCTCAAGGTGAACACTCTACCACTTGAGCCACAGGGCCACTTGCCCAACTTTTTTTTTTTTTTTGGGGGGGGGGGTCCGGTCGTGGGGCCTGAACTCTGGGCCTGGGCGCTGTCCCTCAACTCTTCAGCTCAAGGCTAGTGCTCTACCACTTGAGCCACAGCGCTACTTCCGGCTTTTTGCTTATGTGGTGCTGAGGAATCGAACCCAGGGCCTCAGGTATGCAAGGCAAGTGCTCTACCACTGAGCTACCTTCCAAGCCCCATGCTCAACTTTTCTTGAAGCCACATATCTGCAGTTTTATTTCTGACCCATGGAAACTGAAAAGTGGTATGAGTCGATAGCCCACCATCTTCACAGAGCCTCTTTCTCCAAAACTCTTTCTCTGTTCTCCAAAACATTCCTGGAACTTAAAATGTCTGCAGATTATAGAATCCAGATATGTAGTGTTCATTTTAAAATCAAAACAACCAATCTGGATTTGGTGATGCCTATAATCCTAGCTACTCAGGAGGCAGAGGTAAGAGGATTATGGTGTGAAGCCTAAGCTAAGAGCAAAAAGCAAAAAGAACTGTGGGTGCATCTCAACTGGCAGAGTACTTGCCAAACAAGCATAACCTTTTAGTCTAGATATGTGCTTTAACTTGTTTCAAGAATTTGAGGACAATTTTTAAATCACTTAAGGGTCAGTTTTATTACCATCAATGAAAATTATGATAATAACTGAATGAAAGTTACTAGGTAATGACTGCCTTATTACTGAATCATCTTACTATTCAACAAGATTACGCACCAATATCGTGTTGGAAAAAGAATAGATTGTATGCCATGCAGAAGTTTTTGGCCATTCAGAAAGTTGGCCTTTGTTTGAGGTCATTCATTTACCTTTTCAATCCCAAATCCAGTGAACCCTTTTTAGTTTTTAATTAGTCTAGTTTTTACTCTTTGTTCTGCCTCCTTGAAACTCTCAGACACACTTTGGCATTTGTAACACTTCTTTCTTCTTTCTCTTTCTCTGAATGGTGAGGCAAGGAAAAGAGAGATGCCACCTCTTCACAGTGCTGTTTGTAATAAAATTCTGTCTTTGGAGAAGGAAAGGGCGTTTTTCCACCCTTTCCTAGATTAAAGATATTCTGATATTCATAAGCGATTATCTTGGCCATCTGTAACTATAATAATCTGGTCAGGTAAAGTGACATCCAAAGGACTTTCATATTAAGACATAAATAAGACTAATGTTTATTTGGGTTGTGAAATATTTCCTACTAGTTCCATTTTTTTAAAAGCCCTGTCCTTAATAACCATAAAGTCTTCTCTGATTCCCAGAGTTTTTTTTCTTTTCAATTTCTCTTAATTCTTTTATTATAGCTTTCCTCCAGTGATAAGTCACTATTTTGTGTTGTAGTTATTACCTAGGTGAGCTTACCAAGTAGGTTACTTACTCATAAGACAGCTGGGGTGTTGTATTAAGTAGCTCACAAGATCTCTTTATACATAGGTCCTATAATACCCTCTTTTTTTTCTGTCCTCTAGGGTACTTAAAATTATTCCTTCTTAGGCACAGCTCTTGTTTAAAATTTCTTTCTTCATCTACACACAGGAAGTCAGCAAAATGAAACCCACCAGATGCTGTTCGAAAAGGAGGGAGGACAGGAAGAATGGGAGTCTGGTGGAAAGGGTGAATTTGTTTAAAGTGCACTGTGTGCATAGATGGGAAGATCACAAGGAACCTCCTTCATACTACAAATGTATGCTAATTCAAAGATAAAATAATGAAGTATTCACTAATTTCAGTAGCAGTGATAAAACGAGTCATAATGCCTGTCATCACAATGATATATTTAGTAAATGGAAAGTATACAACTCTTGAAACCAAAAGTCATTTAAGGTAGAAAGAAGAGTTGAGCCTGTTTTAATGTAATAGGTAATCTCAGATTGCTTTCAAAACAGAACTTTGAATATTGCCCTTTGTAAGCATAACATACTGCGTGTTTTCACCTCCACTGCATTTCTCTCGACACCAGCTTTTCTTACAAAACAGACTCCCTAAATTGAAAGTATAAAATAAATTATTCAAAGCTTCTAAATGGTTCAAGAAATTCCTTTTAGAATCCATTATTTCTGTAATATTCACTAAATTAAAAAATGCCAATAAGCCAATGTGAGAAGATAGATATTCATCATGCAAAATCAGAGTTTAAAAATAGGTTTTCTGTGTTGAACTAGTGAAATGGGATATCAATCGTGGAATTTTGAAGCTGTGTCATGTAACTGTAATGAATTAAAATCATCTGAAGCCAAGATGAATGTGTGGGCTCTTGTGATAGAAATAATAAGTTTTCTCTTCCTCAATCCATTGCTGTATTAAGAACAAATTTATTTATGTTCCCCATGACTTGGCTGTAGAATACAACAGTTACCTCTATTGCTTCTCAAGCCTGGCAGCCAAGGCTCTGAATAAAGAATGAACACCAGCCTTGAATGAGCAGTTCAGACATTTCCTTGAAAAGGCTAATTATCAGTACCTTTTCCTTACTATTGTAAGGCCAGCTGCTCTTTTTTTTCCCTTTAGGAGAAAAAAAACCTAACAGCATGTATTGAAGTCATATATATATATATATATAATATATAACATATATATAATATATAATTATATAATATTATATATATATTTAAATATTTGTATCCATATGAAAGTTATCCTTGTGGATACCATGTATGATGCTCAAAGACTTTGATAGCCTTTAGGCTAGCCTTTTCAGTGCTACTCTTTCGATACACAACACAGATGTCTACAAGAGTAATAAAATACCCCATTTACCTCTGACCTAGAGACAATATAAAAGAAACAAAATCCATTAAATCACAGTGAGTATTCAATTCTAACAGCTTCCAATATTACTTAATGTCTATTTCATTTTTACCTATGAACACTATTGCAGTACTCCTCTAATGAAGATATATAGGAACTGTTTAGACTAGTCCAACTAAAGGAGCCCATCTATTATTAATGGCTCATCTTAATTTTTATTTCTTTTTATTTTATATTTATTTTTACTGCTTTTCATTTATTCAGTAACATTTCCCGGACGGCTGTAGAGTATTGAAACTATGCTGGGTATTGAGGCCACAACAGTGAATAGACAGAGCCCTACTTTCTGAGGATACTGATAAATTAACAAAGAACAATGGAGGTTGTGTTAGGAAAGCTTAAAACATGGACCCTAGCACCAAACCTAAGCAAAGAGGTCAGGAACGGCTCCCAAAGGGAGATCATATTGGAGGCTGCAAGTGTACTTAGACAGACAAATATTGCACTCAGGTGAGGGTCTCCATGCAAAGGAATTAGGTGAGTGAATGTCGGGAAACATTTGGTGCAAAGCATGCTGAGAGTGGAATAGTAAGCAGGTGGTAATCACGGAAAGATCCTTGGAAAGACTCTTCAGAGGAATCTACATTCTATTCCACAGGCAATAAAATTGCTGAAGTGATATAAGAATAGCGTTTGGAGAAGATAGCAGGTGGTTGCAAAGTGGTCGATGAATTAGAAATCTACCTGGAGATCAGTAGACCAATCAGCTTGTTAGAATAGCTGACAAATGATAGGGTTAGTTGGGGTGGTGGCAGAAGAGGTAGGTAAGGAGATCAAGAGATACTTAGAATCTACAAGAATTGTTCACTAGAGAAGTTAAAGATGACTGCTAGGGCCCTGGCCTACTAACATAAGGAGTGTTAGAGAAGGAGCAGGTTTGGCAGAAGGCAGGCTGGAATTGAAAGTAGGGAGAGGATCACTGGTGTGGTGAAACCAAAAGGAAGAAACAACTACAAGAAAGAGAAAAGGGTAGATGTGAACAATTATATTTGAAGATCTGGTGCCAGAAGAATGGAGATGATGGCATCTGCTTTCTCATTGGAGTAGCTGACAGTGCTGCTCAGGATGAGGGAACATGAATGTCAACATGTTAAGAAAAGTAGAAAGGCAGACCTAGAGGTGCACACCTGTAATGAGAAGCTGAGGCAGGAAGATCATTGTTTCAAGATTCACCTGGGTTACAGATCTCAAAAAAAAATAAAATAAAGATGGATTGGATTAGTCATTGTGAAAGGTGGGCGAGATTTCTAAGGGCATACAAAATTGTCTGCCAATATTGATACAATTGTAGAGATAGGTGACCATGAATTTAGACCCAGAAGCTCCAATAAGCAATGTGTGAATTTTCCCCAATAGAATCCTGAAGACAATTGCTGGACAAAGACAACCGAGTATATCAAGTTGGAGTTTTCATGGATGCAAGGACTATATCTAGGAAACGCTCTATCTCCTTAATATCTTCATGCCATGATTTAAACTCCAAATTGAAGTTCTTGTATAATTTGCTGTTGTACTAATTTGATTTTTCATTAAGTACATTCATGGATTCTTTTGGTCTGTCAAAACATATAAATAAATCTTTCTGTCTTTGTAAGGCCTCTTCCCACTTACCCCGTGTGTGTCATCATGTTTTTCTTTCTACTTAGTCATATAGACATTTTTCTCCTATGCCTGCATAATTCCTGCTTTATTCCCATTTTAACATGCCTCAGATAATCTTTATTTGATTATCTTTCAAATCTGTAAGTCTTGTTTCTAAATACTCTGTCAAAAATAATTCTGCCATGAAGGTTACGTAATTCAAAACAAAAGAAGTAGTAGCAAAGGAAGGCCATTTGGGATTTGATTATCTGTCTATCTCTTTCATGTCTGAGTTATCTCATTTTCCAATTTACTCTGCTGGCAGGAATCTATTTTCTTTTGAAGCCATATTCCTCACCTCAAATGATAAAAACTTAGGCTTGATTATGTTCATTTTAGTTTTTAGAGCATATTAATATGGAGTTATATTTTTAGGTTTGGTTTTTATTCTGGCATTTTAGAAATGTTAGGTATAGAGTATTAGCAAAATGAGTAAAGATAATTCAGTATGACCTGCTTATCATTAATAAAATAAAGAGAAAGGCCTAGCCAAATATTAGGCTCAGAGAAATTACAGTGTAACCACTATCCAGATCTAGATGAAGAACACTGTCATCACTGAAAAAGTCTCTAGTGTCACCTCCTAGTTACCACATTTTTCCTAACTGCAACCTGCAGGTTGCAAAAAAAGTAATCACTATTTCTATTTAGACTTCTCACACCTAAGCATATGTCTCTGACTACTGTTGTTTAATTTTGCCCAGATTTTGGACTTATACAGTATTTTTTTTTCATTATATAAATGTAGGGTTTTTTAAATGTAGGGGGGTTATGTTTGACTTCTCAAAATTTTGTTTGTGAGATTCCACCATATTCTTACATGTATCCATGAACATTTTTCTTTTTTTTCTTTAATAAGTTTTTTTTTATTGTGAAATAAAATACCATACAGAGGGGTTACAATTACATGAGCAAGGTAATGAGTACATTTCTTATCAAGCATTGTTGCCTCCTCCTTTGTTTTTCCCCTACCATCCCGACCCCCGCCCCCGACCTCCACGACTACACTCCCCCCATCTCCCACCAAGTTGTGAAGTCCATGAACATTTCTCTTTGTTTTATAGTCACCCCTGGTATAAATATGTCATAATTTGTCTATTCTGCTGTTAATGAATATTTGATTTTGTGATTTGGTGTTCTGAATAATCTTGCTGTGAACATTTCTGCACATATTTCTTGTTCATATACAGGCATTTCTATTAACTGTATACCTACTAGAGGAACTAAATTATAGGATGTGTGTATTCTTTGGTCTTAGGAGATAATGCCAAACTACTTTCTAAGGAAATGGTACTGTTGATCTTCCTATTGCTTCACTTGCTTGGCATCCTCTGGAATTATTTGATTTTATGTATTCTTGAGGATGTGTGGCAATATCTCATTGTAGTTTCAGTTCTTTTCCTTGATTACTAATGAGATTGAGCATCATAGATATGTATATCATGTATATGCATATCAGACACATACTTTATTGTGGCTTATCTTTTCCCTTTAATGGTGCTCCTTGAAAAGAACTTACTAATTTTAATGCATGTGACTCTTAATATAGTTGGTGTTTGGGTTTTTTGTTTTTTGTTTTGTTTTGGTTTGGTTTGGTTTGTTTTTTTTGCTGTCCTGGAGCTTGAACCAGGATCTGGGTGCTGGCCCTGAGCTTCTTTTGCTCAAGGCTAGTGCTGTACCACTTGAGCAACAGTGCCACTTCTGGCTTTTTCTGAGTAGTTTATTGGAGATAAAAGTTTTACAGACTTTCCTGCCCTGGCTGGCTTTGAACTGGGATCTTCAGATCTCAGCCTCCTGAGTAGCTAGGATTACAGGAGTGAGCCACCAGCACCTGGCTGTTGTAGTCTCTTTTATGGTTAGTACTTTTTGTATTCTATTCAACAAAGATTTTCTTACGATTATGATCTTGTAGAGATTTTCTCATTTAGGAGATAATCCACCTGGAGCTTACTTTTGCATGCAACATTTTATAGGAATATCCAATCAAACCAGCACCATTTCCTTAAAAAGATTGGCCTCCACATGCTCTTCAAAAATGTATGAACAAAGATAAGAAATAAACATATGTTTATGTTGCTATATGACTGCATAATATGACTATATCCTGATGAAAGAAAGATACAAATACATGAGCCTTTGTAGACTTTGTTTTCTTACACAAGTATCATGGTTTTGTTATAGCCTTAAAACTAGGACTGATATCCAGAAAGCATGCTTCTCTCTATTAGTTTTCTTTACATTACCTTTATTGTTTTTGGTTGTCAGTTGCCAATAAAAAGCAAATCAATGTGAAACCCATTTGGGAGCTTATAAAATATAAAAAGGAATAGTAGCCAAAAAAATTAATAGCTAAATTCTTTTCATGTTGAATATCACATAAAATGCAGTTTCGAAATTTTAATCGAGTTTTTTTTCCTGCTCACAATTAAACTGTGTTGTGTGCAGCTGCACTTAAAGACATGTCAAAACAGCAGCAAAAAAGAACTGTGAACAATCCAAGTTATTTTTAACTAACAAAGAAAAGTGTTCAAAAGCACAGATACAGGGGCTTACGTAAGTGGAGGTAGTGCATCCCTGGAGTATTTTGAGGAATATGAATGTTGTAAGTGACAGAGCTGTCAAATAGCTCTCAATTTACTGCTCAGGGACTTACAGATGCTATTCGGAGTTGTACAACTTGCAAAAACTTCCTCATAAATCAAAATTCCCCGCTGGCAATTCACTTAGGAGCATTCTTGCTGAAGGGAGAACAAGTATGTTTTTAATACTTAGATGCTATTTTAACCTTTTAGAGACTATAGAATCTTTTTTGATTATGAATGATATCCTGAACAGTATCACTGACAATATTATCTTCTACTCCTAGCACTTGGTACAATACATGTTTGTTAAAAATAGCAGCTGTTTATAATCCTTGAGAACTAAATCACTCTGGATGAATTTCCTTTCCGGATAACTACAAGAAGAGTTAAATTTTACCCACTATAAAAGAAGTGTTACTAACATTACTACCACCATTCCCCCATCAACCATCTATTATTTTTGTACCAGGCACTGTCCTATGTAGTTTATATAATGTTTTCTCTCATTTAATCCATCTAACAATAAAATGAAATAGGAAATGGTATTACCTCCCTTTCAAAGAAGAGGGGCTGAAATTCAGAGTTGTGACTTGGCTTGTATCCTACAGCTTACATGGTATAAAGGCTTAATGTGAATCCAGCCTTATCTGACTCCACAACTTATGTCCAGAATCATTATTATTCTTGAAAGCCAGTATAAATTTGTCTTTTTAAGAGAATATTATGGATATAATTTTCATTTTAAAATGAAGTCTATAGGACTTACAAAATATTATAGTTATTTATATTACCATTTTCTACTAGACTGTGAGGTTTTTTGGGGGGGAGGGGGGTCAATCGTGGGGCCTGAACTCTGGGACTGGGCGCTGTCCCTCAGCTCTTCAGCTTAAGGCTAGTGCTTTACCAGTTGAGCCACAGCACCACTTCTGGCTTTTTCTGCTTATGTGGTGCTGAGGAATCAAACCCAGAGCCTCATGCATGCAAAGCAAGCATTCTACCACTGAGCCACCTTCCCAGCCCCATAGACCATAGAATCTTAAGGACTATACATATCTTGTTCCTATTTTTGTCCTCAGTCAGTCCTCAGTTTTGGTCATAGTTTGTAAGAGGTCTTCAGCAAATGGCTGTTAAAGTCATGAAAGAATCATTATCTTCAGAATTGCATAAAGGTAATTTTGCAATCTATATACTTGAACCTGGATAGTTTGGTTTTGTTTTTTTTTTTAGAAAAATCTCAGGTGTTACTTCTCCTTTTTGTGTTAATTTTTCATGAATTAATATTTATCAATAGTTACTATTACTATTACCAGGAAAAAGACTATTATGTATTCACAAATAGAAGGAACATTCATATCTGAAGTTATCATTGCTTCACAAAGGATTGAAGCCAGTGCCTATGGAAGGTTATCATAGAAAATTATCTGGCCATTGGTAGGGGTCCAGTCGTGGGGCCTGAACTGTGGGCCTGGGCACTGTCCCTGAGCTCTTCAGCTCAAGGCTAGCGCTCTACCACTTGAGCCACAGCGCCACTTCCGGCTTTTTTCTTTTTGCTTATGTGGTGCTGAGGAATCAAACCCAGGGCCTCATGTATGCAAGGAAAGCACTCTACCACTGAGCCGCCTTCCCAGCCCTGATAGACTCTTCTTAATATTCTGTTTCTATTGACCTCTCAGTATGCCTAATCACTACAGAGCATAGCAGATATCTCTTGTTAGCTTCTCTCCACTTTTTATTTTACTTGCATTGTTAGCTCTTGGAATGAGGTGAAATAGTTTGTACTTTCCCCAGTAGTTACCAACATGGCTGATCATCAGAATCATCTATGGAACTTTTAGAAACTTCTCAAACAATATTCATCAAATATTTTTCTATGCTCTTCTTTCTCATCTTCTGGAATTCCACTTGCATGCATGCTGACAATTTGATGTCATCTCACTCTTATCGCTCAGATGCTCTCTTCTGCCCTGCTCCCTGTTGCCACCACACATACTTCTCTTATTCTTTGTGTTTCAATTTGGAATCATTTCTGATACCCTTTGAAGTTCACAAGTCTTTCTTTGGCATGTCAGTTCTACTAGCATCAGAAGCATTCTATAGCTCTGTTACTAGACTTTTTACTTCTAGCACTTTCTTTCTCATAGTTTTCCTCTCTTTTCTTCAAAAGTTAGAGTTGTTAAAGGTACCATCCAAATTGTCTTATTTCATTCCTTCTTTAATAGTGGATATAACTTAATGTTTCATGTCTTTTACTATTTGGAATGAGTTATTTGAAGTGTTGATAATTTTCTCAAGGACTTTATTTGGTGATGCATAGTTTGTGTTAGAAACCTGCAGGACAAGAATATTAGCTGATTATCCCACATTTAAAATACTTGCCAATACTAGCACTACCCAGGGATTAATTATGACTTCTAGTAAGTATATGGTACAAGTCTTATGTATAGAAATGAAAAGTTACAAAGAAAACAATTCTAAAAGACTGATTTTCTAATGATCTGGGATTCTGTGCACCATTGTGATGCCAGGTAAATAAGACAGAGGGCATTCTCAGAATGTTTTAATGAAAAAATGTAGAATGTTCTAAATAATATTAGTGATACTTTGTACTTTATTAAAATATGATTTTATTATTTTCCAGTAATGATTTAGAACACTGAGACCTAAATAGAGAGGAGCAGAAATTTTAGCTGTTTTCCTGATTCTAGTTTAAGAACTTGGTGTCAGATCTACACTAATTCCATTGTTCTTTTTTTTTCTTTTCTTTTCCGAAAGTCCTAAAGTTTGAAGTCTAGGCGTGGGTGCTGTCTCTGAGCTTCTTTTGCTCTAGAAGAGCACTCTAACACTTGAGCCACAGCACCACTTCCTCCACTGTTTTAAGAAAAGGAAGAGCTGTTTTTATTAGGAGTTAAGTTTCCTACTATGATTTGTATTTAAATGAATGTCAAATAAAAATAGCAGAGGCTATCTTCTTATGAGCCAGAAAATTCTTTCTATAATTCTTGTTTTGTTTATCAGAGTCAGGGGCTTTCTGTATTATTTAGGCTGGTCTCAGAATTGTAATCCATTCCCCAAATCCTGGGACTAGAGACATATGCCACCATGTTTGTGTGTGTGTTTGTGTGTGTGTGTGTGTACATGCAAGCGTGCACAGCCAGTCCTAAGACTTGAATTCGGGGCCCAGGGGCTATCCCTGAGCTTTTTTTTTTTTCCCTCAAGGCTAGCACTATACCACTTGAGCCACAACTCCACCTCTGGATTTTTTTTTTTTTTTGGTGTGTGTTGGGAGCGGGGTGGGGAACGGTTATTTAGAAATAAGAGTCTCACAGACTTTCCTGCCCAGCCTGGCTTTCAGATCTCAGCCTCCTTGTAAGTAATATTACAGGTGTGAGACACTAGCTCTTAGCTATTATGCCTTCTTAAACATAATTTTACTTTGTGGGAAGGCAAATAATAAGTGATTTTATCAAAATTTCAACTAACTTTGATAAAATATCTTAACTACCTTGTTGCAGAAAAGGCAGGAAGGCCTGTTTGAATTTGTCATGTAGAATACACAATTTATGAACCACATAATCAACACTCAGAAGGGTTTGAGGGACAAGGAGAATTTCCAATTAGAGAATAGGACTTGGACTGAGCTCCTCAATTAGCTACTACATTCAAGGCCCTTGAAACTGAGGATAAAAAGCACTTCAAGGAGGTTCACACACAAAAAGGAAGACTAGCAAGGAGGAAAAAAAAAAAAGAATAGACAGGGAAAGAGTGCTGCTTCCCTCCTGACACGCAGAAGAGGAGAGCAAAGAGGCTCCAAAAGGCAGTTCTTTTCCCAGGTATATTTATTACACCTTCTGAGCTGGGGGCTTCAAGCAGAGCCCTTGCCTACCCAGGTGATAGATCACTTAAATACTTTTAATCATTTTTCTAAGTTCCCAAGTTGGGTTTAAAGTGGTCTACTATTAGAAAATGGGCATAGCCCTTTGGGGGCATTCCTTTCTGGTCAATTACCTTCTATTCTCAGAAAAATTGATGTATCATCTAAACTAAGGGGGGATGATGAAAGAAATAGAGGCACAATCAATTCATTCTTGCTGCTCTTAGTGATGCTCAGTTTTTCTTCCTGGTTGTACTTGAATTTCCTTAATCTGAGTTTTTAATGATTTTCATATGACTATAACTATCGTACCTCATAGTGAATATCTGCATATTTCCCAATCGTCTTAAGAAATATACACTAACACAGTTGAAATTCTTGCCAAAATTCTTTTCTCTAACTGAGTTTTATGTGTTTATCATTTCCATACACTTATTAATATTTTATTATATGTATATTTATATGAATATGCATACATGTATTCATAGTTATATTTTATATGTGTGTATATCACTAAAACATATGTGTAAAGAAATGTCTAGCATTGTGGTGCATAGCTTTCAAACTATCCATGGTATACTATGTATATTTCTTTCTTGCAGCCTGCAGTTTTTCAACAATGACTTTTAGTTTCATCCATGGTGATGTGATCATGTTGATTCATTATCATTGTCTGAGTAGTATTTCAGCATGAGAAGAGATGTCAACTGATTTATTTATTCTTTTATGGATGACATTTATTAGGTTGAACCATATGAAATATTTGTTTTCCCAGGAAAAGATGATAACTTTCTGACATGCTTGTGTTTATTGGAGCACTGTGACTCTCATGAAGGACTTCCCTCCTTGGAGTGACTTAGATAGTCCAAGGACAAGTACCAGATCCCTTTTCAGAGAACATGTGGGCCTAGAAATCGACTTTTGGGAAGTATTTCCAGTGGAGAGGCTGGGGACATTCGGCTCACTACTATAAGAGCCTAACAGGTAGGGCAGGAAAGAGTAAATGTAAAGGCTGGAATCTGCTAAGTGGAGTTGGTTGGCTCTGATGAGTACTTTAGATATAGGGCTATGGGTTGGGGCTTGAAGACAGGCTTGTCCACTGGATGATTTCCTAGCAGAACCCATAGAGGGCAGGCCTAGCCAATCTAGAAAAATAGATTTGGTGTCAATAGATTTGGGCTCAGACAGGAAAACATCCTTCTTTTCCAGACAGCCTGTCTGAAAGGGAGAACCCTGTCTCCAATGGGGTTAAAAAGCCTTCAGAACTAGCAAACAGCCCCTTCAACCTCTCCCCTCCCATCTCCACAGAGCTGGAAACTAGGGAAAGAGCTAATGCACAGGGTGGTGTGGATGGGCAGTGTAATCTGTCAACTTTGAGGGTTTTTTTGTTTGTTTTCGTTTGGTTTGGTTTAGTTTTTTGTCGGTTGTAGGGCTTGAACTCTGGGTCTGGACGCTGTTCCTCAGCTCTTCAGCGCAAGGCAAGCACTCTACCACTTGAGCCACAGCGCCACTTCAGGTTTTCTGGTGGTTTATTGAAGATAAGAGTCTCACAGACTTTGCTGCTCCAGCAGGCTTTGAACCACGATCCTCAGATCTCAGCCTCCTGAGTAGCTAGGATTACACGTGTGAGCCACCAGTGCCCAGCTAACCTTGAGTTATTAACGATAATTCCTACAGCAATGATTACAAACACACCAATCATGCCATATTACAGAGGAATGAAAGGGAGAAATGAAAGGGTTCAAGTAAGAGACACTGAAGAAAACCTAGAGCCCCAAGGGAGCTATCTGTGTAGAAGGAACTTACCAGTCTCCCTGGTGATGGTGGCAGAAGCACTAATGAATAGCAGCTAAAAGGAAACCATTGAACCTTGACAAAAGAGTATGGGTTTGGAGGAAGAGGAGGGTGTACCATGAGAAGCAGCTCTGATGTTTTGCCACTGGGAAGAATAAAACACTTAAGGAATTCCTTAGGAAGAGAGCACTTAATAATGCTTTAAGTTGAGAAAACAGGGGTTGGAGGGGTGGTTCATTGGTAGTGTTAGCCAGTGAGTAAAAGTGGCAGGTACCACATTTGAGTCCCCGTCTCAGACCTTTAAAAAAAAAAAAAGAGCTAAAGTTGAAGAAACATTTACATTCTTAGTAATACCACAGACATAATCCCAGTTAAGCAAATATAAACACATAGGATTATCAAATGTGTCAAAATGTCTGTAGGTTGTGGGATTGTCTTTTTTCAATGGCACTAGAATTTAAACGCAGGGCTTGGCACATGCTAGGATTATCTTTTCCTGCAATATGTATTTTCTACATAAAAACTTAAAAAATCACATTTGAAAATAATATTTTAGGGTTTTTTTTAAGTCTATGAAAGACCACTGACGCTGGGTCCAGCCAGGACTGGAAGGACCTAGGAAGGGAAGGGAAGAAACACACAGACTGGCTTTAAACCATTATCCTGAGAGCTCAGCCTTATGTGTATATGTGGTGAACAGGGAGGACTTCACTTTTGGTAGTTTCTAGTCTCTCTGACCAACATAAACTCCCTACCTCATTCCCGGGATGTTCTCTACCTCTTCCCTCCCGCACAGAACTTCCCACCTGCCTCAGTGCCAGGCAGACCCCTCCTATCTCTCCATTCCTCCCATCTCTGGCTTCATCTCAGCTCAGCAACCAAGCCCACCCACCAGATCTGCTTCCTCGTCTCCAGTGGCTTTGTTACATTCTGTCAGTATCACCAAAGAGGTTTATCACTAATTATTTTATTGCCTATAGCATCTTTAATGGGAGAAAAGATTGGAAAAGCTTTTACCAAAACAATGGTAGTTAATAGGTGATTTGGGGGCATTTGGAAAGTCTTAAGTCTAGGTTTTCTGAGTGCTTCTTAACTCATAGCCAAGAGCTGAGATGATGGATGGATTTTATGATTGAGGTGCCTTGGCTGATAAGGGTTGTACCAAAAAATTAAGCTTTAAAGGAAGGAACATCAGGGCTGGGAAAGTGGCTCAGTGGTAAAGTTCTTGCCTTGCATGCATGAGGCCCTGGGTTCAATTACTCAGTACCACATACACAGAAAAAGCCGTATGTGGCACTGTGGCTCAAGAAGTAGAGCATTTGCCTTGAGTTGAAGAGCTCAGGGACAGTACCCAGGCCCAGAGTTCAAGCCCCATGACTGACCAAAAAAAAAAAAAAAAAGGAAGGAGCATCATGCCCAATCCAGCTATAGTAGCAATGGTGCTCTTCCAGCCCCATGTTAGCAGACCCTAAAAAATAACTTGTTTTTTCTTTGGTTACTTATTATTCTAGATATGACCTTTTGAAATCTTTGGATAAATTGACAGGTAGCCCATTATCCAAGAAGAGACCTAGTCCTAGAAATAGAGTAAGAGATGAGATAATGTAGAATAAAGTATTAAACAGAGTGATCCCTAGGCTGGGTTAAACCTAAACTACTTTTCTTATGTACATGTGCCAGTACTAGGAATTGAACTTAGAGCCTTGCACTCTGGCTTAGGCTTTTTCACTCAAGGCTGATAACATTTGAGTCTCAGGTCCATTTCCCTCCTTTCTGCGGGTTAATTGGAAATAAGAGCCTCGAGGACTTTACTGCTTGGGCTGGATTTGAACTATGATCCTCAGATCTCAGCCCCCTGAGTAGTTAGGATTACAGGCGTGAGCCACCAGGGAGTGCTCAGCTTAAACTACTTCTATTGTTGTTGAAGTACAGTCTAATTGGGTAGCCTAGTTGTGGCCTCAAACTCTCATGGTCCTCCTGCTTCAGTCTCCCAAGTGCTAAGATGGCTAAAATATTTCATCCAGTTCCTTGGAAAATTGACTGAAGAAAAAAATTAAATATTATTAGATATGTAAATTTATTTAATATATTCTTCTAGCATGACCAACCTTTTAGACATAGCTTTGTGCTTCTGTAATTTATCAACAAGATTTATTAAACCTCCTAACATCAGTTCATGATTCAGTCTCCCCCCCCTTTTTTCTGGCAGAGAATGGTTTATCTTCTCAAATAAAATGTGCAATCTCTAAATCTAATTCTAATCTAATTCTAATCTCTAATTCTTCCAAAATGCTCCATTTTTAATACCTAAAAATAGAAGTATCATAGTGGACTTTTAAAATCAATAGCAGTACCAAGTGTTTTAACATGCCTTGGGGCTTTAATTATATTTGTGGGCTAAGCTGAAAGATAAAAATACCGAACTCAAAAACAAAAAAACGAACTCACAACAGTTCTTCACTGGAATCCCGCTGAACTGCACAAATCGTTCAAAACCAGATGGAATAGATTTTTTTTTTCTGTTATGACATTTTAGAACTGCTTTAGTGAAATGCCTGAATGCAGAGGTATCAAAGATGGCTCCTTTAAATAAAATATTCTCAGCTCCAATTC
The DNA here is from genome assembly GCF_019054845.1 of Dipodomys spectabilis. Lineage (NCBI taxonomy): Eukaryota > Metazoa > Chordata > Mammalia > Rodentia > Heteromyidae > Dipodomys > Dipodomys spectabilis. The sequence continues at coordinate 3,782,353 of NW_024870678.1, read as the reverse complement.
AAATGCTGCCGATTACACTTAGCAAGTAAAAAAACACTAATTAACATTTATGTGACAGGCATTTCATAAAGAGAAAGCATCTAGCATAAATATTCAACAAATATTTGCTGTGCCCAGTGGTACAATAATAAAAACAGTATAATGAAAAAAAATCTCTATTGAGTTTCTCAGATGTCATCTAAGTCCCCAGAGCTGTGAGCTTCCTCCAGACTCAGAGATGTTCCAGCTTTTCATTGAAATGAGATGAGCTTTGCATCTCCTTTAGCTAAAGGAACTACTGTTTCCTCGTTGCTCCTCAAATCTTACTTTGGCATACACACTTTAATGACTATTTCACATTCCATGGATCTGGAATGTATTTCCTATGCTGTTTTAAATGTTTTATACTATCTCCACGGACAGTTCCAGCAAACAATGAGGAAATATGGAAGAAACACATTGAACCGCTACTGTTACCTTTTAAAAGAACTGAATGATTGGCTTCACACAATTGTAGCCCACCAGCCCATCCATAGTCAATAGTCAATAGTCAATGATCACAATAGCAGAATTAACCTGTGACTAACCAAAATACTATGTGATCTGGGGACTAACAGCTTGTCTCAAAAAAATTAATCTGAGCTCTCATTAATTTCACTCTGGCTGGTTATTTTTGAAAAGACTGTTTCTTCTTGAGTCTTCTTTTCAAATTAAGTGCCCCTGGCAGAGGGCATAGCTTTTGCCTTTATCAGCCCACAACTGATACTGCTCATCATTCCAGCCGGGGTTAGATGACAGCGGCACTGTGGAAGAATGGCTCCTGAAGTCTGGCAGAGGGGTGACACAGAAAAGGTGCAGAGAAAGATTGGAGCCAAACTCTATTACCTCACAGACTTTCCCATGCTTGGCTGCTTCGAAATTTGATGAGGACAGTATTCAAACTACAAAAAAAAAAAAAAAAACAGCTTTTGAAATCTCTTCACAAAGAATGTCTTGTTTGACAATGATCCCACCATTCTTCTAGCTGCTTGAGCTGAATATCTTGAATCTAAGAGTTTTTCACTCCCTTCTTCCCATTGCTTGACCCTAGTTCATTATCCAGCAACATCACATTTCTCTTTGCATTGTTCCTTCCGTGTACCTCTTCCTTTGGCCTCCAACTTCTAACATCATGGCTCGGACTTTTGCCTCTTTGCCTAAATCACTCACCATGGGTGACCATTCCTCTGAAATGTAATTTCACAAGAGGAAGTCCCTGGGAGGCCTGCTCTCCTTAGCATCTTTTCCACCCTCCCTGTAAATGCAGAGCCATTTTCTAGAGAGACATTGTCCTGAAGAAAGGTCAGCAAAGGCTAAAATAAGGCTCAGGAGTTTGAGGGAGGGAGGAGCAGTAATATTTGAAGAACTCCACTAGGATACAGAAGAGGAAGGAAGAGAGCAGACACCTCCCTACTACTGCACACGGCCCTCAAACACAGGACCAGGGGATCATTGAAGGCTCTAGAACCTCTGCCTAGACCTTGTCATTGCCTTCTTCATTCTCCTTAAAAACAGTTCAAGAGGGATCTATGCAGTTATGGGGATAAAGGAGGGGACAGAAGATCAAGTTACCAGCCAGTGTCCAAAACATTACCACCCAGGTGAATGCACGTGGGCACCATTTACTTATATGTGCATGAAGCATCTGCAAACAGGCATCTCCAGAAAGGAAAGCTGAGAGATGAGGAAGACAAGAGAGTCTTGTTTGCTCCATTATGTGTGCCTTTTTTTGTAATTTTTTTTTTTTTTTACAAAGGGTTACCCTTTTATAAGTCAGATAAAGAGTACATTTCTTTTTGGACAATGTCACTCCTTCCCTTGCTCTCTCCTAGTTTTTCCCTTCTGTGCTCCCTCACAAGTTGTATAGTTCATTTTCAACACAGTGTTGGTGAGCACCACTGCTGCATTTGTTCACCCTTTGTCCCTCCATTTCTGTGCCTCCCTTACCCTCCCAAATACAGATAACTAAATAAACAAGATAAAAAGAAAAGAAAATCCTGTTGTTTCCATTTCCTGAAGTTTATTTTAATAAATATCATTTTATATGTTCAGAGGTAGACAGGCATCAAGCCTTTGTGTTCTTCTCCTCCTTTGGTCTCACTGTGTGTGAATGCCTAGAGTCTTGTATAATTTATCATGTCACAATGTATTTTAGATCTAGTTTCCACATATTAGAGAAATCATGTGTTGTTTGTCTCCCTGAGCTTGGCTTACCTCACTTAACATGATTTGTTCCATCCATTTCCCTGCAAATGACATAAGGTTATTCTAATGGCTATGTAAAATTCCATTGTGTGTAAGCACCACATCTTCTTTTTGGTCCACTCATCTATTGTGGGGCATCTGGGCTGTTTCCATATCTTGGCTAGTGTGAATAGTGCAGCAATGAACCTGGATGTGCAGGTGTCATTATCATATTCTGGCTCGTGATACTCAGGGTAGATGCCCAGGAGTGCTATGACTGAGTCATAAGGAAGATCTATGTTTAGTTTTTTGAGGAACCTCCAGACTGCTATCCAGAGTGGTTGTACTAGTTTACATTTCCACCAACAGCACAGTAGGGTTCATTTTTTCCCCTCACATCCCCACCAACATTTGTTGTTCAAATTCACAATGTTAGCCAGTCTAACTGGTGTGAGATGTAATCTCAGAGTTTGATTTGCATTTCCTTTATGGCCAAGGATGATGAGCATTTCTTCATTTATTCTCTGCCATTCTTACCTCTATTTAGGGACTTTTAGCTTTGGGAGGGATATGTGCTCCTTTTGAATATGATGGCCTGTAAATAGATTTTAAATTTAATAATAAAATAGGAGAGAATAAAAGGGATACATGTGAGAAATTTAAGTCAGACAAGCTCCCTGGGGATGGTGTGTGGGGACCTGCAGTCTGGGCAGGGAATACCTGGCTGGTTTCAAAACCTTCTGCTGACATCTCCCATCAGTCATGGTACAGCAACCTGACCAGTGTGCCTAACTCACCCCATTCCTGTATCTTGTATCACTTACACCATTCCAGGAATGATCTGTGGGCCCTGTACTATTACCTTTAAAGAGACCCTCAGGTGATCCCAGTGGGCAGCCAGATTGAGAATACTGCCCGGATCTAACAGTAGCCACTAAAATCAAGTCTGTGATGATGGAGAACACTGATTGCTTATGGCTTATTATGTGAAAAGATGCAGTCACCTCAAGTTCAGATCTGCCTTGCCATGAACTTGTAGGGGAAATTTCTGTGGAATGGCTGAGCATTGGTGGCTCACACCAGAAAGCTGGGAATATGTTTTTGTGGTAGAGTGCTTACCTAGCATGCATGAAGCCTTGGGGTTGATTTCTCAGTACCAGAAAAAGCCGGAAGTGGCTCTGTGGCTCAAGTGGTAGAGTATCAGCCTTGAACAAAAGAAACTCAGAGACAGTGCCCAGGCCCTGAATTCAAGCCCCAGGACTGGCAAAAACAAAAACAAACAAACAAAAAGATCCTATAGAATTTCACACTGACAACCAGAGAGCATCCTTGTGAACCCAGATTGGGTTGTGAATACAAACTCCAAATAAAATACCAGTTAAATAGCAAGACACATGGAGAAGACTGCTGAAAGGGGTGACATGGCTTAATAAGCATTGTGCTCACAAACTGGCAATTGAAACACCTTTGTACAACTACTTAAAGCATTTTAAAAAGGAAACAAAAGACTCATAGAGCCAAGCTGAACTCCAATGCACAAAGGAAGTATACAATTTCTGAAAACCTGTATTAGTATGTTCCTAGCAAAAGCTGAGTTAACCAGGCATAGAAGCAAATGAGAAAACTTGCTGGTGCAAGAGAGGTTCGTTCTCCAGACTCCATCTGATGCAATGGCCATGGGAAATAACCTTGATAAGAATCTGTGTTGTCTCTGCTCTCTGGCTGTGTGACTTTGCAGGAGTTATACATACTCTCATGGCTCTAGTTTCTCTACCTGCGCTGTGAGGGAAGTGCTCTGTGGGTGCCTCTGCTCCCCCTGCTGTGTGAAGAAGACAGTTCCTTCCTGCATGGTGGTTAACAGCTCACAATTGAGGGCACTGCCAGGCTGTGCATCCAGCTCTGCTCCTGCCATGCCATGTGAGTGACCTGGGCAAGTTTAACCTCTCTAAGCTTTCGTTCCTTCATTTCTACTAATAGTACCTGCTCTGATGGTCATGCTATGAGGAGCCGATGAGAAATGCACACAAAACAGCATAGTTCTTCAGTTAAATAAAGTGATACTTATGAGTGTGGTTATTCTATGGAAAGAATCACAATGGGCCATAGAACAACATAGAGACTATCAAGCCCACCCCCATCTCCCATTCCCTTGTGCTAAACTGTGGCCTGGGTGTGTGTGGGGGGGGGGGTGTTAAGTGATGGTTTCATTCATGCCTTGTATGTTTGGGTCTTGGAACATAAATTAGGGTATGTCCTGGCAGTGCTACTCAGCTACAAAGACTCCATCTGGACAGCACACCGTGGGTGGGAAAAACATAAAGGAGCCAGGTTTATATATTAATTTATTTTTCGTAGTACTGGAGATTGAACCCAAGGCCTTAAGCTTAAACTCATTACCATTTGATCCATGCCTTAGCCCTTTTGTTGGTATTTTGCTTTTGAGATAGAATGTCTAGCTGACTTCCCCTGTCTGGCCTCATACTCAAGATCTTCCTGCCTCCACCTCCTGATTGACTGAAATTAAAGCTATGCATCACTTTCAATTATTCATTTATTTTTAGCACCAGAGAACTGTTCTGAAAAAAAATCCCTTGTTGGGAAATGAGTGAGCCTGGGGCAGATGAGCCACGGGACATGGAACATGAGAAGTAGTTAATATCAATGCTCTGTGAGAGGAAGGTAGAAGGAAAGGTGTCTCTTAGCTTCAAAATTCTATTGTCCTAGTTCTTGTTTTATTTAGCATGATGATCTCCAGTTCCATTGTTCTAATCGTATTCAGATTTATCTGTTAGCTGATTCCTAACATCTCTTATAGAGCTGAGATAATACCACACTTTGCTTCAAATGTTTTAAAATTTTCTTATTTTGCATCAGATTTGTTACAGAAGCAGATAATTTAGTGACAAAATTAAAAGAAGTTTAAAAACCATTGAACCAACACTTGGCATGTTTCACAGAAACCTTTCTGAATATGTTCATTCACTTACAAGCACTAGCTGATCACCTGCCATGTGCCAGCTATTACCATGTTCTGATTCCTTGGAGGGAAAAAAATCACTGGAAAAGAAAAAAATTCCCTGTTTTTATGGACTTCACACTGAGCCAAAGGAAACAAATCCCCATGTTAAAAACCATCAATGATCAGTGTGGGAAAGAAAAATAATTCAGGACAAAAGAATAGAATGAAACAGGGCAGGGATTTCCATAGGCAAAGAGGGTCTCTAGGGTAAGAACAGAAACTTGGAATGAGGAAATGAGAAATTCCAAGAGAAGGAAAACAAGTGTGAAGCCACAATGCCATCTTTATAGCAACTAGAAAACTCGGGTGTCAGGAGCAGAGTGAGCGAGGGGGAGGGAGGGGGAAAAAGCAGGTGGAGATACTGGAAGAATAAGAACTATGGCTTTTTATTCTTACTGTGGCAGGAAAACATTGGAAGATTTCAAGAATCTGATTTATGTGTTAAAAGGTTCTGGCTACTGTGTGGCAAATGGAGTGCAGGAATGAACAAAGGCTACATCTCAGGAGATCACTGGAGCAGGGCAAAAGAGATGGCCGTGGCAGAGACAGGCTGGTGGTAAAGAGGGTGGTAAAGATCCATGATTGTGGAATCATGGATCTACTAAGAGAAGACAGTTGGGGATGGATGGGCAGGGGATGACTTCAAGACTTTAGTTACCTAAATCTGGGCAGAGAGAGGGTCCTGAGCAAGAGAGAACAGGAGAGAATCTTGCAGCCAAGGATTGCATTAAGTCAAGGCAGACATAATAGTGCCAGATGCTTCACCAAGATCAGAGTTGAGCCAGCGTTGGTATGGTATACAAGATACCACACCCTGCCCAGTGTGCCACATGCTTGCCTGAGACCAGATCACTGAAGGTCACAGATTTACTTACTCCTCCATCTATCCATATTTGAGGAGCTCTGTTTGCTTTGTAATAACAATATAGCAGGTGCTGGTGGCTCACATCTGTAATCCCTACTACTCAGGAAGCTGAGATATGAGGATTGCTGGTTGAAGTCAGCTTGGGCAGGAAAGGCTGTGAGACTCTTATCTCCAATTAACCAGAGACCAGGGATAGAGTTGTAGCTCAAAAAGAGTGCTAGCCTTGAGCAAAAAAGCTCAGGGACAGTGCTAAGGCCCTGAGTTCAAGCCCCATGACACACACACACACACACACACACACACACAATTTGATATGAAAAAATAAGCTCACCTTGAGTTGACAGAGATTCACTCTATACCTTACTATCGAACTATTGTTTAAACTGCTGCAACTACAAAAATTTATCTCTGCATGCTGAGGTTCTAGTGTTAACTCCAATCCTTCCTCCCTAAGGTGTAAAAAACCAGAAGCAGACGGAAACATTCCATTCTGAGCTAGCTTCTATTCGTTGTCATGGTCTTGATTGTACATTGATCTTTTCCCAGGTCCCAGAGTAATTTGTATTAGAGTGGCCACAGCTGAACTGGTATATTCTTTCCCCCCAAAAATCTCATTCTGTCTGCAAGAGTTTGAAGTCGACTCCCTGTTCAGCTTTCTTCCGTTGTCTTCTTCCTTATTTCTAGCTTGTTCCTTTGCAGACCTGCATGGTATGGAAGCTTCAGGAGGCTTCCTTTCCTGCTGCCTTTCTGGAATGGCTTTTCTCTCCCTGCTATGTGACAGCAGGAGGGCTTTACAGGGTCTACCTGCTTTTTTACTTTGGCAGGGCAAGAACAACTTCTAAAGCAAGTTGCTATGGTTACCAAGCCTCCCCAGTGAACAGCAGCCATTGACTCCAGGCTACCTCCTCTGTTGCTCTATGAGACATTCTCCCTGGGCAGAGCAGCTTGAAGTTTTGTGACTTCATCGCTTCTTGCCTACTTCTGTGTGGGTTACACAGAGCGAGGGTCATCGACACTCTATTATGGGGAGCATATGCAAACGCCCACATTGCTATCCATACATTTTTTCAAGTTTGACGTGCCAGAAATCACAGCTGTCTTCTCAAGCCAAACTTCTTGCCATGGTAGCAGAATGTACATGGAATCATTCTGTGGAATGTTTGTTTCTGTCTCTGGACACAAATTAGATGTGTGGAAAATTTACCCCCAGTTATTTCTTCCATAATTTATCTTTTCTATATCTATGAGAAAATAAAGTACATAGGAGTTGTCAATGAGGAGCTTCATTTACAAGTATTTTTGAAAGTTAATGTTTCCAACAGACCCATGACTGAGCATTGTCTATTGTTGATGTATGACTGTAATTATGAGAAATGGTGACATTTGGAGTCTAATTGAGTTCCTGTCTTGTCTAACAGGCACAAATGTTCTAATGTGGAGGTGTTGTTTGTTCTATGAATGCTGTATGGCCTTTATTCTCACCCTGCTCTCACAGAAACACAGCCAGGTCACAAGCCAGAACAGTAGCCTGTTCAATATCTGGAAGAGCCTGGTGTCATCCAGGATTTCTCTTCCCATTGGTCCCTAACCTCCATCTTCCTGTATCCTTCCCCAGCTACATCACCTGGCCATGTTCAGGGTATTGCTGGGAATGAGGAACCCTAGCCCACTTGCTGGATGTAGAATCTGCTCTGCGTTTCCCTCCAGCCTGCAATGCTGCAGTTGGATTGCAGGTGGCAGCACTGGGGCAGGTTGGTTTGGAGATTCCTTCCTCCCTGCTGAAGCTGGTGGTCCCAGAGGATGTCACCATCTCTCAGAAACAACTCTCTGGGCAGCTGCCCAGAGAGCAGAAGCAAGCTTGCGGACTTCATAACTCAGAGAAGACTCAAGTGGCTTGAGGGTTGGGGGAGAGTGAAGTTGGACAAAATGGCAGCCCTCAATCTGTCTTCCATCAGGCAGGCTACTGTGCCTACATGGGTACACTCCTGCCAAGTGTTTCTATGGAGTTAACTAACAGGTGTGGTACTAAACCTTGGGCAAGTTTCTCCACAGATTTCAAAGCACAAAAGCTCTTCGGAAGAAGAGGGCAGGGGAGAATATAATGTTCTCCTGATCCCTCATTTTCTGTCTCCTGGATCCTGGAAGCTTCTGGAAATGCTCCAGGCAGCTGGCTGTGTCAGCAGTCGGCCTCACCTCATATGTCTCTCTCCTCTCAGGCATCACTGTGCTATGTGGCCTGCTTTCTGGTATGTGAAAACCTGTGCTGTCATATTCCTTGTCTGCTTTAGTATGTACTTAAGGCAGGAAGGTGACTGTGGTCCCCTTTAGTCCCTCAAGGCTACAAACAAAGCCCTGTTTATAAGCACTTCTTTTTCTAGTAACTTCCCTGACCTGAAGTTCTCCTGCTGTGTCTCTGGCTCCCTGGGAGCTCGGCTTGGTTTTCCTTGTCAGCTCCTTCTCTGGCTGTGAACTGTAGGGTTCCTCTACCACTAGCACCTCTTCTTCTTTTCTACTTTATATCTGCTCCCAGGGTGACCCCAGTCATGCCCAGGGCTGTGGTAACTTCTGTCACAAATGAGGTTTCTAGGCTGGCTTTCCTGTCACTGATATTGTCTCTGGCAGCACAAGAATGACTCTAAGCAACTGAGTGTGCTCATCTTTCCTCACACTTGATCCTGTTCTTACCATGTGACCAGTTGTGAAGCCTACTTGCATGTATTGTCATGAAGGCTAGCTTCTCCCTCACCTAATTATCAAATCTATCTATCTATCTATCTATCTATCTATCTATCTATCTATCTATCTATCTATCTATCTATCTATCTATCTATCTATCTATCTATCCATCTATCCATCTATCCATCTATCCATCTATCTATCTACCTACCTAGATATCATATCATATCTATCTGTATATATGTGTATGTACACAAACATACACACACACACACTAGGGCTTGAATTCAGGGTCTGGTGCTTTCCTTTAGCTTTTTCAGTCAAGACTGGTGCTCTACTTTTGAGAAACTCATCCACTTGCAGCTTTTTGCTGGTTCACTGGAGATAAGAGTCTCTCAGATTTGTTGGCACAGGCCGACAAATTGAACATTGATTCGCAGATCTCAGCATCTTAAGTATCTAGGATTATAGGAGTGAACTGCAGGTACAAAGCTTTGAAAGCCACTTACTTCTAAAGGAAGCATGAGTTTTGATCCCCATCATGTGCTCTCCAGGTACCTGTATTGTCTCTTCTTTGCACTTGGTAGTTGCAATCTTACTCTTATTCTACTCTGATGATGAGTGTTGGTCTTCCTCCTAGCTTTGCTAAAGTCCACGATGGCTTTTTAGTTTATTTTCCCCTCGGCTGTGTTTCCAGCCCTAATGCAGAGCTTGGCTCTTGGCTAGGAGCTGGTGGGCCCTGCTAAGCTCACAGATGGGCCATGGGTGTCCATGAACAGTGAAAGAGCTGTGGGCTCCACTAGGAAGGGTGCTGCAGAGTGCCGTCCAGGGGACACTGAGCAGGCTGGGGAGCAGCATGCAGGAGCCCTAGCGGCCACCGTCTGTGGAAGCTGGAAGACAACCTGCTCCTGTGCTTCTGACATTGTCGGGTCTCCTCGGCTGCCAGAATGCTAGAACTCTCTTGGGCTGTTAAAGTGATCAACTTGATTTTCTTGTTCTTCTGGGTTTATTCAATGGTGTGTTTTGTTTTTTGCTGATACCGAAGTTTGAACTCATGGCTTCAAGCTTGCTCAGCTTGCTTGTTCAGTTGGTGATCTAGGACCTGAACTACATATCTAGATTTACTTTCTATTGGTTACTTTGGAGATAGGCTAGTTATTTTAGAGATGGAGTTTCATGGACTTTTCTGCCCTGGCTGGCCTCAAATTGTAATTATATGGATCTTAACCTCTTAAATAGCTTTAAATAGATTCTAAATTTTGTTTTATTTGTTTTGTGTTTTGTGGGACAGATCTCAAACTCATGATTCTTCTGTCTCAGACTCCTAATTGCTGGTACCATAGACATATGCTACTATACTCAGGTCTCTTCCAATATTTTAAGGCAACATTTAGCGGGTAATAACAAGCAGGGTGGAGTACTCATCTCAAGGCCAACGAAAGAGGCTGCATCTTCAAGCTGTGGTACTTGAGCAGCAAGGCCTGGGTTGCAAGTCAGGCCAACCTTTGGCCTCTGTCCAGTGACCTTACAGTCCCAGGACATCTCTGGCTATGAACATCCCAGGCTTTCCCACGAATGCTTCCCTATCTCTGGGAAGACAGGCCTGCACTCAACCATTGTGCTCGGCCCATCGCTGGGACAACAAGCACATACCAGCACTGAGTAAGAGAGGAGTCCCGTGCATTTGTGCTTGGAACGGCCTTAAACCACCATCTCTGCTCCCCACCTCCTAAATAACAGATGAAAGCATGCAATTAACCCAAGAAAATCATCCAAGTTATCTTGCAACTCCGAAGCAGGGTAAAATATTTTAAACAGAACTTCCAAGATACAAAACATATCGGAAAAGGACAAAGAAGAAAAGAGGGGAAAAGGTGAACTAATCCTCTCTTTAAATAAAGACAAAAATCTCCAATGGAGCTAAAAAAAAAAAAATAGAATGGAAAGAAAGACAGCCTCTTCAGTAAATGGTGCTGGCAAAATTGGTTAAACACCTGCAGAAAACTAAAGCTAGATCCTTATATATCACCCTGTACCAGAATCAACTCCAAATGGATCAAAGACCTTGAAGTCAAAGCAGACACTCTGAAAACATTACAGGAATAGGAAAAACTCTAGGGCTCTTTGGCACAGGCCGAAGTTTTCTTAATAAAGACCCAGAAACACAACAAATCGAAGAAAGGTTGGACAAATGGGATTGCATGAAGCTGCAGAGCTTCTGCATGGCAAAGGACATAGCTAGCAAGATCAGTAGAAAGCCCATAGATTGGGAGAAGATCTTCACTAGCCATACAACAGACAAGGGTCTCATATCTAAAATATACTTAGAACTCAAAAAATTAAATCCCCCAATAACAAATCCTCAAAGAAACAACCACCTGATTAAGAAGTGGGCTAAAGACCAAAGAGAGACTCCTCTGAAGAGGAGGTAAGAATGGCCAATAGACACAGGGAGAAATGTTCAACCTCTCTGGCCATAAAAGAAACACAAATCAAAACAACATTGAGATTCCACCTCACCCCAGTTAGAATGGCTATAATCAAGAACTCTAACAACAACAGATGCTGGAGAGGATATGGCCAAAAGGGAACCCTACTGCATTGTTGGTGGGAGTGTAAACTTGTTCAACTACTTTGGAAAGCAGTATGGAGGTTCCTCAAAAGACTCCACATAGAGCTCCCCTATGACCCAGCAATCCCACTTTTGGGCATTTACCCAAATGATCACAAACAAGACCATACTAAAGCTACCAGCATAACTATGTTTATTGCAGCATTATTTACCATAGCTAAGATATGGAACCAACCCAAATGCCCCTAAGTAGATGAAGGGATCAAGAAAATATGAGATATATATATCTCTATATATAGATGTATATCTATCTATCTATCTATCTATCTATCTATCTATCTATCTATCTATCTATCTATCTATCTATGAATTCTATGCCTCCATCAGAAAGAATGGCATTGCCTCATTTGTTAGGAAATGGAAAGACTTGGAAAAAATTATATTAAGTGAAATAAGCCAGACCCAAAGAAGCATAGGTCCCATGGTTTCCCTTATCTGCAATAACTAGTATATGTCTCGGACAAGCAGAAAAGGTCAAAAGCTATGTACCTATGACCATATAAGATGATGCTAAATGAAATGACCCCAAGATAGGGACACAGAAGATTTTATCTTTGTTGCTGTTGTTTTAATGTACTGTGTGATATTTTTGCTTCTTTTGTATATTCTTCCCCCATGGTATAATCCCTGTTTTCACTGTATTTGATGTTGGTGTCCTGCATCTTGTGTATACATTTTTCTAATTTGGGGAGGGAAATAACAAAATGCTGAAATAAGGATACAGGTTGACCCATTGTAACAACGAGATGTACAAGACACTATGTTGAAAATGAACTTTACAGCTTGCAGTGGGGGCGTGGAGGAGTTAGGGAGGTGAGAGGGAAGGAATGGTAGGGGAAAAACAAAGGAGGGGGTAACAATGCTCAATAGGAAATGTACTCATTACCTTACTCATGTAACTGTAACCCCTTTGTACAGTATCTTTACAATAAAAATATAGTAAAAATAATATTAATAAAAAATAATATTAATGAAGAGTTTCATGGGAAAAAATTCTCCAATGGAAAAATGTCTGAAGACAATTACCTCAGCCAACAAATTACATCATACCACGTTAGATATATAAAGACATGTTTAAAGTAATTAGTAATCAAATAATGCAAATTAAAACATGATACAAGTTTATAGCAATTAGCTTGTCCAAAAAAATACCAATTTGGATGGTGGCAGGGGTTCATGAGATATGGGAAGGAAGAAGGAGAAAGGAGGAAAGAGGAAGGGAGGAGCCTCATCTTTCTGGAGATAATAGTTGGGTCTCTTGAGGAATTAGGGAGTGTGAGATCCATCCATTCTCACATAGGAGTTTATCCTGGGGAAGCTCCAAGAGCTCCAGAAGAAGCTGCTTGTTTCTAGGAGTTGGAAATGAACCTGGTACCCATGCAGGGGAGTAGACAGGTCAGATGAGGTGGAGCCCAGCCTGGGTCGGCTGCAGTCAGAGCTAGCAGTGTGCAGAGAGCTTGAAAGTGCTGTGCTCCGTGGGACAGATACAAGAGTGCTGTAAAACACACCCCACCCACAGACAGCACGTGACCCAGATAAGCAAACATACCTCTAGGTAGTCCTGAATTTATGATAGATTATGTCCCAATAAACCCATGAGAATTTGAAGGTACCACAAGTGGAAAACGCATGTCATGCACCTAAGCTGTGTAGGTAGCACCCAGCACAAGGTGGTGGATCTGTCATTTACCCTTGTGATCCAGGGGCTGTCTGGGACCTGGGGCTCAAGGTGACTCTTGTCTAACATCAATGGAGAGGGTTGGACTGTGGACTCCTGGCCCTAGCCCAGGAAAGAGAGGTTCAAAGTATAATTTCTACTGAATCCAAGTAGAAATATCACAAATCAAGACATATTAAGCCAAGAGCATCTGTACAAGGAAAAGACTGGAATAGAAGAGAATATGAAGCTAAAGGAATACATTTTGCTGGGTGCTGGTGACTCACGCCTGCAATCCTAGCTACTCAGGAGGCTGACATCTGAGGATCATGGTTCAAAACCAGCCCAGACAGGAAAGTCCATGAGATGCTTTTATCTGCAGTTAACCACCAGAAAACCAGAAGTGACTCTGTGGCTCAAAGGGGTAGAGTGCCAGCCTTGAGCAAAAGGAGCTCAGGGCAAGTGTCCAGGCCAAAACAGAAGGAAAAAAAAGAATACATTTTTTTAAAATATGTGGAACTCATCAACAGATTGAGGTGTGGTGTTATTTTGGGGGGCAGGGGGAGGTGGAGTACAGAGGCTTGAACTCAAGGCCTAAGCTCTGATCTTTAGCTTTTTCCCTCAAGGCTAACAATCTACCATTTGAACCACAACTCCACTTCTTGCATCTTGGTGTTTAGTTGGAGTCTCACAGACTTTTTTTGCCCTGGCGGGCTTTGATCCATGATTCTCAGATCTCAGCCTCTTGAGTAGCTAGGATTACAGGTGTGAGATGCCAGCATCCATCTTAGGGCATTTGAATAGCTGCATTGCTGGAGAAGTTTCTGCTTCCTCATGGAAATGCTGATGAATCTGCATCGTGCCAAGATGTAAAGCAACGACTGTAGTTTTGTGATGTCTCAGGATGTGTCCATCAATTTAATTAAAAACCAAGTGAAAAAGCATAGCATTTAAGAGGAGAAAGGAAGGGCAATGGAGAGGCTGCCCGCAAGCAACAGCACAGCCCTCTGCAGTACAGAATCCATTTAAATAGCTACCGTCCTCTGTTTTGTTTTGTTTTTCCTCCTCGATTATTACATCTTTTGTGCTGAGATGCAAGCTCTGTTCCCGGGTCTGTCTTGTCCTGCAGAGAAGCAAGGTCGGGCCCTCTTTCTGTGAACCCCAGTGTGCGCGCTGACACCCCAGCCTGGGCTGCTCTGGGCGGTGCTTGAAACCATCGCCAGGCCCTCCTCCCCTCCCCCCCATCTCCCCCTACCCCCCCTTCCTCCCCCCTCCCCAGATGCCTGCTGGGACGACTGATTTCTGGAAGGCCTTCCTGTTTCTACGAATCCATTAACAAAATGCAAATGGCTTTTTGCAGGGAGCTCTCCGAGGAATCGGCTCGGCCTAGCCGCACGCATGTGCAGATTAGTTTGGAAGGCGGCCAGCGGCTGGGCCCAGGCGGGCAGTGGGGCAGCGGTGGCGGCGCCTAGCAAGGCCGGATGATACTGATCTGCAGCTTCTCCTGGCTTCCCTGGGCCCCTTCTTCAGCGTGGACAGCTTGGCTTCGTGTGGGCTTGGTGGGTGCCCAGGGCCGCAGCTAGAGATGGAGGGTGATGAGATTCCAGCTGGAGATGTGCATCTGCACCTGACCTTCCCATGCCTCCCTCCTGCCTCACCTTCCCGATTTCGAGGATCAAGTCTGCAGGCTGCTGTTTGCTGTCAGTGGGGACAGTAGAAACTCTCCCCGGGGTATTCTGGAGTGAGTGAGTGAGTGTGTGTGTGTGTGTGTGTGTGTGTGTATACCTTGGGGCTTGAACTCAGGGCCTAGGACTTGTCCTTGAGCTTTTTTTTTTTTTTTTTTGCACAAGGCTAGCACTCTACCACTTGAGCCACAGCTCTACTTCCAGCTTTGTGGTGGTGAATTGGAGATAAAAGTCTCACACACTTTCCAGCCCTGGCTGGCTTTGAACCATGATCCTCAGATCTCAGCCCTCTGACTAGCTAGGATTATAGGCATGAACCACTGGCACCTCACCCTAAAAAATCTTCTAAATAAGACTTTACATTAATACATAATATTTAGTATGTAATATATATTACAGAGTATATATTTTATGTGTTATATATACTATATGCTGTATTTTATATCATGAGTAGCTAGGATTACAGGTACGAGCCACCAGCAACTGGCAGCTTAAGATTTTTTTTAAATTTGTAAAACATGTTCCTGATGTCTTGCCTGTGGTCAGAAGCATGTAGGATTGGGGCAGGAAGTCTCAGCCCCCCCCCCCCCCACCTTCTAAAACAGACAGTACCTGGCCCACCACTGCCCAGCAGTTCTGCAAGACAGACAGAACTGTAGACTTGAGCTTCAAGGTGCATTATGTCTTTGACCCTATATAAACTTTACACACACACACACACACACACACACACACACACACACATTGATAATCCCTAATCAGAAAATGTAAAACCTGAAATGCTCTGGATCCCACAAGTTTTGGAGCACCTACATAATGCCAGAGCAGTGGAAGATCCCAGATCCAAACTTTTGTTTTATGTGCAAACTATTAAAAACATAGTATAAAATTACTTTAAGCTTACACGAAGAAGGCATGAAACATAAATGAATTCTGGACTTGGGTCTTATCCCCAAGCCATCTCATTAGGTTTATGCAAATAGGCCAAAATCTGGAAAAAGTCTGAAGCACGTTTAGTTGCAAGCATTTTGGATAAGAGACTTCCACCTGTGAGTGAAACATTCACCTACTGCTTGAAAATGACGTGGAGGAAATTGAGCTGGCAATAAAAATGTCAACATCGGAAGTGGCGCTGTGGCTCAAGTGGTAGAGCGCTCGTCTTGAGCTGGAGAGCTGAGGGACAGCGCCCAGGCCCAGAGTTCAAGCCCCACGACCGACCAAAAAAAAAAAATAAATAAATAAAATAAAGCAATTCGATTCACTATGTAAAAAAAAAAGTCAACATCTTTTCACTCTGTATTTATATAAAAATGGACACATTTTACAAAAATGTAGGATATTAGATTTTTTGAGCATTCAATTCATAAAAAGCTAGATGACTTTTTGAATTGTTATTGAGAAAGATTCTTGTTACATAATGTGAGAGGCCTCAAACTTACGATCCTCCTGATGAAGCCTCTTGAGTACTAGGATTACAAGAGTGCACCACTGTGCTAGAATCTTGATTGACTGATTGTGTGTGTGTGTATGTATGTGTGAGTATGTACATACACTAATCAGTACTGGAGCTTGAACTGAGGGCTAGGGCACTGTCCCTTAGCTTTTCCCCTCAAGACTGGTACTCTACCACTTGAACCACAGCCTCACTTCCAGCTCTTTGGTGAGTAATTGGAGATAAGAGTCTCATAGACTTTCCTATCCTTGTTCTGTTCAAACCATGGTCCTCAGATCTTGGCATCCAGAGTAGCTAGGATTACAGACATGAGCCAGCCTAGATTAATTTCTGAGATATGAGTGCATGGAATTTTGCTTGGCAACTAGCCGGCATTCTGAATGACCAATAGGTGGCAGTGTTGCCCTGCTTGAGGTGATCCTGCCAGTGCCCTAGGGAGGAGTCTTCTCATGCCAGTCTGGATTACTCACCAACCCCAGAACCTGTTTAGAAACTGTCAGGGTGTGTAATGCTGGTGTCTCCCACCCACTAGCACCCACCAGGGGGTTTACTCGATTCCACAAGGGTCTGCAATCATTTCTGAGGTGAAAGGGTTAAGGAGAACACAGAAAGCAGTGTTGGCCAGGCTGCGCTTCACCAGATAATTCTTACAAGCTTAATTTTTAGAGAAATTATTTTATCTTATTTTTATTTTTGGTGGCATCAGAACTTGAACTCCTGGCCTTGCACTTACTAGGTAAATGCTCTACCATTTGAACCATGCTCTCAGCCCTTTTCGCTATGGTAAATTTTCAGATAGAGTGTTACATTTTGCCCGGGTTGGCTGACCTTGGGTTATCT
Source organism: Dipodomys spectabilis (assembly GCF_019054845.1). Taxonomy (NCBI): domain Eukaryota; kingdom Metazoa; phylum Chordata; class Mammalia; order Rodentia; family Heteromyidae; genus Dipodomys; species Dipodomys spectabilis. The sequence goes on along the minus strand of NW_024870678.1, from coordinate 3,765,324 downwards.
AGGTTTCTATTATAACTGGGATAACGGGTAGGTGCCACACATCTGGCTTGTTTCTTTGTTTTCTTAATTTTATTTTGTTGGAAAGATGATGTACAAAGGGGTTACAATTACATAATAAGGTAATAAGTACATTTATTGTTGGACATTGTTACCCCCTCTCTTTTTTTTCTGCCATTTTCCTTCCCTCCACCCCTGGCTTGTCTCAGTAATTTTTTTGCCCAAGCTGACTTGAAATCATAATCTTCCCACTTCTGCTTCCCAAGTAGTTAGATGACAGGCAGATGTCACCATACCTGTCTCAAGAAAATATTTTGAAACATTTCTTTCTTGCCTGCTTTGAATTTACAGAGGGGCTCTCTAGAGGTCCGAAGAGGATTGGAGAGACATTCTTAGGATCACCATGTCCTGGGTGGGCTCCCCGAACCTCCACTTGTGAGATGGATATTGTCAAGCTAGCCATTTGAGAGATGAAAGCACGGAATTTCAGAGAGAGAAACTTGTAATTAGTCATGAAGCCAGAACATGAAGTTTACACCAAAGTTTCTGATTTCTAGTTGAGCCCAGTTAGGTGTGCTAGCTCTGGGAGTCAGTCCTATTTCTCTAGAGAAAGCCATGTACTGTGGATAAGCAGGAGCTCAGTGTGGAGCTGGGCCTCTATGTGACAGACTGGCTGCCACAGGGCTGCCTTCTCCCGGGACGGCTTATAGTGAGCATCTGGAATGCATGGAGTTACTCAGAGCTTCACCAGTGGTTTGAAATAATCACTTAGCAGTACCTAATTTGTGGACGATCATCTCAGATTCGGTGGTTTTCTCCAGTACTAAGAGTGAAAGCAACCTGGACAATCTGTATTGGTCTTGTGGACAGTCGAAGGAATGGGTGGAATGCCCACCAGACCTGGGGAGGTCAGTGAGGAATCAAAGCCAAGGATTTGATTTACCACCTTGGCCATAACCACAACCACTATCACCACTACCACTACCTCCATGTCCCATTTGACGTGTGAAGGTGTACAGTGGAGCAGCAGCACCCTCTGGTGGACACTGATAGGTAGTGACTTCTCATGTGGCTCAATCTGAGGCGAGAACAATTTACCTGGGCATTTGAGTTATGTTTCTCTGAGAATCTGTCTTAGGCCTTCTTAATTCAATCCTCCTGAAAACATTTTCCAATACCTGCGTGCTCAGCAGGTAATACCAATAATCAATAGAATCCTCTAATATTTGTTGAATACTTATCCTGTATTGGGTCCTAGGCAGGAGATCTTTATGTCCTAGAAACTGCTCTGGATTCATCATGGTGCTCATTTAACCTGATGTGTAAGTGATATTTAATATTTTCATTTACACATGGAAATATTGAGGTTAAGTAACTATACCCAAGGGTATAGAGTTGGAATATATAGATTTAAGTCTAAACATCTGCCTCCTTGGGCTCAATCATTGTGAATTATTGTCCATTCAAAGTATATTATACATTCACAGTATATATAGAGAGAGACCTTTAATAAGGTTTAGAAAGGGGCTGCAAAGAAGATAAATACCAGCCAAACACAGTGGCTCATGCCTACAATTCCAGCTATTTGGGAGGTAGAAATAGGAGGATCACAGTCTGAGGCCCATTTAGGCAAAAAAAGTTCAAGATCCTATCTGAAAAATAAATAGAGCACAAAGAGCTAGGGGATGTGGTTCAAGTGGTAGAGTGCCTGCCTACCAAGTGTGAGGCACTGAGTTCAAACTCCAGTATCATAAGAAAGGAAGAAAGGAAGGAAGGAAGACAGGAAGGAAGGAAGGAGTGAGGCAAAGAGAAAGGGAAGAGAGGAACAGAAGAGACAGGAAAGAATGATGAATATTAACTATCAAGCAATGCATGAACTATCCTCCTGGATTTGAATCCAGAACTGTCTAACACCCGAGCCCTGCTTACAAGCAGGTGCTCCATGCTGTCTTGAGTTGGAGAAGCATCATGAATAATCACCTTTCATAATTATTAAGCTGTAAAGCCCTAAGATCTGCTGTCTGCCACTGGCAGGTGCTTGTGCTTGTTCCTTGTTCGGAACCCGGAGTCCAAAGGTCTGAGTGACAGGAGCCAATGACGGATGTAGCAGTGCACAGGCTGGAGTCTGGGTGCAGGGCAGAATGTTAGAGTGCAGGCCTCAAGCCGTGAGACCCTCTGGCACAGTTGGCAATGCAGGAGGTACAGGGTAACATGAATAGTTGAGGCGGGAAACTGGGGCTTCAGGAATCCAAGGCAGCTCCCATGCTGTCTGGCGCACTGCTTATTCAGTGGAGAGAACAGCAGCTTGGATGCTCCACTCACAGGCCAGGCCTTAGCTGGCCCGTCCTGGGCTTCCATGGGAGGACCCAGTGCTGGGCCTGGTGGGTAGCAGCAGCTTCCTGCCAGCCTCACCTTGCTATTGGTGGACCCAGAGTCTCTGCCAGCTGCCAGTGCTGGACAAAGTGACTGACATTTGTTTTTCAATCTTCTGTAAAGAGCTATGCCACACTGGAGGCTCATGTCTCTAATCCTAGCTACTCAAGAGGCTGATATTTGAGGAACAAAAGTGTGAAGCCAACCCAAGCAGAAGAGTCTGTGACACTCTTACCTTCAATTTAATAGCAAAAAGTGTGTGGAGGTGTGGCTCAATGTAGAGCCTTGAGTGAAAAAGCCACAGAAGAATGCAAGACCCTGAGTTCAAGCCCCAGCACTGGCACCAAACAACAACAACAAAAAGCTATACAAGCAGGACTTTAAGGCAAGTTGTCTGCCCACCTTCCAACAAGACAACACTGCCACTCTGGATCTTCCTTTGTTGAAGTTTTCTAGCCAAGATGGTGGCCACAGTCAAGGTGAGAATCTCTTAGGAGCTGTGCATAGTTGCTCCAGTTCCAGACCAGACTTTGGCTGAGCCCTGGCCCAGGCCTCTTTTCCTGCCCCCCATTCTGAAATGCTCCATGACAGGAAGCATGGAAGTCGGCTCCATTGGCTCAGAAAGAAAAGAGAAGGATGGCAATGAACTTCCTGGACTGCTTTGCAGTTTGGTGAGCACCTGTCCAGGAATTACTGTGGATTTGACCTGACAGAGGAGGAACTGCTGCCAATGCTGTGATCCTCCACGAGGGCACCTCAGATCAGCTTCACCACTGCCTGTCTCTCAGAGGCTCCTTAAAATGAAGACTTCTGAATTAGCTGACCATGGTAGCTCCTGCCTGTAATTCCAACTATTTGGAAAGCAGAGGTAGGAAGATCTCAGTCCACGCCTAGACTGGAAAAAATGAAACAAAACAACTTGTGACTCCATCTGAAAAATAATGCAAGCACATAGGGCCGAGTGTGTCTTAAATGGCAGATTAATAAGCTAGAAACCCTGAACTCATACTGCAGAACTACCAAAATATGCAATTCCAGAGCCTCACTCCAGAGACTGGTTCAGAAGAAACTGGTTTTTGAGCAGGACCTAGAACTCTGGACTTTCGCTAAGTCCCCAGATGGCTTTGCAGGAGGAGAGAATCACAGGTGTACCAGCTACTGTGCGTTGTATCCTTTGCTACTGTCTGGAATGGGCCTGTCTCTCCTGCTGCAGAGAAGGCAGAGATTTTAAAGGCCTAAATAAGCCAGGCATAGTGGCTCATAATCCCAGCTACTTGGGAAGCTGAGGTGAGGAGGATCATAATTTGAGGCCGGTCTGGGCAAAATGTTTGCTAGACTCGATTCTCAACCAATAGCTGGGTGTAGTAGCGAATGCCTGTCATGTCAGCTATATGAGACACCAAGAGTGCAGAAAAGTCTATGAGATTCCATCTCAGTGATAAGGGATTCCATCTCCATAAAAGAAGCTGTGTGTGGTGTTGCGTACCTGTCATCCCAGCTATGGCAGGAAGTGTAAAATAGGAGGGTTGTAATCCAGGGAAAAGCTCAGGTAAAAGTCAAGACACTATCTCAAAAATAACCAATGGTGAAATCACCAATGACCATTAAAGTGCAAAACTTTCTCTCTCAGTAAAGCAGCCCACATGCTTGCTTTGTGATTAGATGTGTGAATAGATTTTTGAGATTCTTTTCCAGTTGATCTATTCTGTGATGTATTTTCCTTTGAAAGGGGGAAAGGGATTCCATGCTCTAATAAAGTAAAAGTATTAGAAAAAGAAAAAAATAACCAGTAGGGAAAAAAACAGACATGGGTCCTGGCTCAGCTGTAGAGACCTATCTAGCAGGTGCAAGGTCCTGAGTTCATACCTCACTGTAGAAAATAAAAGACACATACATCTGTCACTTTTTTCTTTTATAAGGATATTTAAACCTGGTTAGTAAAGGAACTGTAAGAAAGCCAGGGGGAGCCATTGAACTAGGGGTTAAAATAGCTTCAGTCAGGCAGGGGCGTAGCTCAATGGAAGAGCATTTGCCTAGTATGCACGAGGCCCTGTGTTCAAACCCCAGTACAAATTAAAGAAATTTTTAAAAAACCAGTCTTTGTAATTTACAGAAGCATAGCAATGATCCCATGGCTAGAGTTCCTTCCTAGAACACATTGCTAGGGCTGTCCCTGCAATCATTTCCCCTTCCTAGGTCCAAAAGACAGGTGTGTGGGAGGAGGGGGAGGGGCGGGTGAGGGATGGCCTAATGTCTCCTGTGTTGACTGGTGGTAGTGCACTCCTCCAGTTGGATGGCCCAGCTCAGTTTTATTGGCTTCTTAGGAAGCAGGAAATTCGTTCCTTCCAAATTAGAGGTGATAATAGGGCTCTGCCTGCAAAGTTGGAGGTAGTGCGAACTCAGGGAGACAGAGGAGAATTTCTGTGTTGGTCTCTGCCACGTCACAGATGTGGGTCAGCACAACCTGATTTCTAGGTCAGTTGGGCTCAGGCAGCAACAAGGAGACATTCTATTTGGGGACTTGGTGTTTTTATATTTGTGTGGGGCTATAAATTCACCATTGGAGGTGAAGGGTCAGGATGTTGAATATTTCTTCTTATATTTGTTAGCCATGCCAACTTCTGAGAACTGCCTGTCCAATTCTTTTTTCCATAATTGGATTATTTGTTCTTTTTTGTTTTTTTTTAGCTCTTTGTGTGTTCCGGATATTAATGGTTTATCTGTTAATAGGCAGTGAGGATTTTTCTCCCATTCTGTGTGTTGTCTCTTGATTCTGTTTCCTTGCAAATAAGTATAATTCTTCTCTTACATTCTCAAAATGGTAGCCTCCCTGTAGAATTAACTGTCTGGGGGAGGGGAGAATGGATACTTACACTCTTTTTGAGTCTAGAATGAGGTCTAGAATGGGGCTGACAACTGGAGTATTTTGGTTGATGCTAATTCTGAAACCTTTGACATTCTGATGAACAATGCATTCGGTCATTCATGTTTAAGTGGCTTTGCTTATGTCTAAAACATTTCAGAGGACACACAGGAAGCCTTCTCTCCTCTCTCTAAGGGGCAGTGGATGCTGTGAGTCAGGAGGCCAGGGCTCTCTTAGGGAGACTAACCTTTCCTTCCAGCCTACCCAGGAAGGCCAAGTGGAGGGGGGAAGGGGAGGGGAGGAATGCTGTGGTCTTTGAAGGAGCAGGACAGCAGGTCAGGAAGGCCCAGGTGACCTGGTGAAGAGCAGCCAGCACACATGGCCGTTGTGAGGCCCGTAGTTTAAGTCCCTGGAACACAGAGAGGGATTTAGGTCAGCAGGAAGTTGGGAATGGAATGAAAATGAGTCTGAGCAGCTCCATACCCAGAGGCCTGGGGGAAACAGGAAGTGACCGAATGCTGTTGATGCCCGGGTGTTTGTTCTTAAGCCAGCGGGGAAACCTGGGCAAGATGTCTGACTAATTGAGATAGTTGCATATCCAGAAATCACAACTCAAAGCCATTTTCCTTGGATGACCTAAAAAGCCCACTCCTGTGGGAGGTCATATTTTAAAAACACAGAGATAGACATGCAGTTGAGTTTCTCCTTGCAGAATTTACTTATATTCCATCTGTAGTCTTACTACTAAGTAGTGGCTAGTTATACTCCATCTGTACCCCTCCCCAGGGGAAGCCCCCTCCAGTCTGCTTCCATCCAGACCTGCTTTCATGTTTGGCATAATTGATACCTTTACAACCTTCGATCAGACTGATTTTCTCAAGAGCATCTTCCACATCTTCATTCTGGTGTTTTCTTTGCCTAGCACAGAGTAGGCCAAATGTATCATTCCAACAGGGCACTGAGTGGCTCACGCCTGTAATCCTAACACTCAGGGGGCTGAGATCTGAGAATCACAGTTTGAAGCCAGCCTGGGCAGGAAAGTCCCTGTGAGATCCTTATCCGCAATGAATCCTCAAATGGAGACTCAAAACAGGCCCAGGCCCTGAGTTCAAGTCTTAATATTGGTGTGCAGCATCAATGCACAGATGCACACGTGCACTTGTGCACACACACACAGAGGAAAGCTCACCACTGTGGGCTGCCCTAGTCTGCCCACCTACTTTTAGACCAAAGTGAGCCAAGGAGCCCATCTTCCCTGCAAGATCTTCCTAAGAAAGAGAGAAAGCTGGCAGAGATTACATGTTGCAGGTGGTCTGTACTCTGAGGCTTTTATCTCTGTCGCTATCCTCTCTTGGCCCCCCAATAATCAGTGATGTAACAGTATTTGGAGGCTACCCTTAGTGATGAGGGAATAGGCCATAGCCTCTTCATTCCCTCTAACCAGCTCTTTTCAGATCTGATTGAACATTGAACAAGACAGCGTGCAGGGCCCAGGAGCTCTGGCCTCTGGCCCTTCTTCCACACTGCCTTCCCTGCTTTTCCATCAGCATTTTCCCCTCTGCTTCCTCCCCGCTGTACGTCCTCTGATCTCTGGGCATTTATTCTGTCCATCCTCTCTGTGTCCCTGATGACTTCTTAGGGGTGACACTTATGACCTCCAGGACTTACTTACACCATGGTGGGTGCCTGAGGATTTCTGGATTGAAACAAATGAAAACATGTGAAGGCTTTCTTTACTATTTCAAACGCTCTTCACAACCAATTCTAGGTGGGGCCCTTTCCTGGCTTCCAAATGACACACAAGGGCCGAGAGCTCCCCAAAGTGGGGACGGGGGAGCTGCTGGGCACGGGGTTAGGGGTGCGGACGTCCCGCTTGGTCTTCTTTCCACTGACCGAGCCCCCTCCCGCTGCACGCCCCGCAAACCCTCTGTGTCCTTGCCCTTTCCAGCATCTGCCACGTGTCACACGTGGCTCCAGGCAGCACGGGGCTGTTTTTAGCTTGTGTGGCACGTGGGTTCGGCTAACTTAATGAGCTCTCTATAGGAGAAGCTTTCTTGAGCGACCGTTGCTAAGGGGCAGCGACACATTGCTCACCGGGTTGTGATGGAAACGTGATGAGATGCTGATCTGAGCGCAGCAGAACCTGCCAGAGCGTCTGCTTCGTGGCCTATGGGCTATCACAGGCCAACAGGGCCCTGCCTTGTGTTTTCAGCAAATGAACAAAGGTGTTACAGAGCCAGGAGGAGGGGGTTGGGGGAGACTTCAGGTGCGTGGGTCTGAGGGCACATGTCAGCTTCCACAGCTCTGCCTGGGCGCTGACTCACCTGCCCAGGCAGGAGCCAGGTGGCCCCTGCTCTCAATGAGGTTATAGCACAGAGATGATCCAGTGATATGGGGCTGGGGCACGGGGGGCGGGGGGGAGCGGGAGGGGGAGGGAGAATGAGGTCCCGGAGGAGGGAGAACGTGAATACACCTTAGCATGCCGAAAGTGAGGGCTGGGGCTGGGTCCTGAAACACCAGCCTGGAAGAGCGAGGGAGGAGAAGGGAGGATGAGGGGGATTGCGGAAGAGAAGGAAAGAAGGGGAAGAGAGAAGAAGGGAGGGGAGGGGAGGGAAGAGCAGGAGAAGGGAGAGGAGGGGAGAAGTGAAGTTGGGGGAGGGGAGAGGGCCAGGTGAAGGGGGAGGAGGAGAGGGAGGAGAGAGGAGGGGAGGGGAGGGGAAAGGTGGGGAGGGGAAGGGAGGAGACAGGAGAAGGGCCCTCAGCAGGGCACAGTGGACTCCTGTGAAGCAGGGCTGGAGGCAGGAGGGAGCCCCTCAAGCAAAGTGGGTAATGGTATCTTCCCGCCACCCTCTCCCTCCAAGGCCCCCTTCTGGGTGTTTCCTCATAGCTGCCCTGAACATTAACCCATGAGCCCACCAACCCAATTAACCCAAGAGTTCACCAGACTCTTACTTCCAATTAACCACCAAAAGCTAGAATGGAGCAGTGGCTGAAGTGATGAGTGCTAGCCTTCAGCAAGAAAGTCAAGTGAGAACATGAGGTCCTGAGTTCAAGCCCCAGTACCAGAGTATTTGTTTGTACACATACACAGACATGCACCAACTTTATATATGGAAAACAGTATGATTGTCTCAATAGACTCACAAAAAGCATCAGATCATATTTAATACCGGTTTACAGAGCAACAGTTCTCTCAGTGAACTAGGAATTGAGGGAACTATTCTCACCTATATACAGACTATCCACACACGCTCTCTCTCTATATATATAGAGAGATATATATCTATATCTATAGATATCTATGTCTATCTATCTATAGCTCTTTCTATATATATAGATATATATATAGAGAGATAGAGATAATATATATCTATATCTAGATATAGACCTATATTAGAAGAGAGTAAAATATTAAAATTTGTAAAAGCATACAGATGAGAAATAAATAAAGCTGGCATCTTCTAAAGGAATCACAGGAATTAAAGGTTCAGTGTTATGAAAAATGTTAATGCTAATTAGTCTAAACAGTCATTCAAATTAATCAATATCTTTCCCATCAAAATCCCAGAAGGAGTTTTGCAGAAATTGGCAAGCTTTTTCCAAAAGTCTTAAGGGAATGCAAAGAATTTAGAATAGTCGAAACTATTTTGATTTAAACATTGATTTTGATTAAACTGTTGATTAAGAAGAACAAATTTGGAGGCGTTACCCCACCTAATTTTATGATTTAATACACAGCTGTATTGAGCTAGAGAAGCCCAACATAAATATGCATATCAATGTGTAGGTCTGACCTTGACAGCCCCATGCAAGGACAGCTGTGTGGGCTGAAGCAGAGAGACTTCGTGGACCAAGAGGGGCAGAAGCTGGAGGAGCCATCCCACAGATTAGAACTGCAGCCCTGAAGCACCTAGATTGCTTTCCATCAGAACAATGTGTGTTCCTCAGTTTACCCATTCAGAAGATACTCTCATTCAGAAACATTCTCACAGATGCACCAGGTTCTTCACATGATGTTGATCTACAAGCATCTCCACTGTGGTCTGCGGCCACAATACTTCAGCAATAGGATGACTCTGTGCTGAAGAGGTTCTGCACAGATGTGGGGATGGTACTGGGCAACTAAGATGTCTCCCCAGTTTTCCTTGTGGCAGTATTCAGGACAAGGGTATTCCCCTTGTTTTTTCTGCTCAAGGCTGGTGGTGCTCTACCATTTGAGCAATAACTTCACTTCAAGTTATTTGGTAATTATTGGAGTCTCATGGTCTTTTCTTACATCTCAGCCTTCCTTTATTTTTGATGTTTTGACATACCAGTGAAATAGGGAGTTCAGGTCTGGCCAGCGCCATCTTGGCCACGTGGTGGATGGTAGGGTCTGGCATCTTGTCTTCACGGTGGGGGAAGGTGAGGCTCCCACCTCCCAGGTGATGGGCTGCCTGAATCTCTGGAGGCAGGGCTAGGCACGTGACAGATGGGTTACTAAACTTATCAGACCAGTGCCTGGGACTGGAGTTTCCTGTGACCTTCCCCCTGACCTGACCCTGTTTAGGCCCAGACCAGCTCAGGTGCCATTACACCATGCCACATGTCTCTGTGTTGGTGAACTTTCTCCTGTCTCCTGGCTCTTTTAAGGTCACTATGGCATCCCACTGCAGCTCTCCATTGGAGCAGAATTGGTTTGTTGGTATTTGTTTTTTTCTTTCTTTCCTCTCTGGCCTTCTTGGCTCAGTTTCCTAACAATGCTAAGTGTATTTACTGGCTGCTGGTGTTTGAGACAGGTGTCCGCCATGCATTTGCTGGCCTTTTAATAAAGACTCCAAGATTCAACCTCTCAAAATGTGGCTTCTCCAGTTTCCCTCCTTACAACACCAGGGCCTCCTGGAGAGATTGCTCTTCCCAGCCTGGCTAATTCATCAAGAGAGCTAACAACTCACTTGCAACCAATGCCTTTCCATGCAAACTAATGGATAACTTAGAGCCACTGCAAGGCCACACAAGGTATACTTAGGGGCCACATCTACAGCCTGGAGCCTGCTGAGATTGCTTCAAACCAGCCTGAGCTGTTGGCCTGCTGTGCTTCCTGTGAAAACCACAGCAAAGGCTTTTTCCAATGCTCCCTACCTCCCCTCCATCTCCTTCCTACCCCATTTTTCTGCCTCCTGTCTACCCTGGCAATCTTCCCAATGGGTCTGTGTAGCGTGTCATACCTCTTGTTTCTGAGGGCCTAGGGGTGTAAATGGATTCCTACGTCATGGGGCTTCCAGGTCTGCGTACCTTACCCCATCTGATAAAAACAAGTCCTAGGTACATTTTGACACGTGTTGCCTATAGAAGAACAGAAAAGGGACTGAGGGTTCCACTGTTAATATATTCTTGGTGTTTTTGTCCTCAGTTGCTTGCTCTGTGGATTGGAAAGAACTTCACCAAGAAAGTCACACTCAGTCCTGGCCTTGAGACTAGTTATCTCTGTGGGACACAGGCAGAAATGTGGGTTTCTGCTGGCGTGCTCTGGGCTCGTGCCCAGCCAGCCCTTTTACTCTTTGTTGATGTGCTAACTCAAATGACAAATTTTAGAAAGTGCCAGGGAGAAGCTGCATGCCATTCTGTGGGCAGCTTGGGGGGTCGGGGGCTAAGATTGTTTTGAAAAGCATAAGAAAGATTCTTAACAAGAGCTAAAGATAGCAGGAGGACACACTTGATTTTTACCTGGAGCCAATCTCATTTGGTGACTAATTTAGGAGAAATAGAATGTAATCTCAGGCTTTTATGATGATAAGTGCATTTAGGCTTGGTGCTTCTGGCTCAGAAAAAGTCTTTACCCAACTCTCAAAGAGGGAGTTCATGGGTGGCTTGCTCAATGCGGGGTAAGCATATGTTACTGTGGCCAAATATCTGAGAAAAACAAAGATGGAAAGGTGTTTCTTTGTTTTGTTTTGCCAGTCTTGAGGCTTGAACTCTGAGCCTAAGCACTGCCTCTGAACTTTACTTGCTCAGTGCTAGAGCTCTACTACTTGATCTATAGCTCCACTGCCAGCTATTTAGGTGGATAATTGGAGAGAAGAGTCTCACAGACTTTTCTGCCCGAGCTGGCTTTCAACTTGATCATCAGATCTCAGTCTCCTAAGTAATCTGGGATTACAGATGGGAGCCATGGACATCCAATAGGGAAGGATGTATTTGGGCTCACAGTTTTTGATAACTCAGTCTTTGGTCGCTTGGCACGTGGATAGAACATCACAGTATTGGGAGTACCTCATGGTAGACAGGAAGCAAAGTGAGCTAGGGAGGGGCCAGGGCCAGGCTATCCTCAAAGATCCTCCCCCATGACCTATTTCTTCCATGTAAGTCACACCTCCTAAAATTTCTAGACCTTCCCCAAACAGAGCTACCCAATGGGGATCAATACATGATTCTTTCAGGTGAACTAGACATATCCAAACCCTATGCATTATTTGGGACTGTTATGGTTATAATCTCTTATCTTTTCAAATCATTGCGATCAGTATTGCATGAACATCATTTTGATCTTCTGTTTTGTTTCCTGTTGGCCCTTTCCTAATTGCCTTAGTTCTCTCTACCATACTGCCTTGTGACATCTTTGCCTGAAGTATTATTTGAGCTAGCAGCAGGGCTCAAGCAATACAATGTCTTGCCTAGGAAACTCAAAGTCCTGAGTTCAAACCCCAGTAGACGGGGGTGGGGGGGGGGTTGTTTTCAGAGTTTCTAAGGAAGTTGGGAGTGTTAAACTGAAAGTTATCCTTAAGAACCTTGTAAGAGAGTTGAGGAGTGCTCCCCCCGCCCCCGCCGATCATAATTAGGATAGAGCACTGATATCACATCTGTTTTTCTCTCTTTGTTTTCCAATAATATTATGAAGAGAAAAATGTCCCCAAAGGTTACTCCCTGAGGATTTGTATCTGTTTCACCAAGTTTTTCCTCTGTACCTTTGCTGAATGTTTGAAAATGGTACCTTGAATGTTTACCGTCTCAGGTTTTCTCTTTCTTTGAAATATCTCAGTATGTGTTATGTCAAATCTAGTTCTTTCCAAGTTGTGCTCAATTGGGTGTGTCTAATGAGGTGAGGAGGAGGAATTTTTCAGGTTGAGGGTGGCAAATGAACTCTGAGATGCTCTTCAGGCTTTGGCCTCATATTGATGGTTTCACGTTCTACTCTTCCCTTCCACCCTCCAGAATCTGTCTTATAGTCCTGACTGAGCTGTGTTTCCCCAGCTCTGGTCCCTATTACCCAAAGCCCAGGGCAACTGAGTTTTTCCTACATGTCTCCATTTTAGTGTCATCATGGCCAGGCTGGGACGATGTTATTATGAATATCTAACAAGTGGGAAATGATCCACTTGTGCTACACTAAGGAAAACAGGGGGCGAGGCAAAACTGGGATCCAGCTAATTCACCGGTGATTTTGAGATTTTTTTTTGCCTGGATCCACACTAAGACCATGATCCACCTATGTTATACTTTTTGTGGTAGCTGGGATGACAGATGTATGCCACCATGTCCATCTTCTTTCGCTGAGATAGAATCTGGAAAAAAAATCCCCTATCTTTTCAGGCTGGCCTCACACTGTAGTCCTCCTCATCTCAACCTCTCCAGGAGTTAGGATTCCAAGTGTGAGCCAAGAGCATCTGGCTCTAGTGAGAGAATATTTTGATGAGAATTCAGCTCACTCATTCCTCATATCCTGCTTAAAATGGTGACTCACTAGCAGGTCCTGCCAGGCTGAGCAGGGCACCAGCAAGGCTTCGTAGGGCTCTGTTCTTGCTGCATGTTGCTTATACATTTCTCCTCACCAGACAATTCCTGCTACCCCTCCAACTCACCAGTTCTCAGAAAGGATGCAGGCACTCAATATTTGAGTCATTGAAGGAGGAAGCAAATTAGCCAGTGGTTTCTCAACTTCAGTGTATTCGGGCAGAACTCAGATCACTCGGCCCATTCCCAGATTTTATAATTCAGCAATAATTTGCATTTCTAACAAGCTCTGTGGGTGATACCGATTCTAACCAGATGGGGGCATCTTTGGGTAGCTTCACTTCTGTGCCTAGCCACCAAAGTTATCCATTGGCCTGGCAAGTGTCTGTAGGCCCTACCCTGAAAATTACAGGGACTGATGTTGCTGTGAGTGTCAATGGATCTGGGTCTTAAGTGAGGGGGGCAGAGAGAGGGTCTTGTGCTGCACATCATGGCCTCCCCTCCCCATATTGCATGCTTTTTCTCAAAGGATACATGCACTTCTGCTTTGAATAGTCTTGACTCCAGTGATGCTTCTTAATTTGGTCACTTTTCACGTCTCACTTCGGCATTTTGCTGAGAGCCAGCTGTAGTCCTACTACCTGAGAAGCGCTTCATCCAGCAGATGTGCTGGTGCATGGTGGTGGTGACAGCTGTGTGATTGAGTCATGGCTTCAGTCCTGCCCCACCCCCAAACTGCAGGGCTTTTCCCCACATGCGTTGCCAAGTTACCCACCAATGCTTGCGTTTCTCACTGTCCTGTCCTTACTGGCTATTTGCTTGCTCTTCCGACCCTGGGGGTTCTCCCTTCTTGAAGGTCACTGAGCACCTGCTCTCCTCATTCAGGCACATCATAGACTTTCCTGAACCAGAGTCAGCCCTTCGACTGGCTCCCAGGTGACTTTTCCTCGTCTAATCACTCTACGTGTCGGATTCATTTGTACTATTTTTTTCTCATGACTTGGGGCTCCGTTTTCTCAAGATTTGACTTCATGAGTGTGATGTGATACACTCTGTGATACTTGCTCTATATGAAATAACCTTACCCATCTTCTAAAGGGTAAATTTCATAAATCTTACTCATCTCAGCTTTGGTCTACTTTCATGGGTTTCCTGTTAGAAACTTAGCAACTTAGGAAAGCTTGATTTTGATGGGTTCTTCTTACAATAGCTTTACAGAGATATGATTCACTTGCCACATATCACCAAGGAAGTACACAATACAATGGTGTTAGTGTACTCACAGAGTTGCAGGACTCTGTGTGTGTGTGTGACTAAGACCTTCTACTTGCGAGGCAAGTGCTCTGCCATTTATGCCGTGCCCCCAGTCCTTCTTTACTTGTTTTGTTTGTTTTTCATAGAGGTTCTCACAATTTTATCCAAGTTAGCTTTGAACTGTGATTTTCTTTCCTCTCCCTCCCATGTAGATGGGATTATAGGTATGAACCACTATGCCTGAGTTATTTTTGAGATATAGTCTGCTTAACTTTTTCCCGGCTAGCCTTAGACCCAGATCCTCCTATTATAGATCTCTGCCTCTATTATAGGTATGCCCCAACATGTCCCCTCCCAAACAATTTTAAAATATTTTTATTACTTCAAAAAGAAACCTTACATATCATCTCCTTATCCCCTAGTTTCCTACAACTGCAATCCTAGATAACCACTAATCTACTTTCTTTGTATACAGATCCCCCTGCTGTAGGAATGGAATCATTATACATATCTGTGACTGGCTTCTTTGGCTTAGCATATCATTTTCAATATTCAGCCATATTGTAGCACATATCAATATTTCCTTTCCTTTCCTTGTTTCCTTCTTTCTCTCTCTCTCTCTCTCTTCCTTCCTTCCTTCCTTCCTTCCTTCCTTTTCTTTCGTTCCCCTTTCCTTCCCTTCTCTTGCCTTGCCTTTCTATTTTTTGTGCTGATCCTGGGGCTGGAACTCAGGGCCTGGGCACTGTCCCTGAGCTTTTTTGCTCAAGGCTAGTGCTCCACCATTTGAGTCAAAACTCCATTTCCAGCTTTTTGGTGGTTAATCAGAGATTAGAGTCTCACAATTCCTGCCTAGGTTGGCTTTGAACCACAATCCTCAGATCTTAGTTTTCTGAGTTGCTAGGATTATAGGTGTGAGTCACTGGCGCCTGCCTATTTCATTTCTTTTTATGGCTATGCAATATTCTATTGGGTAGGTATACTCTATTTTGTTTATTCATTCATTCATCTGTTGATGGACATTTCCTTCACCCATCTATAACTTATTAACTATTGAGTTTTTAGAAGATGTAATCAAGTCTTTGCAGCTAGGAATCCCAGTCCTTTATTTGGAGACTAGGGAGCTAGGGCTTTACACCCTCAAGACTTGAGTCCAAGTTTTCCCCATGATTCCCTGACAGAGCTGGGAACAAACTCTGAGCAGCCTGACTTTCTGGATGTGCCTGTCCTATGCCTGTCCTAGGGAAATCAGAAGAATTATCTGGGTATTCTTAAGTGGTTCTTGGTTTTATAAAGGTTGTGGGTTTCCCCTTCATTTTTATGTGGTACTGAGGCTGAAATTCAGCACCTGGGCTTGCCAGGAAGACATTCTACTGGTTACGCACACTTTCAGTCTTTTTAGTTTCATTATATTTCAAATAGAGTCTTGCCAGACTGGGTCAAAGTTCTACTATTTACCCTTCCCACATATCTGGAATGATTATGTGCATAGCATTATCAAAAGCTGCATTCATTTTTTTATTATAGGGCTTCACAAGCTTTTTGCCAGGACTGGCTTTGAACTGTGATCCTTCCAATCTCCTGAGTTGCTGGGACTACAGCCATGAGCCACGATCTTAGCTTCCCTTCTTCTTATAGCTAACAGAAATGACAGGAAAATTATAATTTGTTACCTATATTCCTTTTTATTTTACATTGTAATCCTCATATTGAAATCACATATTCCAGTACCTATTAATTTTTTGGTGAAATAGAATGAACACAGATGCTATACTGAGAGAGAGAGAGAGAGAGAGAGAGAGAAAGACAGAGAGAGACAGAGAGAGACAGAGAGAGAGAGAGAGAGGTCATCTGTTCTCATGTAATACTTCTTCATTTATTTAAATTTTTAAAATCTATAAAAATTAGGTAAATCAATTGATTGTTTTGGATATTTCACACATATCATTTTGGAAGAGATATTTAACAAATTTCAACATCAACTGCCAACTCTGTACACATTTCACAAATAAAGGCTTTTACGCTTGGCCTTTAATATAGGCCAAGTATCCAATGGCCAAACTAATGGTCAATGGGAGGGAAGATTTGAGGGTGTAATATTAAAGGAATTAAGATATTTTCTTGCAACTGCTGTTCAGTTGTCAAATAACAGAGCACAGACATACACTAACAGCAGTCATTTTCCAACTATCTATAAACATAACTCTGAAGGCTGAAAGCAGTCAGACAGTATCCAAACATGGCCTTACCTGTAGACTCGATCCTAATATTCTAAGGTGCAGAGGGCCTAGGGAAGAGACAGGGAGGGCTGGCAGTGTGTGCTGAATTTGAGCTGGGACAGTGGCTCCCATCAGTTCTTATCTGGATCAGGAAGATGTTTTGGACATTTTATAATGTCCCAAACTGTGGCATATGGGAAAAGGTATTAAGGACCAATAACTTCACTAGCCATTTACTGAGTGCCAACAGTATGTATGGAAATATACAGGAATTGTTTACAAGAGGATGAGAGAAGAGAAAAAAAGGAAGAGGGGAAGAAATTTGTGTGAATGTTGTTGGAAGCTGCTCTGATAACCATTTGGAAAAGTTCTTTCTGTAGACTACTATCACCAGACACCACTTTCCAGGCACAATTTGAAGAGATAATACAGTTCAGTTTTGATATGTATTTTCAAGAGCACAAGTAAGTGTGAACTGTTTTCAAGAATACAAATGAGTGAAAAAAGTGAGTGAGTGAAAACTATTAATAAATATTTAGAGATATATTTGTGGTACAGCAAATAAAAACAACAACTAATTGGAACTGTTGAAGTAACTCACAGAGGCCTTAACCAGAAATGCCTGGAATAGTTCTAAGACATATATTTAGGTCAGCAGCACAAGCTAACTGGATATTTTGTAGACTACAAACATGTTCCTTCCAATTCATCAAAAATGATTCTATTCCAACTTTGCAAGAACTGTATCTGTTTGTTCAAATCCATATTGTCAAAAGTAGAAGGTACTAGACATAAGATAAGTAATTTCAGACTTAAGCCAGATTTCACAAAGCATTTGTTACTTCAGTGTTCTCTAATATCAGTTTATGATGAACAAGATGATAATTCTAATCATGAGCCTTTTCTCAAACCACAGCTCCAAAGAGAAATGGATGATATTCATCCCATCAAAATCTCCACTAAAATGATGCTCCAAGAACTCCTAAGAATATCTTCAATAAACTCAGCATTGAAACACAAAAAAGCACGCCAAATTGAAAATTCTACGTCCAACTCTAAAAATGGAGGCTAAGCAAGTACACGTTAAAGTCCTTAATAGGTCTTTCCTAATGGAAAATCCTGAGATTTTTTTAAAACAGATTGGCAGATTGGCTTAATGAAGAAATTTACTTTTGCTAGAAACAACCAACAGTCTTTGATTTGGAGTACTTACTCTTTCACAGACTCTCAGCCAGTTTTGAGGTAGATTAAATATTAGCACTGCTTTTTACAAATTAAAACTCAAGCAGATGTCAAGTCATTTATCATAAACTATGGGAGTCCTCTTCTGGTCAGAAACAACATAATCTTCATCCGGTCTTTCAGATAAATCTTGTCTGCTGTCTAATGCAAATAGTCACAGGGGGGAAAAAAAGACTAGAGATGCTAGGAATTCTACTCTGGAAGATTTTTTTTATATTCTTAAATTGATCCTATAGTGAATATACACTATATGGCAGAATGATCTACTTTTTCTTTTATTACAAATATATTTATATATAATTAAAACATAGAATTGTGTTTTAAACAGTACTGTGATCACAGTGCTGTTTGGAATTGACTAGGGCAGGACAACCAGACGCTAAGCGCAGGTGCTTAGCTCAATGTAGCATCTACTGTTACGTGGGATTATGGGAAAGTAGGTATATAAACGGAAGAAGACCTAAGAAAGATGCCTGGATCTCAAATAGGGGTGGCTTTGTACAGGTCAAAATGAAGAGAAAAACACTACCATTCTGCTGACCCTTATTAAGCTACAGCACCAAACCTGAGAGAATTTGTCCCAACAGAGTCTGGTACAGTTCTTACTAGAGAAGCCACAAATAAAAGTCAACTGGTATTTTATTAAAACGATATCGACAGAAGCAATGATCAAAATGCTTTAATAGGAATGAGTTTCATCTACCATGTAAGTTACTCTAATTGTCAAAGGCCTGGATCTTTTAGAATGCTGATGATTTCCTGTGCATCTTCACAACCATTCTTCACTGTAAAGTTCTTGTAAAACTGAGGCTGTACCTCAATAGCAGAGAGCTTGCCTAGCATGTGCAAGGTATTGAGCTTGACCCCCAGCATTGCAAAAAAAATAAAACAAAAACCCTCGAAATTCCTTTTATTTAAACAACTGTAAGTGTTAGCAATATGGGATTAAGAGTGGTTCACTGAAAAGTGAACATTTTTGCTGTAAAAGTACGGTGTCCACTATTGCTTTCAATATAAACCAGACAGCCCAATATCAAGAGTAAAGGAAGCAGGGAAGGAGGGAAATGGGATGTGAGGTGGTATAATGCAAGCCCTTTAGTGTCCCCAAAGTTGAATGTGGAAGTAATAACCTTCATTTAGAAAATTTATATATATTATCTGAATTGTAATTTTCATGAAGGTCAAAATTATGTATCCTCACCAGGACAAATGATATGCCTAAGCAACATACTGTATTTGCACAAGGATGCTGAAACTCATGGACAATAATAACAAATGAAAAAGCTTCATTCTGTGGCATAACAAGCCAAGATTTCAATCTGATATTCTATGAGCCCCAAATTGAAAACTGTATTATATAAAAGCTGTAAGGACATACAATTTTTTAGGGAACTCTTGCGCTGCTGGCTGGCACAATATGTGAAATTAACACAGACATTTGTGAAAGCTTGTGCAAAACTATTGTATTTACAAAAATGGGAAAAGGTGAATACAACCGTCTCTACACATGCATGTTTCATTCACAGCTTCCACAATGAAAGGGTTGTAATGCCACAAAACCGGCGATGAACTTCACCAACAGCTGCTAAGCACTGATGCCACACAACTTACCCGGGAATGGACAAGTATTTTGAAAGCTGAAATAGGTTTAAGGCCATTCAAGTTTAAGCACAGTTATTCTAATCTTTTTTTATTATTTTTAATAAGTTTTTTATTGTGAAAATACTGTACAGAGGAGTTACAGTTACATGAGCAAGGTAATGAATACATTTCTTATCAAGGATTGTTGCTATACCCTTCCCCCACCGCTGCCTAAATTGTAAAGTTCGTTTTTCAACAGTGTCTTCTACGTCTCATTGTTGCAATGCGTCAATCTGTATCCCTATTGAAACATTTTGTTTTTTCCCTTCCCCTCCCAAATTATACCAACATCAAATACAGTGAAAACGGGGGTTATACCATGGGGGAGGGTCATACAAAGCAACAAAGAAATCACATGGTACCTTATAAATACATTAGAAACAATAGCAAGAAAGAAGAAACCACTTGTGTCCCTATCTTGGGTTCATTTCGCTTAACTTCATCTTACTGGTCATATGTACATAGCTTTTGACCTTTTCTACTTGTCCCAGACATATACTAGTTATTGCAAATAAGGGAAACCATGGGGCCTATGTTTCTTTGGGCCTGGCTTAATATAATTTTTTCCAAGTCTTTCCATTTTCTAACAAATGGGGCAATGCCATTCTTTCTGATGGAAGCATAGAATTCCATTGTGTGTGTGTGTGTGTGTGTGTGTGTGTGTGTGTGTGTATCACATTTTCTTGATCCATTCATCTACTGAGGGGCATCTGGGTTGGTTCCATAGATTAGCTATGGTAAATAATGCTGCAATAAACATAGTTATGCTGGTAGCTTTAGTATGGTCTTGTTTGTGATCATTTGGGTAAATGCCCACGAGTGGGATTACTGGGAGCTCTATGTGGAGTCTTTTGAGGAACCTCCATACTGCTTTACAAAGTGGTTGAACAAATTTACACTCCCCTTCTGGCCACATCCCCTCCAGCATCTGTTGTTATTAATGTTCTTGACTATAGCCATTCTAACTGGGATAATGTGGAATCTCAATGTTGTTATGATTTGCATTTTTTTTATGGCTAGAGAGGTTGGTTGTTCTAATCTTTTGGAGCCCCATCAACTTGTGTTTGAGTTATGTGGCTTTTCTTCCAACTTGTGGTCTTCTGTTTTACAAAACCCAGAAGGAAAATACAAAGAAAATCAACACAACAGAGGTCATATTAAACAGGAGTTAGCATATGAAGCAATAATTTTAAGATGAAGGAGAAAGCAAGCCAGAACATTAAAATGGTACAACTCTCTTGTTACTTGTTGGAGCCAGTCCTACATTAGAAGTTAAGTAATATACACCATTATTTTCAGGTAGATTACTTATGTTGCTCTAACTTGTCCTTCTCATCAGTGCACTGCCAAGAGAATCAAAACCTCTACACAAGAATGCTCCCTTACAATAGCAGCACACACTACCACTATCTGCAAAGCTGTCAGTCTCAAAGACTTAGTGAACAAAAGGACACAGAAGTGGATAAGTAACATATTAAAGAGGAATAATGGGAATTAGAAGATTCATGCAGTTCGGCTTTTTTAATCAGCCAGCCAGCTTGCTAATGGATGGGGATGGTTTCCACTGAGGAGGTCTTGTAGAGTAGGAATGTGGTCCCCAGGGACTCCTGTCTTGTCCAGGAGCTGCAGTGGGCGATTGCTGCTTCTTCATCTTTGCTTTAGCCATATTGTACTCTCCAGAATCAAAATATTTTTGCCCTTGCTGCAATCGTTTCCTTAAAAACAACAACAATAACAACAAAAACCAGAACCTCCAGGCTTTTGTCCCAGGTGAGGATATCTTGCTTTGAATTTTGCTTCTTCAGCTTTCTCTGGACAAGTCACTTTATCTTCCATTTCCTTCTGCTCCTCTGCGGAGAATGCCCCCAGACACTTCTGTAGAAATGATGCTTCCTCTGCAGACAAGATGCTGGGAAAAATGCAATTACTGGTTGGCCGAGGCTGCTACTCTTATTTGAATGTATTTAAAAGAAGAGTTCCAAGTGGCTTTTTGAAGACAATGTGCATTGTGAGCAGTCAGACAGTTCTCCTGTGGCTTCCAGATCTGTTTGCCCCAAGGGTCAACTCCCCTCCCTGCTCTGCTCAGGACTTCAAGACACCGCCATCACCTTTGCGCCCATCCTGACCCCTATCCTCTCTTTTCCACTCAGCCTTCTCAAGCATCCTTCCTTCCCCCAGCATCTGGAGATCTCAGACATTCGGGGAGAAGGGAAATAGCTCCCTCAGTTTCACAAAGGCTCTGCCAATCTGGATTCAATTCATAATACTAGAGTGTCTAGAAGAAAAGAATCATTAATTAAAGATGAAAAACAAGCTTCTTCTTGAGGGGAAATTGCATTGGGTAATTTTCCCTTTTGCTCCTACAAGCCATGAGGAACCAGATCAGTGAGCCGCTGGAGTGACCCAGTTCACACTGAGCCGCCTAATGACACACAGGAAGTCAGAAGGGCACTGCTTCCTATTCATGCGAAAGCAGACACTTTCCAAGGAAGGGGATGGAATCCGTTCACAGTACTACAAATGATGGCTAGCAAGAAAGTCAAAGGTGTTGGTACTATTTTTACAGGAACAACATGCACAGAAAAGTGTAAATGGAATCAGATTTTTAAAATCTTGGGTGCATTTATAAACCTGAATTCAATTGGTTTTGGATGAAGTTAGAATTTGCATTTTATAAAAAGTCCAGGCAAAGCTAGGGCTCGCTGGTCAGAGACCACACTTGGAGAATATTGCCTTCGAGGATTTTTCTACCCCTGGGTTTTTCTTTATTATCCCATGTCCCTTCCCTTCCCTTAACCCTTCTCTTTCCTTCTCTTAACCT
The DNA here is from genome assembly GCF_019054845.1 of Dipodomys spectabilis. Classification (NCBI taxonomy): domain Eukaryota; kingdom Metazoa; phylum Chordata; class Mammalia; order Rodentia; family Heteromyidae; genus Dipodomys; species Dipodomys spectabilis. The sequence continues at coordinate 3,743,207 of NW_024870678.1, read as the reverse complement.
TTCCTTTGCCTTCCTTTCTTCCTTCTTTCCTTTCTCTCTTCCCTTCTCTTAACCTTTCATTTTCCTTCCTTCTTTCCTTCCTCCCTCCATCCCTTCCTCCCTTCATTTCTTTCCTTCCTTTCTTCCCTTCATTCCCTCCCTCCATTTTCCTCCCTCCTTCTCTTGCTCCCTCCTTCTCTTCCTCATTGTCACCCTTCTTTCCTTCTTTCCTTTATTCCTTGTGTCTGGATTGAACTCATGGCCTTACTTTTGCTTTGAAAGCATTTATCTTGCTAACTAACAATGCATTAGAGGAAGAAAGTAAAGAGCATACTTCTTTCTGTAAGCTAGCTCTAGGAAGTTATCCACACTTTCTCCACTACTTACATTCAAAAATATTTCATTGCCCACAAAAGCAATTTCAGTAGAATTGCTATCTAAGTGTCTTTAGTAGAAATAGCACCAATGAAATAATGTTGTGGTCATGACTACAATTTGTAGCTCTGTATATATTAGGGTTATTTGCATAACAGTTTAAAATAAACTAAGCATCCTAACCCTATTACATTATTGAGGGCTTCATAGGCTGACAAATCTCTACTAGTTTCTTTTGGCCTCTTCCTTCTACTCAAAGCAGGCAGGAATTGAGTGAGGTATTAGAGGGAGTAGTTTAGGGAAGTTTTATTTCCAGTTTGCTAGATGTTTCCATTTTCCAACTCAAATATATTAGATAAGAATGTATTTGTCAGGACCAAAGAGACAAAGATTCCCTGTTTTCTTTCATATGTAGAAGCTAGAGTTAGCTTATAAATATATAAGTAAGTACTCTGGGTGGTATGCAAGTATACACAAATATATTAACTAAAATACAGTAGAACTCAAAACTGTAATTCCTTAGAAAGGCTAACTCAAAGTCCAATAAAATAAACACCAGGAAACTTGAAATAAAAACCAGATACCTTAAAGGGGTGGAGAGGTCAAGGGGAGGGGATAAAAGAATGAAGAGAAAAGGCATTTGGAAAATGAAGTAAAAAAAATTCTATGTATATCTTACAACATTAAGAAAAGTGAAGGAAGTGGTAGTTGGGGGGCTGAGTGAGAATGTTGGCGGGGTGACATTGATCATGACACATTGGGTTCATAAACTGCTTTGTTGGATGGCAACTCCTTTGTATAACTACTTAAAGATAATAATTTTTAAATAAATGAAATAAAATAAAAATGTTATTGGAGCCAGAGGAAAAGGATACATTTATATGGGAAGAACTTTAATTTATATCAAGACACAGAAACTGTGATTTTTTTTCTCTTAACCATGTGTTTATTCATTCAGAAAAGTTAAAAAGAAAAGGACAACTTCAGGACTGATTTCCCCCTTTTGCCTTAGAGGTGGTGACAATCTGAGATAATGCTGGAAATCCTCAACGGAAGGAGCTCATGGAGAGACCTTTTGTTTTTCTGGACAAGGGAGTAAAATATACATATATGACCTTGGCTACAAAGATGCTTTTAACTCTATTATAATATACAACCATGTGGGAAGAATTCCATAGCCTCCAACAGAACTGCACTTTGGCTTGAAAGGTAACATGTAATGAGTTCCAGCCTTCCTCTTAGCCCCTCCCATCACCTGGATGACCCACTCGGATAGGACAGTCCTTAGGTAAGCCTGAGCAGTTGCATTGTCTCTGATAGGAGTCCTCCCTGCATGCCCCTTTCCAAGCATCAGGCACTCACCTTTGAAAATGAAGGCGGAGGAGGCTCTGTTGGCAACGCAGCTGTCACATCCTATTAGTGCATGGGTGGGGCTCACCCGGTACAGAAGGTATGTCATTTATAGACAGAAATTGCATAATTGAACTTGATAGGATTTTGACGCTTTCTTGACATGTAATTTTTTCGTCAAGTAAAAAACCTTTAGGAAGCAGGAATGGAATTTAGAATTTGGAACTCCAAAGTTCAAGGCTAGGTAATCCTCACAACTTGGAGCAATCATTAAGGCTCCAGGAAAGACCTGCTTGCCTTTGACTTCTGACCTCACACCTCAGGTTGGAATAGGAAAAAGGATAAAGAAGAAGCCAGGTTCATTTCCTCCTGAAAAAATGGTATCTGAGACTGTACATTCCCTTTAGTTCTTCCCTATTCATTTATGTTTCGAAAAAGGCATTTTATGGCCAAGTATAGCTAACCTATGGAAAAGTTCACCCAACACAATTATGTAACCCAGGTAATGAGGGTGAAGTAAACATCAATATATCCACCCTTGGTTAAAGCTTTAGACTTTGTTACAGGAAGGGATCCAAATAATATGTTGGACTTCTTTGTGTCTGTTTTCTTTCCTTCAATACCATGTGTGTGAGACTAGTCCCTGTTGTTCTGGTAGTGGTCATTTGTCATTTTCACTGCTATATAGAATTCTTTTGCATGACTGGCTCTCAGTTTATTCTGCTTTTGATCAACATTCTCCTTGTCTCTAGTTTTTCACAACTACAAATAGTGCTGCCAGGAACACCTTTTGCACATCTGCATTATCTGAAGCCCACAAATGCCTGGGTTCTACCTTGGAAAAATTCTGGGCGACTTCAGCAGATCACACAAAAACATCCACCAGAGAAACTATAACAATCACCAGTGGAGTGATGCTATTCAGGATCAGATGCCTTACATTAACTGTCATGCCATCCCAGGAGACATTCTACCTCCAAGAGACTTCTGACAGCAGATCTCAAGGTATGCGTGAAAATTCCTGCTCAAGATGAAGTCCCAGCTGCGCCTGGTTTTGATCGAAGGCTTTAGAGATGTCTCTGTGGGAATGATTTGGTCACAATAAGCAACTAGAAAAGAAAATAGGTAATAATTTAGTGCTTCACCTGGGATTGAAAATGTTTTCCAGTGGTTTCTTAGAACTTCACCATAAACAGATATATATTTTTATAGGCTGATAAAGAAAAAAAAAAGTTTTGAATCACAACATATAGAGTAGAAAAAAGTCCAGATTTCTGGCAGTGCATGTTCTATAACATTGTGTGGAATAGTACACTGGGCCCTTTTTTATATATAAGATCAGAATGAAGGATTTGGAGATGAGAATCAGTTCTGGGTATATCTGATCCTATGAGAGCTGTCTCCCACATGGGGAAAATACAACAAGGGGAGGGTCTTATTCTTTCCTAGCAGGTCCAGATGTCCAATAGCCAAAAAAGACCCCTCCCAAAGTTTGTATGGGCAGTCACAACTGTTTGTTTTGAAAGGGGAGAAGTTACACATTTTGGTTACTACAACATTTTGGAACAAAGTGACTAGAAACAGGATTTATGCCATGAGTGACACCAGCGATCTTTCAGTCATAGCAGCACCTGCCCCTTCCATGTGAGCTTTTGGCACATGACTGAACGTGCCAGTCTTCCAGCTGGCATTTTAATTTGAGATTGTACACCAGCCAAGGTGGAAAAGTAACCCAAAGGCAGCAACATGTTGAAAGAGAGAAGGAGGAGGAGGAGGCAGGGGGTGGGAGAAGTAAAAGGACACAGTTGAAGACTTCCAACGAATCAACACATTAACCATGAAGCCCCAAACCTGGGAAGGTCAGGAAGAATCTGCTCCAATCCTGGGAACAGTGCCAACCCTTAGACCATTAACACACCCAAGTGTATGTAGAAACCACACCATTGTCGAAGGTAAATTGATTGAGCTCCCAAAGTCTCAAAAGAGAAGTTTAATAGTGTTTCCCCCCCAAAATAGGTTGGCAAACTAAAGAACTGCTTTTCAATATTTAGCAAACTCCATTTGGGCTAGAGTGGTTGGGAGAAAAAAAAGCAACTGCCAGGATGTAGGAACAGCTTGGGGAGAAGCAGCCTGCTGGCTGGCAGAAAACAAACTCTGGAGGCGAATGCCTACTTTGAACCGTGGCATTATCAAGTCCTAGTTTGGGTGACTTTGAGAAGTCACCAAACTACTTTTGGTCTCCATTTCCTGAATAATTCCACTGCTGTGGGCATTAAGTGATAATGATAATGACTAGAACATAAACAAGTGCTCAATAAATGTGAGCTATTATTATTGCTCATAGTAAGAATGCTGTGGGTACTAAGGGATGGCATTTCACGGCTACTCTACCCATGTTTGTCAAACCCAAGCTCATTGTTTATAAAGTAGGGCTCATGTAAACCTGAAATGCTTGCTTCTTTTTTTGTACTGGGGCTGGAATTCAGGGCCTCACATTCTTGCTTGCCTTGCTTACTTGAGGCTGGTGCTCTTCCACTTGAGCCATGCCTCCAAGCTTGCATTTTGTTGGTTAATTGGACATAGAGTCTTGTGGACTTTTCTGTGGAGGCTGGCTTCAAACCTTGATCCTTTACATCAAGGCCTCCTGAGTAGCTAAGATTATAGTAAGGAGCCACAGGCAACCAGTTCCTATGCTGTTTTCTTGAATCTAATTGAGCCACTCTCAAATACCTAGTGGCTTCTAGGATGATTTGTACCATTGCGTTTCCACCATGAGACCACTAGGGATGCGCCAACACTAATTCCTTTAAGTGTAGTGAGACTGCCACCTTTGCCTACTCATAAAAGGGACCCCAACTGTCTTTGCTGAGCACAAGGGGCTGTCTCTTCCTCCTTTGAACTTTAGTTTCTAGAATATCCACAATCTCTTTAGTTTCCATACCTTTTCTTTTCCTGTGCTATATGACTTGCTTCATATTCACTCATTTAAACATATTTGTCAGATACCAACAATGTTGTCTAAGCACGGAGAAGACAGCAATGGGATTTGGATTCATAGGAAACAGGCGAATGAAATTCTAGTGAATTTCAGATAAATAAAATGAGAAGTGGTAAAAGGTATCCAATGAGGCAGGAATCCAGCAGGAGAAAGAGAAGTGCTGGGAAAGGAGAAAAGGGGGTGCTAATCTGGACTGCTGGTCAGGAAAGGATTCTGCAGGGGTAGTGGCATTCCTGTTCAGATCTCTCTCATCAAGTAATAGAGCGCTTGTGCTCATGGGGTGGGAGAGTCAACAGGTAAAAGGGCCCACGTGGTAGAGAAGCTACAATTTGAGAAAACTGTGACTCAGGAAGAGTCAAGGGGCAGAATGAGCTAGGGGATATAGGAGGAGATGAGGCCAGAGAGCAGCAGAGCAGGTGCATGGGGAAGCAGTAGGCATAGTGTGTAATTAGGCTACTTAGCTCAAAGAATGTGCTAAGTCTTTTTGCTCTCATCCCCAAACTGGCCTATCCATCACCGTCACAATGCCATGAACATGGACAATATGATGAAGAGTTGCTGAATATAATGAGCGTCTCTGTGGTTTGGTTCTACAGTTATGGGGGAATTGAGGAAAAGACTTGGATAGTGAGGACTGATAGAGTTCTTCACTGATAATTCACCTTTGCCCTTGGTTCTATTCACATTTGGAAGTTTCTCTTTCAAAAACATAAATGTAAGATCTTATATAAATCAGGACATGATTTTCTTATGTAAATGAAAGCTTACTGTAGATTATTTTACATACAACAGAGGCTGGAGTATTAAAGAAAACTAATCTTGAATTGTTTTCTATAGCATAGATCTACTATAAAATGTGAGTAATGAATCCTCTATTATTCAAATACAAGTTAATTTTTTGTAAATGTCTAATTCATGGGCCCTGTGTCCTTGAACTACCTGGATTGTGCAATTGATTGTAAATATCCTTTGTCTGGGCTGGACACCAAGGCACATACATACCTGGCTGTGGTCCTAGCTACTTGAAAAGCTGAGGCCGACAGATTCGTTGAGTTTATGAGTGTGAAGTCATCCTGTGCCGTATAGTGAAATCTTATCTCAGAACAAAACAAAGGAACAGAAATATGGGATAGCTGTGAGTAATGAACACAGAGAGGAAGAAACAATCCTTTGGTATTTAGCCTTCCAGCATTTAACTGGCATATCTTCAACTATGGCCTTCTTTCTGTCTAACTGCTTTCCCCCCACAAGAGCTTTATCCATATAGCCATACTGTACTCAGGGATTAGGCCATAGAACTTGGGTGAGGCCTGGAAATTTATTTATTTAAAAAGTGCTTGCCATTGGACCTTTGTGGCTCATGCCTGTTAATGTATTTTCTCCAGAGGCTGAGATCTGAGAATCAAGGTTTGAAGCCAGTCCTGGCAGAAAAGTCCATGTGACTTGAATTTCAAACTAATCAGCAAAAAGCCAGAAATGGAGTTGTGGCTCATATGGTAGTGTCAGCCTTGAGCAAAAAAGCCAAATGAGAGCTTGAAGCCCTAGCCTTGAGTTCAGATTCCCAGTACTGGTATGCACGTGTACACACAGACACACAGACACAGACACAGACACAGACACAGACACACATACACACACACACACACACACACACACACACACACACACAGAGTCATGTATTAGGAAATGAAGCCACATTTAAAGTCATAATGTGCTAGGACTGGGGATGTATCTCAGTGGTAGAACACTTGCCTAGAATAAGGATTATTGTTTAGGAACACACACACACACACACACACACACACACACACACATTTGAAACAAAGCAAAAACTAAAGCCATAAAATACCTTTCTTCTTAGCCTCTAGCCTGCCTTGCTAAGACACAAGCAGGTTTTCCTCCATCACCTAGCCATACTTAAAAGACCTTCGAACTCTTAGTACTCTCAAGTCAAGGGAAAATATTCCTTCAAAAAAGTGTTCCATTGACATTTTGTTTGTTGGCAATGGCAATTTCTTCTCCTTCAAGGGAAATAGCATCATCCTTCCAGCCCTAACCGGATAATATTTCAGTATAAGGCAATCAACCTAACATTCAGGCAGGAGACAGACTTCAAGGCGTGAGACTAAGGTTTCACAGTGTCATTGTAACCCAGAGTTCAGAGCACTCCAACCTGCTCCATTCACTAGCCATTCTGCTATGGACTTCTGTAGAGGTAAAGCACCCTCCTGGTGTATCATTGAGTTTTTTTTTATACATCAGGACCAACATTTTAGTAACTGCTTTCCTTAGATCATGAAATGAAAGCCCTTTGTTCAAACCTTACCTTTGGAATCAGACAAATGTAGGTCAGAATCTATACTTGTAAATTTCCAAACCTCCCCTGAGACTATTTCTTCCTGTTTGACAACAGGAAGAAAAAGGAAAAAAATCTCCATCTCTCAGGGTTCTTTTAAAGATTAAATGAGATTTATGTGTCAGAACCACTGGTTTTTAAACTTGGGTGAATATTGAAATGAATCATGGGGAGCTCAAAAACAATACCAATGTCTGAATTCCATCCCTAGGGACTGCAAGGGGTTCTGGGGTTCAAATCGGATACCAGGAGCTTTAACAAATCTCTAGGTGAGGGTGAGTGATAGAAAGTAACTGACTAGGGCCAGACCAATTAAGAGGACCATCCCAACAGCTTGGGATGGGGGTGGGGGGCTGGGTGGGGGTGGGGTGGGGGAGGGTTGAGGCACATATAATGTTTAATCCCTTACAACCTTTATAAGTAATTTGGAGAATTATCTCTAGTCTACATTTTCAACTTACCGGGCTGTTTCAAATGACTTTGAAAGATCTTGGTTGGGCAGTGACCACATTCACCAGGTTTTCATTCTCCATTGGTTGTTCTATTAAATATTCCCAAGTGTAGTACTGAGAACTGGCCTTAACAGTAAGTCTCAGAAATACTGACAAGGTGGGGACCAAGATTTAGGCATCCTTGAATTCTCAATCCCATAATTAGTGCAGCTCACTGATAGCTATTTGGTCATGTTGAATTAAAAATAACTGGCTGTAATTGTTTGTTTCAGGCAACCTGGGTTTGAAATGAATTCCTACTATATTCTCGGTCCCTAAGTCTCTCACCTGGAGAGATGAGCCCTTAGGCTTGGAGTGTGCCCTGATCTACCTTGCTGTGTGACTCCTGAAGTTAAGGTCATTTCTGGCAGACTAGTGAGACAATGTCAGCTATGTGGGGATTCAGTCTACAGATTGATTGTAAGTGGGTGTAATGGGAGTGATGGAACATTTATTCTTCCTCTTTTAAAATGATCCAGTCATCTTTACTGATTAGGCTCTTCTGCTCTAGTTTAACAAGAAAATGGCTTCTTCCCATTTGCTTCTGAAATGACACAGGGAAATTCAGTCTAGCCTCCAAGACAACTGGATTCTCTGGGGGTGAGGCCGGGGAACACTTGCGCTGCCCTGTGCGAGCATTCAAGGTAAAACACCCAGGTCCATGACCAGAAGCAATCTGGTTTCATGGCATGAGAATCTGAAGCAGCTGCCTCTGGAGAAAAGCAATTAAAAAAAAAACAGGTAACAGTTTTAAAAGTCTTAATCACAGTTCAGTCAAAAGCAAATCTCACATTCTGTATATAAGTAGGAGACTCACTCATCAAAAGCTTGAGTGATGGGAACCAACGGAACAAAAGGGTCTTATGACAAGGTGTTTGCCTTTTTAATGCAAATGTACAATAAATATTCATGGAGCTTTATTTTAGAGAGAAGAATTTTAAATGGCAAAACTATTTAAGTTCTATTTCACATGTGCACAAATTCCTTTGGGGAACAAGGGAGGGGTGTAATGATTCATTTTGAAAGGTGCAGGTGTAGGTATCTTTGCATGTACATGCCCAGTTTCACTGCGAATCAGAGATTAAATTACAGTTACTTCTCACCCAGGGAGGGGCTCTATGGTTTGAAAAAATATCCACATAACTATTATTATATGGAAATCTCCTGGTTGTTTACGCAGGAACGCCTTATACCTAATCACATCAAAATGCCCGGTGGGCTAGGCTGCCCAGATAAACTAACAATTGTTCTTGCTTTCTTTCAACTGTCTCCAACATAGCAACTTTTCCTCCTTTTTCCCTTTTATTATAGGAGGTGTCAAAATACCAATGATAGAAGATTAAGGAACCTCTGGGTCCTTGTAACCAGTCTTTCATACATAATAAACCATTTCCACTTTTAGATGCATTTCAAGCAAGCCCAGATACAGTGATATTTCACCAAAGCTTTTTTTTAAAAACCAGCACTGAGATAATCAATCATCTATACATCAAAAGTATTAGCTAACGTGCTATCTAATTATAAATGGTTGGATTGATCCAAGTCAGTTATCAGAGGAATCAAAATTAATTATTTGGCTGATTTTAATTTTTAAGCAGTTTGTGCAATCAGAAAGAATTGCTGTTCATCGACTTTTCTGAACATCAGATAGCATGATGCTCACCCAGCTTTAAATGAGGAAATGTTAAAGATGATTAACCTTCCAAGTGCATCTCCCACTAAGTGTCTTCCCAATAACCCCAGGTGTCTCTGATCTCATTCAAACTTGTGTGTCTAAAAATTTTCATCCACTGGTTATGATTTGATTTATACAATGTAGACATTGTTATGTCAATTTTTGAGCTGATATTGTAGAAGAAACATTAGAATAATTGGAAAACATTTATGAAGGCTTTGTGCAGTTTTTCTGGATGTTGAATATATTAGACTATGCTTCTGAGTTGAAATGGTGTTTCACCTTTTCAATTTAACCAAGCAAGGCTTTTTAAATATCATTTATATCTTGAAGTGTGGTTATAGCGATGATTGTGCCTTTTAAAATCTTTTTATGTTACTTAGATAATTTTAGAACTGTTTAGTCATTTCTAGTGAGTTAATTAAAATATAATACACCAGGGAAAAGAGAATTAATTTTCATTAACTTGGCAAACCTGACGTAGTCAGTCTGAATTTTTAAATGCATTCAAAAGGAAAGCTTTTCTTTTTTTTTCTTTTTGTCCTTTTACTATTTCCAGTTATACAAACTAAAACTGATACTGAAATATTTCCATAAGAAGAGTAATGAACAGAAAACATATGTCTTGTAGCTTCTTTCTGCATAGAGGCAGTTCAAATGATTTTATTTATTTTAATAGACAAATGACATCTATCTCTCTGAAGTCTTATTTATACTAACAGTTTGCTTGATAAGGCCTTTTATTTTAGTTTATTCACAAGAAAAGTCTTACTCTAGCTTGGACAGAAAAGTAATGCAAATTAATGAAAATTGTATTTTAAAAATACCTTGCCTATCTGGGAATAAGCCATTTAGGGAGCTAACTTGTCTGCAGGTAGTTTAAGATTTATTTTTTTTTTAATGAGTTTTTGCTTCTTAATTATTTTTTTCTTGGGTCCGGTCATGGGGCCTGATCTCTGGGCCTGGGCAGTGTCCCTCAGCTCTTCAACTCAAAGCTAGTGCTTTACCACTTGAGCCACAGCACCACTTTTCTTTTTACTTATGTGGTGCTGAGGAATCGAACACAGGGCCTCATGCATGCAAGGCAAGCGCTCTACCACTGAGCCACCTTCCCAGTCCATTGCTTCTTAATTTTAATGTATTTTTTCCTAAAATAACCTAAACATTTTCCTGTTGTTTTAGAAATAGAATTGACCAAGCATCCTGTGTAATTTTTTAGGAGATTCAAAGAAAAATTTCTAAATATTATTTCACCTGTTTAAAGGATTTGTTTATAGGAAAGGGCATGAAGGATATTAAAAAAAAAAAAACTTCCTGGAATCAAGACTCAGAAAGTCCATGTGTGTGCACATTTGTATGCATATATATGTGTGTATATATATATATATATATATATATATATATATATATATGATGTACATGCACACATATTCCTGCAAATCCCTTAACTATGGTCATTGTATCCTTCTAAAACAAACTAATTCATGCCACAAGCCTTAGCTTCTAACTTGAGATTTCTATTCCCTTGGGAAATCGGATAATCTGGCTTATTGAAGTAAAAACAATGCCGCTCTCTGCGAAGCCTGATGTACTCTATCAGGGGATGTGGGGTAGGATGCTAAGTGGGAGATTTTAATCCTCAGATTCGGAGATGCAGAGGTTGTCCCTGCTCACTTCCTACATCTTACCTAGGTCCCAGGAAGGTAAGGACTGAGGCATCAGAGCTCAGAACTGGAGAAGTTTTCATAGATTTGACACCTGGCAGTTCCTTCAGACATTCAGAAAGGATGCCGATTAGACTGTTCATTTATCACACCGTGGAAGGAATGTATGGAGGGTTATGGAGTGGGGTTAGAAATTGAGTCCTCAAAGAAAAGAAATGCAACACTAATCAAGTCAAAGAGACAATATTTAATGAATATTTTCAGTTAAAAATGAACATTTTTATCATTAAAAACCACAAGCATCATATCTGTGGTGATTTTAGCTTCAAACTTTTGTTTTTGTCAGAGAAATGAATAGAGCCCTTTCTAATTTGGCACCATTGGGGGGACCCATTACAGTATACTCATTGCATTTAACAGATGTTAACATGTTTTTCCTAACTCGATATTTTCAAGAGTCTATGTTAATTTTAACCACATAGAGAATTTTGCCATCCATAGGGAACTTTTCATCCAAGGTGACATGGCTATATGACTGGAACCTCTAACTATTATTTTCTTATGGCAAAAGTAACTTTGCAGATGTGATTATGTTAAGGATCTTAAACTGGGAAGCTCATCCTGGATTATGTGTCTGAGTCCAATGTAACCACAAGGGTCCTTAAAGCAGGGAGGCAGGAATGTCAGAATGAGACAAGACAAAGCCATGCAGTACCCGGAGCAGGGAAGAAAAAGTGATAGGATTTGGAGCGTCAGGACCAAGAGACATGGGATCAAGGGCAGTCCCTAGAAAATGGAGCAAGCCACTGACTAGCACAGTGGGGCTGATTGTGGACTTCTCTAGTAGGAGAATAAATTGGTGAGATATTTTGATTTCTCTGTTTATTTGTGTGGTACTAGTACTAGGAGTTAAAGTCAGAACCTTGCACATGCTAGGCAGGTATTCTACCACTTGAGCTATATCCAGTCTACTGCCCGCTTTTCATTTTATTTTTAAAAATAATTATATAGTTATTATTAAGGTGTTACATGGAGGGGCTACCATTTTATAAATCAAGTAATGAGTATTTCCCCTCCCCCCTTGGACAATGCCACCCTTTCCTTCATTTTGTTTTACAAACACTGGTCTTAAACTCACAGTAGCTAGTAGACACATGTACCACCATACAAGATTGTAATATGTGTGTGTGTGTGTGTGTAGTGTGTATGTATATGAAATAAAGGCACCAGAAGCTTTCTGCTTACAGATAATTAGATATGAATTAAACACAAAAAATTAGTCAACTCAGTTCTGGCCTACCTCAATCCTATTTATTTTTGAATACAATAGTAGACGTGAGCTTTCTTGTCTTTTGCAATTTCAAAATCAATTCTTAATTGGAATGAATTGAGCTAAAAGAAGGAAATGTTCTTCTTAAGCCTTTTTAAACCTCTGGATAAAAGCCAACCTTCCACTCTAGTGGGCTCCTGTGGACACAGCTTCCACTATTTACTGGTAGGACTTTGTGTAAAACTCCACTGGCCAAGTGTGTTTTTGAGTGACTCATCCTTCGTTCTGAAATATGTTGCTGAGTGTTCTCACGGAGAGATGATTGCTCTAAGCCCACACCATCCCCGCTCCTTGCTACGATGATTAAGAGTTGATTAAGAGTTGACCCTGCTACTGTGCATTGAGTATCCTGGCAGGAAATTGAACTAGAAATTTGGAACAAGAGACTGAGATTGCATTTGTAACTATTGTAAGTAGGTCACAATGCTGCATTATCTTTAATACTGAGATTTCCCTCCCTTTATACTTTATACTGTCTTTATATAAATTATTGTTTTTATTATTTGTGTGCCGTATTATTAATCATTTGTAATACAGAGAAAATGCAGAGAAGTCAAATATAGGCCCATCTTTCCCACTCTCTGCATTTGGTTAATTTTCTTGCCATCTTTCCTCCTCACAAACAGCTGTTTTGTTCTAACTCTAATGCTATCAACCTAATGGTGGTTTTGCATCTTTCTTTTTGGATTTTATACTGTGTTATAACCTTGAAATAAATCTTCATGTAAAAATCTGAGCCATGATTCTTTGGTTATAAGCAGCAGAAATCAAATTTGGCCCCCTTGTATACTGAAGGAAGATTGAGGAGTTCTATAATGGACAAGATGACAGAGAACAAAGAAAGAGAAGGCCAAGAACAGGAAACAGGGCAGCTGTGAGCACTGAGGCAGTAGAAACTACCCAACTTTTTTTTCCTGAGCTCTATCCCTGGAGTGGATCCAATCTGTTTGCATCCTGGAGACACTGCACTCAAGATAGGGATGTTGATGAAGTCTGGTTAGATAAATGTGGATCCTAGGCCTAACTTCTGACAAAGGTAGACAGTACACTGTGTAATTCAAGTAGTCATAAGTAGAAGCTGTACACACACATCATAGGTACACACACACACACACACACACACAAACACACACACACACACACACACACACACACACAATGTGCCCAGATCAGGGATGGCCAGAAATACCTGGCAGCATTTCATTGCTCACCAAAGTCAGTTTAGTTGCTATTAGAGGCAGAATGGAGTGGGATGACTTTCCTAGATGGCGTGGAATGTTTGTCAAAGGAATATTTTAAGTCACAATTATTTTAATAGAGATAGCCTTGTTTTGTCTTAGGCAAAACATAGTTAATCCTATATCATAGTGTATCATATTATATAGATGTGAAGTCTTCTATTCATTCTGCCAGCAAAAGTAATTTTTCTGCAGCTGCAGTAGCTGTCTCTGAAAACTGTATGGAGTATGGGTATTCTGGGTTCCTTTGTGAAAGCTGTGCTTAATGAGTATTTTGTTAATAAATACTGATTGAGGTAGTAGAATATGCGATAATGGTCAGGCTTACCTGCTAGCCTCTTGGCTATTCTTTGTTCTCTAGGAATCCAGAATTTCCCAAGTTAGTCATACTGGGTTTTGTGCACTTCTGGAATCTCAGGGGAAAAGATTTCTTGCTATCTGGAGCTTTAGGTAACTGAGTAGTAACCTCAGCCGGACACTGATGGCTCATACCTGTAATCCTAGCTACTCAGGAGGCAGAGATCAGAGGATCATGGTTCAAAGCCAGCCCAGACAAGAAAATCCATGAGACTCTTATCTTCAATTAACCACCAGAAAACAGGAAGTGGCCCTGTGGCTCAAGTGGTACGGTGCTTGTCTTGAGCTAAAGAGCTCAGGGACAGCATCCAGGCCCAGAGTTCAAGCCCCATGACTTACAAAAAGAAAAAGAAAAAAGAAAAGTAATTTCAACTAATATTTAAAATGTTTCCCTAATATGTTCTTTGTCTTCAAATTTTGCTAGAGTAGGATTTGTTTTGGCACATATACCTTAATTTCTTATGTAACTGTCATTTCGCGTTTTTCTTTGAAGCTTAGAAAGATCTTGATAAATATTTGTATTTTCTAATAATATTTTAAATAGAATGAGTTTTTACTTTAAACTCATTAAATCTTCATTTAACTCAATTGAAGAAAGTAGAGAACTGTTTGACTTATGGGTTAAAATCTCTATTTAAAGTCCCTAAGATAGCCAAATGCACGATTTTGTTGTTGAAGATACTGTTCCAATTATTGAAAGAACACAGTCTGGGACCTGGACTGAACTTCTGGTTCAAAGTGTTTGGCTATAGTGTGACTTGATTTACCTACCAGCTTCCTGAATACTTAGCCAAAGACTGTCAGCCTTTTGTGAAGCTGGAAGCTACCACCAGATTGATTCCTTGGTGGTGGTGTTCTGTCTTGGAGCCTCTTGTAGAAAGAAGTCATCCAAAATTTGAGCTAGGAGAGAATCATAAGTAGCCAGGGATTGCCCTTCTATCCTCTCATTATACTTAAGAGCCAGCACTCTGGAAAGCCAAGGGATTCCACTCTGCACTCAGAGCTTTGGGTTTGTAATCCTAAAGAGAGAATGCCAGACTAAACAGTGCTAGCAGTACCCTCCCTGCTCCACATTAGGCTTGGGTGTCTATGTTCAATAACACTTAGAGAGCTCAATCAGGTCTCAGGGCCAGTGGTGGAGTCCTGGTTCAGGTACTTTCCTGGAATAGAAGGAAGGGACTTATGTGAGAGCAGAGTGAGGGCAGACAGAGGCTCTGAATAGAGATCAGGGTATTCTTGAGCCTGTATGGCTGGCAGCATGCTGAGCATCTCTTGTGATGGGGATGACAAGCCAGGAACTAAACTGAGTTCTAGGTCTGTCTTCCTCATTTACAAGCAGTACAGTCTTCAACAAGTGACCCACTTTCTCTGAGGTCCAGGCACTGAAACCCAGGGGAGTTGCCTGAGATGTCCTCTAAAATGTTCCCCAACCCTCACCCTTTCTGTTGCCACAGCCCAAACTCCCAGGAGATGAAGCTGCACAAGGATGACCACAAATAGCCACAGGCTCCTCGGAGTTATGTGTCATCTCCAATCCCAGGTGAGGTGGCTTTCACGTGCACTCTACATGATATGGAAAGTTCTGCTGCTTCAGTCCCAGTCTCTCCAGTAACATCTGTCACACATGGATTAAATACCTCAGCAACAGAAGATAAGGTAATCAGCAGTCAGCTGTTTCAGTAATAAAATAGACTCTCATCCACAGTGGTGGGAATGAGGTTTATCAATATGTACAAAAACAAATGATTTAGCTGTCAGTACCCTCTGCCATCATTTTCATAATTACCTTTGTGTACAAGATTTACAAAAACAGGAAATTAACACCCTTTCAATAAGGGAAAGAATGCTCTTTCATGCTTTATTTACTGTGTGTTCCTATTAATACCAGAAATTTAAAAACCCAAGAGGAATTCTATTTTAACACAAATCTTACTTCAATATTACAGTAGCACCCAACCACACGTGGTTTTAATCACTGTTAAGGTGACACACCGGGGAGACTTTCAGGGCACAGCTCTGACTTGCACAAGAAACATTCAGAGGCTGGGAAGTGATTGAACTCAGAGTATTTTCTTAGCGTCTGTAAGTCCTTCATTTCCCTTTCTTCCATTATGCACATCAATATTCAAATGTGTTCATCCAGCCAATACTTGAGCTAGGCAAGTCAACCTTGCTGATTATGTATCCCTCTGGAGCATGTTTAATCCACAACTGCCTTTCCTGCCGCTTCACACTTTCCCAGGGGAGAGTCTTGCAAAGGATCCTTGAACACAAATCACAAATGGGTCACTATATCCTCCCAATGAGTGGGCCAGATACATGGTGTGTGTGTGTGTGTGTGTGTGTGTGTGTGTGTGTGTGTGTGTGTGTGTGTGTGTGTGTGTGTGTGTGTGTGTGTTAGGGGAAAAGATGCAGAAAGAGAGAAAGTGTGTATGTTTGCTGGTAGTTTTTGTTTGTTTCTCTGTAAAAGAGTATGATTATGAGGAATTAGAAATGATATAATTATTGATTCTCTCCAGACATTTCTAAATATAAACATTTGATTTGAAAAACAAAAACAAGTATATTATTGAAAATACATAAACCTCCATCTCGATTCATTGGAACAATTCTCATAGTATTGATTTGGATTGCTGTTTTGAAGATACATCTTAGCAGTCAAAAATTGTTACTTTTGGAGTAGCAGCTAAACCTATGGGAGTGGCAATTTTTGAGATTTGCAGGTTACTGAAAGTAACAGTCTTCAACAAGTGGTCCAAGTGAATGTATGATAAAATATTTTATAAGTACATTAGAAATGTGAAAAGCAAAATACACCAGAATATAAAAATCTAGATTGTGAAATTTAGCATTCATCAATGTGATTAGTAGCAATCATAATTGCAGTTAAAGCAATGGCTACTAGGTGCCAGGCATGAATCTAACTTTATTAACTTACATAATTCTCACAACAACCTCAGCACACTGTAATGTGTGCTTCTCCTTGTTTCCCAGCTTCCTGTTTACTCCATCCTTAAATGGCAGGAGATCTGAGATGCACCTAGGACGTTTCTAACTGCTTCCTACCTTCCTCCTGGCTGGAGTGGAGGGGAAGAGCTCTGGTCCACTGAGACAGCATCAATTTCTCTTGACTCTTCTCTTCTGGGAGAAGTTAGGTTTGAATTCACTAGCCTGTAAGCCTATCTGTTCTATCTGTCTATCTGTATCCCTTTTTGCCTACCACACCTCCTCTCATTATTTTAATTTTTTTCTTTTCACATTAGCAAGTTGAAAGTTGGTATGGCTTATCTTGAAAGCATGATGATAAGATTTGAGGCTAAATATTGAGGGCTTAAAATGAGCCAAGCAAGTTGACTTTGGGACTAAGGTCTTTAGACATTCTTTGCAAAAAGAAAAAAAAAAGGACTATTAAGTGGCCTGGCTCTGTTTCCAAAAAATGCTCGGCATTTGGGTTATATCTCTAAAGCCACAGATTACCAACAGAGCAAACATCTTTCTTCCCTCTCCACCTTCAACAATTACTGATGTTGATACTGCTCATTACTATTCTCTAAAGGACTTAATATGCCTGATGGAATTAAGATATTTGTGGATCTTCTGTCCACCACCACCCACTTGCACCGTCTCCTTCAATCTACGCATCCCCCAAATCTCAGCAACATGTCCAACGATACTGATTTAGACAAGGATTTGTGCTAAAGTTTGATAATTCCTACCTCCTAGATGATCAGAGACTAAGTATGACTCTTGAATAGCACTTTCTGTGTACTTACTTTCTTTTTTAAATTTTTTTCTATTGTGAAAATACTGTACAGAGGGGTTACAATTACCTGATTACTTTAATTCTTGACATTACATACTGTATTCGACTAACTTATTGAACACCCCATTACATACATTTTATTAAAGGATCATATCTGTCTGTTTAGTCTTCAATAATATTTGAAATGTTGAGTTTGGATCTTCAGAATCTCTTCTCTGTCTGTGACTTGATGTTTATTTTGGGTTGCAAACACGTTGTGGACACATCTCAAACCCATTCACTTTCTGAAATTTAACTTTGTAATCAGGCAAAGCCAGGTCACTGGTTCTGCCTGCTGAGCTGTAAGTGAAAAAAGTGTTAAATTTGTGGCCTAAGGCCCATCAAATTATAGAGAAAGCCTCAGCATAGAGAAGAGTTGTTTTGGGAAACTGCCAAGTATCGCTGCAAATACTATATAAATGAGAAATCTTTATGAAGCCATTGTAGTTGAGAGGTTGTTTGTTATAAAGCATAACTGAACTTAATCTTAACAACCTTCCTACACTCTAAGGTGCTGTTATCTGTCTCTCTCCATCATTCTACTCATTCCATCTTTACGTGGACAACAGATGGATGAATTTGAGAGTATTTGACTACATTATCTGACTAATAAACCAGGTTAAATTAACTTTACATTTTCATTTAATATTATCAAGTTATCTGTCATTGTACTATGGTTCCTTCTGACCTTTAGTTTATTACAAATTTATTGTGGTACAATTAATATAAAACAAACAATATATATTTAAAGTATACAATTGTATACATCAATGAAACAATCATTACAATTAAGATAATGACAACACCCATCATTTTGACATTTCCCTTCTATCTTTTCCCTTTTTTCTTTTCTTTGTTATCTTGAAGTAGTCATATATAGGGGTTTTAATTCAACATGTTTTTTCTAAGTGAAATGTATCAAGAGCAGTATCAGCCCTTCCATCTTTCTCCCCAATCTCTTTTAGTCACCATTTCCCTCTCCTTTCATCTTTCTTCACATACCCCCTCCTGACAACACATATTCCAGCTTTCTGGTAACTGTAAGTTAATTGTTCCAAGGAGTTGCCCTTTTGGAATCTTCCTCTGCACATGCCATACTGTAGTCAATTTGTTTCTACATATATGTATATGACCCTGTATACCTTTTCAGAGATGTTTATAATTTAGATGCAACTTCCACATATGAGAGAAAATATGCATCTTCTGGCTCTGAGCCTGACTTACTTCATTTAACATATTTTTTTCAAGTTCATCCATTTCTCTGCAAATGACACAATAGTATTCTTCCTGATGCATACGTAAAATTCACACAGGGCATTGTAGGGCATCTGCATCCGTAACCTGGTTGTAGTCTTTTAGATAAATGCTCTCAAGAATGATATACCTAGATTATAGGGTAGGTCTATGTTTAGTTTTTTGAGGAATCTCTGAACTGTCTTCCATAGTAGTTGCACTAATTTACATTCCCACCAACTGTGTAGTAGGGTTTCCTTCTCTCCCCCCCCCCCCCCCCCGCATCCTCACCAGCCTTTGTTGCTGTTGGTATTCTTTATGATGGCCATTCTTACTGGGGTGAGATGGAATCCCAGTGGTGTCTTGATTTGCATTTCGTTTGTCTTATGCCCTTTATCCCTTCTCATTCCTGTACCCCTAATTCCAACCATCAATCTGCTTTTGGTTAGTATACATCTTCAAGAATTTTATACAAATAAAATTTACATTATGTTTTCTTTTTTCCCCCCTAGCTTCGTCCACACAGCATCATTACTTGGATTTCCTCCAGGTTACTGCGCATATGAATAGCTCATTCCTTTTGATTTCTGAGTAGCATTCTGTCATATAGATGTGCCACAATCTGTTTATTTATTCATCTGTTGGTGGATATTGTATCATACACAGCTTTTGACTATTACAAATAAAGCTATAACCAGTCCTGTGAGAGTCTTTTGATGGACACATTCTATCATTTTCCTTGGTGAAATACTTAGAAATAGAATGATTGGGTTTATGGTGGGAACATTTTTAGTTTTTAAAGAAATCACTAGTATATTTTCCAATATGTTTATATCATTTTGCATTCTGACCATCTGTCTGTAAGAATTCTGCTTGACATCCTTGCAATGCTTGGTATGGTCTGACTTTGAATTTTGATTAAAGGATGGTAACACCACAAACTATAACAGCTTTGTTCCCAATATCATGGACTCAATTCTTTTTTAAAATATATTAAAAATATTAATGCATTTTATTTTTTTTTTCTTTTTTATTGTGAAAATACCATATAGAGGGGTTACAATTACATGGGCAAGATAATGAGTACATTTCTTATCAAGCATTGTTGCCTCCTCCTTTGTTTTCCCTTCTCATCCCTTCCCATCTTCCTCCCCTCCCCCAAGTAAGCAAGGCCCTAAGAAACATAGGTTCTATGGTTTCCCTTATTTGCAATAACTGGTATATGTCTGAGTCAAGCAGAAAAGGTCAGATAAGTTGATTTTAGGTGAAATGAACCCAAAGATAAGCATTCAAATGTGTTTTCTTTCATGCGATTGTTTCTAACATATTTATAAGATGATTTCTTTGTTGCTTTGTATGTCTCCTTTCATGCGATTGTTTCTAACATATTTATAAGATGATTTCTTTGTTGCTTTGTATGTCCCTCCCCCCACGGTATAACCCCTGCTTTCACTGTATTTGATGTTGGTATAATTTGTGGAGAGGAAGGGAAAATACAAATTGTTTAAATTGGAATACAGGTGGACCCATTGCAACAATGAGATGTACAAGTCGTTATGTCGACTCAGTTCTTGATGCTTCTTATAATTGTCTCTTAACTGGCATTCCTCCTTCAGATAAATTGAAGTTGTCAAGTAGGAACTCTATGAACTTCCTCCCACCACTATAAACTTAGATGTATCCATACCAATTATTCCCACCTTGCCTCCTGTCAGAGCAGAGGATTTGTGTCCCCACCTACTCCAGGAGCCCAACCTCCTCCTGGAAAGCCTCATCTATCTTTTCCTCTCTCTTAGCTTCAGACTTTCCAATGATCTGTACTCTTTCCTTATTCTAACAATGTATTTAGTCCTTGGTTGCCTTTAAAAGATAAAGCAAAGCCAAGATGTGGTTGTACATGCCTGTAATGACCACGCTTGGGAGGCTCAGGCAGAAGGATCACAACTTCTAGGCCAGCCTGGGCTATATAGTAAGTCCCAGGTCAGTCTCAGCTATGTAGAAATACTCTGTCTCAAAAAAAAAGTCAATTTGGTGCAATTACATTTATCCAGTCTTTCTTTGATTTGTTATAATTCTGGATCTTTACTTAGGAAGTTTCCACCTGTGCCTGGGAGCCCCAGGGTTTCCCCTACCCCTTCCTGTCATATTTTCCTGGTATCTGGCTTTACATTGAGGTCTTTGATCCATTTGGAATTGATTCTGGTGCAGGGTGATATATAAGGTTCTAGCTTCAGTTTCCTGTATGTATATAGACAGTTCTGCCAGCACCATTTATTGAAGAACCTGTCTTTCTTCCATCCTATGTTTTTGGCACCCTTATCAAATATTATGTGGTTATAGGTCTGCAGGTTCATTTATGGGTCTTCTATTATATTTCATTAGTCCTTAGGTCTACTCTTGTGCCAGTACCAAGCTGTTTTATTACTATGACTTTGTAATAGAGTTGGAAGTTTGGTATTGATATTCTTCCAATATTGTTCTTCCTGCTAAGGATTGTTTTTGCTATTTGGGGTCTTTCATTATTCCATAGTTCATTGAAGCATTGTCTACCATAGCCAAGATATGTAATAAACCCAGATGCCTCTTGCTGTATGAATAGATAAAGAAAATGTGACATATATACACAATGGAATTTCTATGCTTCCATTTGAAAGAATGATATTGCAACATTTGTAAGGAAATGAAAAAGACATGAAAAATTATATTAAGTGAAGAAGTCAGAACTAAAGAAACATGGGTTGCGTGGTTTCCCTCATTTGTGCTTAATAGAATGTGTCTATAAATCTACAAGTAAACACACTGAATAGTTTAAAAAATTGACACTTAGACATTATAAATTACACAGGACCATAAACATTCACACAATAGACCAAGGAGGATATTCTTAGGGGAGGATCACAAATGCTCAGTAGTTTTGTACATATGATCATTTAAAATGATTTATCATCACTGTAACCCAAGAAATGGAAACGAGGTTTTTTGTTACTTTGCTTTTAGGTTTTGTTCATTTGTTTTCTCCTTTATTGCTGTTTTTTATTTCCATATCTTTTATCTTTTATGTAAGTTTATCTGTTTTGAGGAGGATACCAGGGAACACAGAAATAGTGAGACAAAGGGTGGACAAATGCAGCAGTGGTACTCACTAGATACTTTGTTGAAAATGAACTATGCAGTATGTGGGTGGGGGAGGAAGGAAAAAAGCAATGCACACATTTAAGCACATTATCAAGTTTGTTATAATTTGTTATAGCAGCAATAAGAATCTAATACACTAGGACAAGTAGGGCCTCATGTCTTGCTCCATATTCCTCACTTCTAGACCAGGTACCAGGTCCTCTAGAAAAGACTTTAGTGATTCTCTGTTAAGAAATTCTTATCAAGGACTATTCTATGGCCTATAGTGCAGTTCCGGTAGGTCATGCCCAGCTTTAAGCTGTGTGTAGACAGACTGAAGACTCGTGAGCTGAATCGGTACTGCAGTACTACTGCAGTAATTCTAGCAGAGTGAAGATAGTGATGGTACCTAGGGGAAAAAGTGGCTGGGGTCTGGGTATATTTCTGAAGATAAAGACAATGGGCTTTCCTGACACCATACGAGAGAAAAGGGTTAAGTGTGATTCAAAGCATTCTGGCTTGCACAATTGGAAAGATCACATTGACATTGTTAAATAGGAAATAAGGAATAAATAATAGTGTTAGAGATGAAAATCAGTGACTCAATTTTAAATTTGTTAAATGTAGGATGCTTACTAGACAACAGAATAGGTAGCGTAGTTAGATATCTGCATGAAGTTTATCTTTCCCAAAGACTATGTTTCCAGCAACTCACATAGGTTTTCACAATAGGAGATTCTTAATTCATATTTGTTTAAATGAATATGTGACATTTCTCTATAGAAATATTTCAAGATCACATCACAGATTAGTCAATATTAAGCCTATCAGCATTACACACATTGTCTAATATTGTAACTAAGAGTTATGAACAAGCTGATTGGTAGTTCTTGTTTTAGTTGACTGGCCCAGTAAATTTTTCTTTATAATTACAAAGTGTATCATATTGACTTTTGTTCAACTCTGAAATAGTTTTCCCCATTGTATTCAGAAAGTTGATGGCCTGAGCTTCTGTATGCCTGATTGCATCCTACATACAAATAGGACTTCAAACAACCTCTAATGGTGCTGAAGAGTCCATAAAGGTTAGTTTTCTAGAAAGGTTTTTTTTTTTTGTTTGTTTGTTTCTGGTGGGTCGTGGGGCTTGAACTCTGGGTGTGGGTGCTGTCCCTCAGCTCTTCAGCTCAAGGAGAGCACTCTACCACTTGAGGCACAGCGCCACTTCCAGTTTTCGGAGTGGTTTATAAGAGTATCTTGGACTTTCCTACCTGGGCTGGCTTTGAACCGAGATCCTCAGATCTCAGCCTCCCGAGTAGCCAGGATTATAGGTGTGAGCCACCAATGCCCGGCTAGAAACTTTTCACTTGATGATATTCCCAGCTCTGAATTTATACCCTGTAAAACTCTACATCTATAAAGTGTACTGGGTTTTACAATGTTGAAAAGGTCACATTTCTGCTGGGAACTGCTGGGGACGAGGTTGCTCAAGCATTTTCTCTTGTACCTTCTACAGTCAGGTGCATTTTCCCTCTCCCTTTTCTGGAACATCTCTTGTTCTTGTCAGTGACATTGACATTATGAAATCTCTATTTTTAAGTCCTCATTTTACTTATTTTCCCCACAATATGGGACTAGATAACTACTTCTTCTCCAAACATTTGTTTCTTCTTTCCTTTGGGTCACTGTGCTCTCTTGGTTTCTTCCCTTTTTTCTTTTCTTTTCTTTCCCTTTTTCTCCAACCATTTTTCTTTCTCCTTGTCTTTTTGAGTTCTGAGCAGTAAAATTAATCCTTGACCTTCTTCTGTGTCCGCAGGTACTCCTAAGATGACCCCCATCTATATTCTGTTTTGAATACCATCTGTATGTTAGTAAATCCCGTTTATCTGTTAGCTTAGGTTCCTTTCTCCTGAACTCCAGATACATAAAGCTAATCTCTCTGTGCCTCCGTTTTCTCTTCTATAACATCATTCATAGCATCCATGTCAAATGTTCTCTGTTTGGGTTAGTAGATCTGCTTTTTACCATTTTACATCTGTTTGGTGCTCAGGGAAAGTGATGTGTATACTCTTCATCTAGAGTTAGTTGCCTTGCTATTCGCACAGTGAGACCAAAGGAGAATATTCTTAGGAGAGGGTCACACAAGCTCAATAGCAATGTGCATATGATCATATAAAATACTATTTGTTGAAATGCACTCTAAGAAATGGAAACAAGGTTTTTTTCTTTGTTTTGGTTTTTGTTTTCTGTACCTTTTGTCTAGTTTGTAAGTTTATCTGTTTGGAGGAGGGTAAAAAGGGGCACAGAAAGGGTGGGACAGGGAGTGAGCAAATACAACAGTGGTACTCACTAGTCACTATGTTGAAAATGTACTATACAACTTGTGGGTGGGGATGGGAGGGAAACACTGGGAGACAGACAGGGAAGGGGTGACACTGTCAAAAAGGAAATGTACTGGCTTGTGTAACTGTAACCCTGCTGTATATCACCTTTACAATAATACACACACACACACACACAAATATTTAAGAGTTGTCTTGCTCAATGATGAACAGGGTGGCATGGATCAAGATCCATTGAACTAATAAACTTACTTATTTTATAGTAACTCCTTTGTACAACCAGTTAAGTATAATAAAATATAATTTACAAAGAGTTTACTTGCTCTCTTGCTTCTGGTTGAATTTAATTAATGAAAGTCACCATCAGGAGGTAGGCTAGAAGTAGGAAGTGCTAGTCCAGTAGTTTATTCTTTCAGCTCTCTCCGTATCAGGCCACTTTTGGCAATGCTGCTTTTCTCTCCCAAGATCCCCAACTCCTGCTGGACAGCCAGTACTTGCAGCCTTCTCCCATGGTTCCAGGACCTTCCGCTTCTGGTGTAACCGTAGACCAGGGGATTTACTATCTCCTTTCAGATTCCATTAATAATGCTCACACTTTTATAATTATTAAACTCTCCTCATTTACGGATTGTTGTGGTGATTAAATGAGTTTGAATTTGTTAAGTGCTTAAAGCAATGGCAAACTGCATAGCAGTGTTTATGAAGTAAATACACAAATGAAGTGCCCACGTGAGCTTTCCATTTATGAGAGGAAAACTAACTACAGATTCTGTGTGTGTGTGTGTGTGTGTGTGTGTGTATACAGAAATTTCTTATGGAAAAGTGGCTTGTCTAATTCCAGAGACCAGAAAATCCAGGATCTGTGAGATAGGCCAGCAGGCTGGAGACCTAACGGAGTCAATGTCGTGTTTTTAGTTCCACAGCATCAGCTGTAGAACCAAAATGAGCTAGAGCTGCAGATGCAATGTTTCTGTTCTATTAAAGCAGGAAATAAGTGCATGGGACACATCCACATTATGAGGGTCAATCTACTTAAATTCCACTCATTTAAATGTTAATCTTATCTAAATTACCTTCAGGAAGCATTTAGATTATTTGACCAAGTATCTGGATACCCTAGGCCGGGATCAAGTTTGACCAGAAAGTTAATCATCACACTTCCTAATATAAACTGCCCCTAGCCCCAGTTCACGACAAGTCACTGCAGTTACCATTTTTGCTCAAGAGAAAGTCCTTGGACTTGTGAGGCATGCTCCCCTCTGAAGACTTTGGACTTGCTGCTCCCTCTGCCTGGAAAGTTCTCCCAGGCCCTAATATGTCCTATACCCTCTTTGCTGAGCTTACTTCCTAAATTTGAGCTCTGCAGAGAGACTTCTCCAGTACCCCTACCAATGGGGCACCTCTGTTCTTTGCCATCTCCCATCCTCCTTAGCTTTCCTTTTTGATATTTTTCTAACACAATATTACATATATACACATTTTGTATATGTATATGTGTATATATAGATATATGTACATATATATTTATGTGAGTATTATATATATATATATTTATATATATATATAATATATATATATATTATATATATATATATATTTGCTTGTGGGCCTGCCACTCTACTAGAATGTAAAAACCATGAGGACAGAGACTTTCCTGTTTACTTTATTTCCATATGTCCAGCTCTAGGGTTGTGTCTAGCATACAGTTAACACTCAGTTAATGTGAAATCTACACATGGAGCTGCTTATATATATTTTCTGAAGGCCCAAGAATATGTACTACAAGCATATTTCTTCATAGGGGCTCAGATCATGTCCTTCCTGTAAGGTGTGTGGGAAGATCAAGGCTGGCTCTTGTTGGTAGAATAGAAGTGCTTTGCTCTTGAAGATCATAATGCCTATATGTAGCAGACAAATATCTCAAGGAGGGATGTTGGATATATAGCATTAACCTCATGGAAGTATGAGGCATATATCTTGAGGTCTTGTCTTAGAGGAATTTGCTCATTTTATACGTCTGCTCATTTTACTCTAAGGACTGATGAGTAACAATATATTATGTCCATGTAAGTAGTCAACATTTAAGCATCTTACCATACATAAAAGACTACAACCAAAAGTTGTGGGCTTCTGGGTTCATGGTGCACATTTGATAATATGAAGAAATAGTTTCATCCTCTGAAACTTGCCTTCCAAACCCAGTAACCAAGGGAGTGGATTAACTGTGTCAATAACGTCTACCCTTTAGTAAAGCTCTGTGAATACCTTTATGTGAATAGATCATTTCTTTCCTATCTCTGACCCATGATCCAGATTTAGTATTTCAGGAAAAATTTATGGATAATACGTAAATGTATATTTTTTAAGAGATTTCCTAAGCGGAAGATGATATGTAATCAACTTTCGAAGTAAAATGCACTCACAACTCAGTTCTTACGTAGTAATTCTATCATCAATCACATACCAAAAACTTTATTTTTTTATAATGTATTTATTTGTGTACAAAATATGTTTCAACTTGATGCATTACAGCAAAATATTCTATCACAAACAACAAAAAATACACCTTTTACTCCTTTACCCTGCCCTTGAAAATGGCAACACTGTTTTGGCAGTTCAGCAGCTAAAAATAAAGTGCTATTATTAAGCAGTATTGGAATGTCTTCACAAATGTGATGTATGATTTGAATATACAACCACATCTTTTTTTTTTGTTAGTTTTTCACAGAACAGGAAGCTCCACATCCTGAACATCCCCAGAAGATACAAATATTTGTATATATATGTACACATGTATACACTGTATATGTAAAATGCCAACAGGCCTCTTGGTCCTTGTGCGTTTGTTGCGTTTATATTTAGTCCTTCTTCTTCCATCCCTCCCTCTCCCCCCCCCCCCCCCCCCATGCTTCAGATTCACACCACTGGGACCTGAGTTCATCAGCAGGCACCGAGAAGCTCACCAAAGGCTGGCTTGTTGGAGATGTGGTGTTGGTGAGAGGACACAGAAGGAGCCCTTCAGACCTCACTGGGGGACCTGGATCGGAAGGGCACTTTGGACTGGAAACAGCCACAGAACAGGAGCCACAAGGCGCGCTGGATCTCCTGATTGCGGAAGGCATAGATGATGGGGTTGATCATGGAGTTGTAGGTAGCAGGCAGCAGAGTGGCATAGGTGTAGATGGCTGGGTCCTCCTGGCTACCTACCACGCAGTAGATGGCAAAGGGCAGCCAGCTGACCCCGAAAGTGCCCAGCACCACCGCCAGAGTTCCCACGCCTTTTCTAGTGGCGGCGAGGTGGGGCGGCGCCAGGCAGTGCTGCTGCAGCGCGATCTGGTGCGCGTGGCGCCACACCACCTGGCAGATGCGGACGTACAGGTGCAGCATGACGCCGAAGACCACGAAGAAGGCCGCGGAGAGCAGCGCCACGTGGCTGCGCGTGAGCGGGCGCACCACGCTGCAGGAGGCGGGCGCGCCCAGGCAGTTCCAGCCGAGCACCGGCAGCAACCCCAGGCCCAGGGACACCGTCCAGGTGGCAGCCAGCAGGAGGTGCACGCCCAACAGGGTCCGGCGCGAGTAATAGGTGAGCGCGTTGTAGAGGGACAGGTAACGGTCCACCGTGATGGCTAGCAGGCTGCTGACCGAGGCGGCGAAGGAGGCCACGAGGAAGCCCACCGTGAGCAGACTCACAGTCTCGGAGGGCACCACGTAC
The DNA here is from genome assembly GCF_019054845.1 of Dipodomys spectabilis. Taxonomy (NCBI): domain Eukaryota; kingdom Metazoa; phylum Chordata; class Mammalia; order Rodentia; family Heteromyidae; genus Dipodomys; species Dipodomys spectabilis. The sequence continues at coordinate 3,715,194 of NW_024870678.1, read as the reverse complement.
TGGAACACGAAGTGAAGGATGAGGCCGCAGCCCGCCAGGAGGTCGGCGGTGGCCAGACTCCCCACGAGCACGAACATCGGCGTGCGCAGCGCCGGGGTGGACGCGATGAGCGCCACCACCAGAGCGTTCTCACCGGCGATCACCGTCCCGGACACGCACAGCAGCACGTCCCACGGATTCACCGCGGACAGCAGCAGTCCTGGCGGCCCGGCGGGCAGCTGGGACGACAGCTCCAGAGACCCATTAGCCGCGCCGCCGCCCCCCAGCGCCGCCGCCGCGCGGGGGCCCCATTCGCCGGGGTCCGGCGCCCCCGCTGCTGTGGCCGCCGCTGCCGCTCCCTCGGCCGCTGCTGCCACCACCTGAGATTCGTTGAGCGACGCGGCGCTAGCGTTCATCCCGGCCAGGTGCTGCACCCTGCAGAGACAGACAGACGGAGAGAGGCCGCGTCAGGTGTGGGGCTCCGGGAACCACCGGGGACCCGGCTCGAATGATCCCACTTCAAGCGTGCATCCCAGATCCCCGGGACCCCAGAGCAGAGTGGGGAAGCAGGAGTATTAACCCGCGAACCCGAAATAAATCAACACCTGTTGAGCGGAGTGAGTGCCCGCACGGACTTCTGGAGGTTTGCACAAACACACGCACAGATAAACGCACTCATAGGCACACAGATGAGCCCCAGAGGTACACCTGCCCTTGCACACGCACCCAAATACATCAAAGTAGGAAGGCAGCATTCAGAGGAAAATCCGCACACGCCAGCCCAGCCCCTGCGGGAGCCGGGCGGCGGGGTCGCTGTCCGCGGTGCTGAAAGCGAACTTTGTGATCGCGGTTGTCTGGAGTAATTTGGAGCCTATGGCACCACCTCGGAAATGGGGCACTGGGGGGAAGGATGAACAGGCTGGGGTGACCGGGTGTCTCCGATTTGCTCCAGTTCTCTGATCGCGGGAGAGTCCCAAATACCCAGCGGTTCTTTACCCTTCCCTTTCCCACACTCATCCAAGTTATCCCGGGGAGCGGGGCCACTCACCTGGGGAGTCAGGGCTTCGGGGAGACGCTGGGCATGCGCTCCGCGGAGGGGCGCGGGGCTGCGCTCCCACCGAGCAGCTGCCTTGCAGGAGGCGGCCGGGGCCGGCGAGGAGGCCAGCGCGGGACGCCTGTCGCTGTGCCCGCGCCGCCGCGGCAAGTGACACAAGTGAGTGGCAGGAAAGGCGGCTCCGAGCTCGGCGCCCGCGGGAGATTGACAGGTGACGTCAGGCTCCGGGGTGCGAGCCGCTGACTGCACACCCGCCCAGCCTGCTTGCTCGCGCGTCCCCCAACCCTCGCCTAGACATCTCAGGTGGCTCGAGCACTCCCAAGGAGAAGCCAGAGCGGGCATCTCCAGTCCGGAGCCTCCAGGAATGGGGTGGAGGCTGAAGAAGACCTTCCCCCGCCCCGAGGGTGAGAGAGGAAGCGCTTAGGACACTCACCAAAAGCGGCCAGGTGCAAAAAGCAGCTTCAGAGAAGGGGAGGCTGCGGTGGGGGCATCCGACTGGACAGTAGCTACCTCGTGGAAGAAAAGAGTTCCCCGTGAGGGACAAAAATGAGTTGGAGGAAGACATTGCCTTTTTAAAAGACTATTTATAAGCTGGGCTCTGGTGGCTCATACTTATAATCCTAGACACTCGGGGCTGAGATCTGGGGATTACGTTGGAAGCCAGCCCAGGGAAGAAAAGTAAATGAGACTCTTATCTCCAATTAACCACCCAAAAGCCAGACGTGAAGGTGTGATTCAAATGGTAGAGCGCCAACCTTAAGCAAATACAGCTCAAGGGGCAGCGCTTAGGCACTGAGTTCAAGCCCCAGTGCCAGCTCACATACACACAAAAACTTTTATAGTGCTTGTGTCAGTTGAGTGGAAACAGGAGATATATGCAGTGGGAGATTAGAGGAAAAATGAATAGAAAGGATAGCCAGGGCATTTGAGGAATGGAATTTCTTCTTTCCAAGGTTGTCAGTGCAATTCTAACTCCTAGTATATTTCTTGAGCCCTACATAGCAGCTGTTGCGTCTCTGCTCAGTGTTTCTTGATTCCAGTAGCTTATAGTGCCTTTGGAACTTGCCCTTTAATTAAAAACAAGGTCTGTGTCTTGTTAGAAAAGAAGAAAACAGCAAAATGTGATTTACTTTCCTGGCAACAGACTTTGCCCTGTTAATTAGTACCCTATAAAACAAATTACAGGATGAAAATAGTGATAACTCAGCTGCACCAGACTTCAGTAGGCAGGAGGTTTTATTTTCAGCCTAGATAAATCATCCTTTTGGTTTCAAGGTGTTTTGTTTTGTTAGTAAAAATCAGACAGAATATTCAATCATAGCACTTGGACAAAAGCTAAAGTAGTTTAGTCTATGTAAGTATCTAAAATAAATGATTGGTATAATTTGTGGAGGGGAAGGGAAAAAACAAATCGTTTAAATAGGGATACAGGTGGATCCATTCCAACAATGAGATGTACAAGTCTTTATGTGGAAAAATGAACTTTACAACTTTGGTGGGGTGGGGGAGGAGGATTGGGGGGAAGGGGGGAGGCTGGGAAGGGATGGGAAGGGGAAACAAAGGAGGAGGCTACAATGCTTGATAAGAAATGTACTCATCATCTTGCCCATGTAATTGTAACCCCTCTGTACAGTATTTTCGCAAATAAATAAATAAATAATAATTAATAAAAAATAAAATAAATGATTGCATACTGCATTATGGCATTGTATGAGACCATAGTCACGGCCTCCAGGAGTCCGTGGTCTAGGCAAAGTGAAAATGAACTTTTATTATTGGTGTTTATCCCACCCCTCTCTCCTGATTTCACTTTGCCTCTGGCCTCAGGGACTCAATGAGAAAAAGAAGAGAAAAACTACTCATTGTCCATGGGTCAGTTATAATAATAAGTGTAACAGGCTTACCCTGTTCAACATGACCTCCAAGCCCACATTACGGCTGCCTCCATGTCTTGGGGAATCTGGATTTAACCAGATGAGAAAGGCATAGATAAGGCAGTTCAGTTCTCTACTGCAATAGCTGGTGTTGGACTCTAAAATGAGATTACACTCCCTTTGAAGAATTTGGAAAAAAATCAACACACCACCTTGGTTATGAATCCAAAAACTTGGCTGAATGCTTACGTTTCTGAAGTGAATGATTTGGGATTTCAGTACAAGATTGACATAAGAGCCAGAAATTTTATTTCAGAATTGTCAGGTGTACTGTCAAACTACTGGGATGGTATATTGACTATATATTTTCCTACTAATCAGATTAAGAACAAATGAGGTCTTTAATCATAGCTTTTATAGAAGGATAGTGGTCCAGTGGTCTCCTAGAATACTCATTCTGTAAATCACATGTGACATCCAGCCTAGCTTCTGGGAGGAGGGTGGCACCTCCTTATAAGGTTACACAAGATCATCCACCCTTTGATAAGAGTGGTGAATAGATTCCTCTCTCTCTTGAAAATCTAAACTGAAGATGCTTTAACATCCCAGTGTTGGGCTTGGGATTTGGTAGATGGCAATAAGGTGCTTTAACATTGGACCTTAGAGGAAACACAGAACCACAGAAAAGCCAACTGGAGTGTAGGAATGAAACAGAAGTGCAGGAAGAACAGATAAAGGATCAGGTAACAGGAAGAACAGATAAAGGGTCGGGTAACCGAGAGATCACTGAGAGAGTGATCTTGGTCCTTTCATGTTGGATTCCTAGTTCTGAGTGTTCATGTCCCAGGATGCTATGCCTTTCCTTTAAATTGCCACCACAAACCTTCTTAACCTTCAGCCACTATGAGTGGGTACTTCAAGTGGACTTTTATTCTGTGAATCCTTCACATATGACTAAAGCACACAGCTAAATGTATTATTCATGTACCAGCTTGGTTGTGATTTTGGTTGTGTTTTAGCTGCAAAATTTAGTTTCTAACTAGTGGTAACAAGTTAAACTCATGACCAACCAAAGGACAAGCTAATTATACCCTTTGAAAGGTGCTTTGGCTCTTCATATTTTAACACCATCTAGCCATCAACAGTTATATCCAGGAATTGCAACCTGTCAACCCCAACTCTTTCTCATCTCAGTTCACTGGAATTGCCTAGAAAGCTTTCTAAAACCAACAATTTCTGAATCCTTCTCCCAGAGATTCTGATTTATTTTGTCTGAAGTTATGCACAGGCATTATATTTTAAATCCCTAAATCCAGGGTTGAGATTATTCATCAAAGCAGTCATATACCCTCCCACTCAAATTAGTGCACTCCAGTTTGAAATAGGTACAATAAAAGAAAATTGGCAACAACCTAGCTTAAAGCTACTTGGTGTAATTTCAGGTTAGCCCACTAACCTGAAAGAGCCCCTCTGAAGACATTTTGTTTTCCACATTCACACAGAATTTCCTTTCTGTACCATGATGAAGGCTGAAATTTGGTTCTCTCTTGGCCCTGATGAACTCAATAGCCCTAAACACTGGTCCTTGATTTCACATACAGCCACTTCTGTGCCCTCTCCTGGCTTAGATTTTTGCCAAGCAATTCTGTTTTTACAAAATCAGAGCAGTCAAACTCCTTAGACCCTTATACTAAGTTGGAAAAACTTAGAGAGCTCTCTTTCTGGATATTTACACGTGTACATATACATACACATACACACAATCCTTTTCTTTGATTCTCAGAGACAAGCATTACAATTCTCTTTTGGGAAGTCTAGGTCAATCTGGTGGTTCACAGATCCTTGTGCTGGCAGGTCAGGAAGACAGCAGGTGCTTGGTGAGATGAATGAAGCTATTTATTGAGAAAGATTATTCTGAAAAGAAGTAGAAATCATAAGAGAGCGCTGAATCCTTCACATTGTCCAGATCCAGGGTGTTAAAGGACAATCTTTTAGGACACATGCAGAGGTGCATTCTATCCAAAGTGGCTCCTTTTGTTCTGTTTCCATCTGTCCCTACAGTTTCCTCTCATCCTCAGCCATCAACGATATGTCATAACGTAAGGTGCTTACTTCCTTAGCATGGTCAAACACACCAGGGATGTTTGTTCTTATTTCACTCCAGGTAAGCAGTCTGCACTCTAAAGGGATGTTGTCCTTTGAGGTCAACATCACCTAATGTCCTCACCAAATTTACACAAGAAGCAGAGTCCCAGTGCTAATATCACATACCACAGCATGCAGAACATTGTAGGACAGTTGAGAGTTTGGGTTTAATTCAGTTGGTGAACAAGGTTTTTTTTTCTTGTTTTTATTTTTTTGTTATTGTTGGTATTTTTTGTCTTTATAGGTTTTTTTGTGGGGTGGGGGGCAAAAGCAAGGCACAGAAATGGAGGGAGAAAGGGTGAACAAATACAGTCATGGTATTCAATATGCACTATGTAAAAAAAAATGACCCATGCAACTTGTGGGCAGGGATGGGAGTGGGAAACTGGAGAAAAGTAGAGGAAGCAGTAACATTGTCCAAGAACGGAACTCATTACATGACTTATGGAATTGTAACCCCTCTGTACAACTCCTTAATAATAACAATAGAACTATATTTAAAAACACATCAGGAAAACTTACAGCATTTAAGATCATGGGTGTTTTTCATAAGAAATGAAAATAACAGCTGCATTTTATGGAGAAATATATAATATTATCATTTAGGTTACTGACTCTACTGAATATGAAAATGAGAAAGTTGGTTTCACTGGTGTATTGACAAAGAAACATGAAGCAGTCTTTTGATCTGCCTTGCCATACACTTTCAAAGTAATGACACTCACTCAGTGGTTCATACCCATTATCTCATTTGATTCCTTGAAACAATCTTATGGAGTTAGGGGTTATTATCTTTGCTGCAGGGACAGCTGAGGTTCAGAGAGGTGAATGAGTTGTCCAAGGGTATACAGGGCATTGTAGGAGATCTGACTCTAGACTGAGTTCATTTCATTCAGTGTGCCATATTTATCAAGAGCTGCTGGGATATTAGGAGCATAGCAAGAGAGAACAGGAAGTACCCTTCCCTTCTTCTTCTGAAGCTTGGCCCCTGTGATTCCCAGGTGCAGGTCTGCTTCTCCTTCTTTCTGCCTGGGCCATGAGGGTGGTGGGAGGGTGGCGATGAGCCATATAAAAAAGGAGAGCATTACCAAGAGAGCACTACCCCACTCTGTGGGACCGATGCTTCCTCCTCTCTCAGTCTTGAATCTCTGCTCCCCTGATTACCTGAATGACAGGTGAGCAGAGGCTTGGTGATGAGCCTTCTCCTAGAATGGAGGCTCCCCTATTCCACCTTACCCTAGTGTTTCTGCTTAGAATGAGAAGAAAAGCTGCCCTTAGACTACAAGGCACAATTAAGCCAGTCTTGGTTACTCCCAGCTGTTCACTTCGACAGACTCATTGTGTACAAGACGTTGATACTCTCATGAGGAAGACAACGTAACATTGATCAATGTAAACTATGTAAACTCAAAAACTCAAATGAGTTTTACTTTGGAAAGATGGATCCAAGATGATAGAAGTTGAATTTTATAACATCAATAAGACTATAAGAAGCATTTTCTAGATGAACTGTTTATTGTAAGCCGTTTATTGCAAGATGCTTTAAAAATGTGTTGTTAACATAAAAGAGAATTTTGAAAGAAATTCATTTCCCAATATGCCGATCAGCTAGCCAGGATTGCTAACTAGACAGCAAATCTTTGTGACGACAAGCCAGTCCCAGTTAATATTTCCATTAATGTGATCTGGCACAGAGATGGTGCCAAATAAATGCCTGCTGAATAGATATTTCCAGAATTATCCACATGTGTATGTATTTTATATGAGTATATTACAAAATATGCGATGCATTATGCATATAGTATGCTGTATGTATATCTCTATAAGTATGTATTTCTATACATGTACATCTTAAGACATAAAGGCTATGTTGTCAATGTTTTCTGTGTTGCACTGTAGTTATGTTTTCTTTTGCCTTGTCATCCATTTATTCAATAAACATTTACTGAGCACTGACTGTATGCTCCACTATGTTCTAGAAAATGAAGATGCCAAACTACATACCTGTCCTGAGAGACAAGTAAAGAGAAATTCTGTGAGAACAGCACGATACATGCTGAGACCTGATCTTAGGGGTTATGGTGATATTCAGGATACTCACTCTACTTGGAGGAATCAAAGGGCTTTTCAGGAGAGGTAACACCAAGCTGAATCTTGAAGGAATGAGTAACAGTCACCTAGATAAGGAAGCCAGGGAAGTATTTGAGGCAGGAGAAGCTGCATGCAAAAAAGTGTCAAGTCCAGGGAGCCTGACAGAGACAAGCTACCTGAGGGTAGTTACCCCTGGCTGGCAACTGCAGCAAAAGGGTCATATCAGAGGTAAACAGGCAAAGTCATGAAGGGTCTCCTGTGCCAGGGCTGGAGTTTATCTGGAAGGTTATGAGGGTGTTGGTGTCAGAATTTTATTTGGGTCCCAATAACAATTGGAGAATGACTCACCAACAACTGTCTGGGTGGGGAATGGATTAGAGAAAGTCAAGAGTGGAGTCAGGCAAAGCTGTTAGGAAGTTGTCACAATGGTCTATTCCATAGCAGTGCTATGAAGGCTTCGTGGATGGTAGTGGTAGTAGGGACTGGAGTAGTTGATGGATCTTCAGAGATTTTGGACATTATATTAACTAAATCAATTCTAGTTGCTAGAAGGGTAGCTCTTAAACTCTTATTGTCATGAATTATCAAAGGATTATTTCTTACATGTCATTCAAACCAGGCCTTTCTACCTAGCAAGCAGCCCTTCAATGGCCTGCACAGGGGGACCAGTTCCCTCCTTCTGGTAGCCCTTATTTTTCAGGGATACACCACACTGCCAGCATTTCACCATACTGGAAACTTAGGAGTGAATTTCACTTGGAACATTTACAGGTGTTTTTGGCTTTGAGGAAATAAAGATAAAAGGAGAGAAACCAAAGGACAAATGCCAGTTTTCAGCTGTTAGAAGGACAGGGTTGAGGGAAAAACAAAATGGTTAACAGTTATTGAATTTGAGGAGAAACATCTAGGTGGAAGTATCCCATAGGGTGGGGATTCAGGAGTCATCTGGAGCTCAGCAGAGCCTAGACTGGAAAAAGATTAGGGTATCATCATCATCATCATCATCATCATCATCATCATCATCATCATTGTTATGGTGGCCATCATCTAGGTATCATATGGTGTGGGTGCCATTATTACCTCCACTTTATAGAAAACTGGTGTTGAAGAGGTGGAATAATTCTGCCACATGTTTGGAAAGTGAGAAAGACAGAGTTTGAACTCTATTGGTCTAGTTCCAACTAAAGGAAGTTGGTAAAAAAAAAAAAAAAAGAGTACAGAGGGTCAGTTACAGTCCCTTCGGGGAACAGAATCATTGCAGGATGGAGGGAGAAAAGGGGAGCCCCAAAGAAAGTTGAGAAGAGTAGCTAGTATGACAGGCCTTACCTGGAAACCCCACCTCAGTCACAGAGGAAAGAACAGGGGTGTAGAAATCAGAGAGACAAGGTCTCAGGAGAGGGAGAGTCAATTTATATGCTGAAAGGGCCAATGAGGCAAGCTCAAGAAAAGAAAGGTGTTCCGTGAGCTTAGCAATCAAAATGTAATAGGTGACTGCTGAAGCCCAGAAGGGATGGGCATCCAGGTGAAAGTGGGTGAGCTGTTAACTATAGCTGTCTATAAGGAAAAGGTTACGTTGAAGGAGTGAGCACATAGGACAGCAGTTAGACAGAAGGGTGGGTTCAAGAATGAGCTTTCCCCCCTTTTTTTGTCAGTCCTGGGCCTTGAGCTGAAGTCCTGGGCACTGTCCTTGAGCTTCTTTTGCTCAAGGCTAGCACTCTACTACTTGAGCCACAGAACTACTTCTGGCTTTTTTCTGTGTATCTGGTGGTACTGAGAAATCAAACCCAGGGCTTCTAGCATGCTAGGCAAACACTCTACCACTAAGTCGCATTCTCAGCCCAAGAATGAGTTTTTCCTTAAAAATGGAACTAATAAGAATATGAAAGGCCTGGTCTCAAGGAAAAGAAAGGAGTTGGTGAACAATGATAGCATCTGGAAGACAGGTGACACAAAAAATATGAGGAAGGAAAGACCGTAATGCAGATGGGGATCACACATAACAAGTTTAAGCAAGGGACCCAGAAACTGAGGTGTTGCCTTTTCTCCCTTGTACAATTAAGGAACAAAAGTATCAAATAGTAAAGTGGGGAGATGAAGGGTGTTTAATAATGATTTGATGCCTAACAATATTACACAAGGAAATTTTAATTCACCATCCAGCTACTGTGAGACGTTTTTCAATTATTTATGTTTGCTATCAGAGATAACCCTACAAAAATTACTTTCATGCACATGATTATTTTTATTTCATATGATTATATTACCATGAAAATTATCAGCAAAGGGTATAAGCATTTTCCTAGCTCTTGAAATAAGCTGTCAAATTGCTTTTCAAAATGATGGCAGTCATTTACAATGCCAATAGCACTCTGAGTATAACAGTTTCTCTGCAGCTCTTGTAGTATTGGGTTACTTTGCCATAGTCTTTTAATGCCAAGGGGCTTAAGTGGTATCTTCTTAAAGATTAAATTTATATTTATTTGATTACCAATAGCATTGGACCTTTTGTAAGGCAGTTTGCATTTCCTTTTGTGGATTATCTACACTTTACCTCGCTCTGTTAGTACTTCATGCTTTTCTTAAAGAGCTGATGAAATGTATTGAGAACATTAATTCTTTGCATGTCAAACGTGAGGGCAGTTTTCCTCATTTTGCTTTTTTAGCTTCAATTTTGATTATTCAGGTGAATTGCATCCCCCTCTTTTAAGTATCATCTTCAAATGGTTGTACAAAAGGGGTTTAACATGTCCATTTATATGTATTATGCATCTTGACCACTCACCCCTTCCATCACTCTCCTGCCTTTCCATTTATCCTCTTGAACTGTGCTTTTATCAAGAAAGGTTTTAAAGATAATGTATACTTAGAGCCTACCCACAGAAAAACACATACATAGCTTTAGAGTAGAGGTTTTCCCTATCATTTATTAGAGAAGAGAGAGTAAGGAAACCTGAAGAGATAGAGGTTCTTGGTAGGCGTTGGGCTCTGGAAGGCTGTTGTCCCCATCTTTTCGTCTGTCAGATGGCCCCAATTTTCTGGCCACGGTCTAGACAATTGACCTAAGAATGGTGTTGGCACATGAAGACTACATAGCCTTTGGGCAGAGTAGGAAGAACATAGCTTTCAAGCGCTGGCACAGAGTTCCGCAAGGAGACTGTGGACGGGGACTAACTGAAAGGGAATCTAATAGACTAGATGATTGGACAGCCCCGCTGCATGGGTACAGGTTGAAGACCATCCATGAACAGGTAGCATCTAGGTGAAGTACAATCCTTTGCAAATTTGAGTTTAAACAGAGAAAAATAATTACAAGGAAAGGATGGGGACAGAAGAGTCACATTTATTTAGTCCCTTGCCATGGACCAGGCACAATGTAGGACAATTTACATGCAGAATTATCATTGAATCCACTCATGCTCCAGTGGGACCATTTTTATTATTCTCATTTAACATACAAGGAAACCAAAGTTCAAAGGGTTAATAGCATTCACCCTCACTCCCACACCCCAAACACATATCTGTACTAAGGTTGAACTCTGGACCTTACAGTAGGCAAGTATTCTATCACTTGATCCCCAACCCCAACCCTTTTGTTTTTAGTTTTTCAGATGGGGTTTAATACTAACCTGGGTCCTGCATTAGCTAGAAACCATAATCCTATCTCTGCTTCCTGAATAGCTGAGATTATAGGCATGAACCACCATATTTGGTTTATGCTATTGATTATTAAACAGCTTATAAGAGCTAAAGTTCATTTGGCTCTCAAAAGCTCTTTTTGTGTAAAAAAAAAAAAAAAAAAAGTCGCAGCTTTGCAAAAGGGCCTGAGGTGATTTGCTGCAATGTACGGGACAGGTGGGAGGAATATCTGTAGAAAATGGGAAATGGGTTATGGAGAGAGATGCAAGTGCAGTAGAGGAGTTGGGATTTCATGTAAGAGGAAGCATGGATCACAGGGGAATTCTAAGCAGAGTTGATTTGCATAGCTAGATGCTGTAGGGAGGCAGCCAGAGAGAGGTAGGCAGAAAGTAAGATATTTTCCTGTGACACACTTGTGGGTACTGAGCAGATAAAGCAGTTCTATTAAATGAGAGCAAACGGGAACTGATCTTTCTGAGCTGCTGCAAAGATAACTCACTGCTCTGGATGCTGATCTGAAATTTAATCCCCTGATCTTTTGAGAAAGATTCTAAATCCTAGGAGAAGTTGTCAGGGGAATAAAGCCCTAAATATCATAACAACAGACTCTATTCAATAAATTTCCCCAAATATCATGAGCTCAGCTCTCCAGTGAGCAGCACTTGAAGGTTGGCTGGAGATGAGAAGTCGGTCAGCAGTGATTTGTGACCTCCTGGCCCCACTTCCTCCCCCGCCCCTGCATATAGTGGAGTCCTACCAGGGATTCACTCTTTACCCCTGCAAATCTAGGACTATATACATGCCAGGTGTACTTATATATGCCTGGGATCTTGCCCTTTTGCAAATTTCAACTCCTCTCCGTTTTTGGCTAATGTGGAATTGTCTTCCTAACCTCCAAACAGTAATGCATTAAGCAAGAGTTATTTATTAGAATGACTTGTGTACATACTTAATTTATTAGGTGAAAATGTGGATTCCTTTTGAGCTTGTAAAAACAGATAACTATATACATATACTCGTAAAAAAGATATGTACAAAATGAGAGCACGCATGGTGTGAACATACTCTGTTTTGTAAAAGAAATCATACGACACCTGCACATGTATGGACACACACACACACACATACACGCACACATCCATCACATCATATCAAAGTATCAACAGTGATTACCTCTGTGTGATGGCTATTTTACTCTTCTTAAAAATTTATCAAGGAAACTAATAGCTCTTTTCCAATATCTACTTTCTCTTTTCCCTGTAATAGTAGAATCTCAAATTTTAGTTGGGCACATGACCCTCTCGAATAAATGAAACACCTGTAGTCCTCATTTGCAGCTGGGTATGGTCATGTAACTGCTTCTTATTAGTGAGATATGTGTACCTGTGCCACATCTCACCTTCCAGAAAGTTTCCTTGAAAGGAAGAAGCTTGCCTTTCTTTGTCTCTTTTCTGCTTCTTACTGGATGTCAGCATGGTGGCAAAATCGGAAGCCATCACCCTGGATCCTAAAATAGAAGCTGTAGGCTGAAGATGTTGCAGAAAGGAGGAGGAAGTCTGTGTCCCTAATACTTGGGGAGCCACCATTCCAGTCCTAGATAGCCTATATATCCATAAGACAGAAATATTTTCCTCTTCTGTCTTATTTAAGTCATTGCTATTTTGAGTTTTCTGTCATTTTGGAAGTGAAACTGAATCCCAGGCAACCCATTTATATATTTGTAAAGCTACAAAATACATAGGATTATATTGAGAATTCAAGACCGACTCTTGTACATAGAATTATTTTTCTAGCTGTGAAATTTTTCACTGAAACCACTTGTCTCAAGTTTCAATCATATCTGTTCTAGTACTCCAGTCAAAGTGCATCAAACCAGCACTTCACTCCAAGCTCAGGGTTTTTTTGTAAATTTTTATAGCAAGGACATATTGTCCCATTCTTGGCCCATGGACTGTCTTGATTTTAATTCAAGAGACATCACAACTGTTCTAGGAATAAGATATTGATTGTGGTTCCGATGGTGACCTTAGGATATTTGTGGTAGTCTTCTAAGTGACTGGAGACACTTTCATTTAAGAAAAAACGAAAGTTGAAATGGTCAAGGCAGCTCTTTCTCCTGGCCAAGTGAACAGCTTCCACTAATGTATCAAGACTGCCTGTAGTGCAGCTCTGGGTGGCACTTGCTTGGTGTGGGTATATGGTGCACATGTGTGCTGTGTGGCGTTCTGGGATCTAGAACATTTACATGTTTCATGGGAATGTTTACCTGTACATTGTAGAGGGGTGTAGGTATAAAGGGGTGTGTGTGTGTTTGCATACAAATAATGTGTAGGCATGTGCCCCTAGCATCTATGCATGTGTAGGGACATGTACAAAACAGCAAAGAAACATCTCATGGTACAGATGGCTAAAGGGTGTTGCATTGACATACAAGTCATGCCAGGGAAGAACTCCGCCCCTGTTTCACCTCCATGTATCCATTCATTCCTAATACTAACGTAATGTTAGTATTAACATTGTGCTTGGTTATCTAAACTGTAGGCCAGTATCTGCAATTCAGTTTTAGGTTGGCTTTAAGTCAGCTACTATGTTTACTTTTGTTGCTCCAAAAGAGTACAAGTCCATTATTTTAAATTATTTTTTTTCTAGGCATTTGCTTACACCTCATGGAGAAAATTATCCTGAAACATAAGGAATTCTTGAAAGAACAACAAAAAGGGGGAGGGTATCAGATGAAGAAAAACAGATGCAAATGAAACACAGAACTGACATTATAGCAATTCTCAAATATTGGTGTGAACAATATTTTCCAGCATGTCACCCAGCATGTCCCCGCAAAGAACACACAATCTAGTAGGGGCCCCTACTAGTCAAACTGCTGCCCTCGAGCAGGCCAGGGTTCACAGGGACACTCTAAAAGGGAAAGGGGGTCACTCTGTGAGAGTATTGGAGGATTACATGTCCACACACTTTGAGATTCCTGACTGCACAGGACTGTGCTGATCTTCTGAGATTTCTTTCACACAGAATACAAAGGTTCCCATAATCTTGAAGGAGCCTGGGAACACCCATACTGTTGTAGATGAGGTCCAGCCTATCCCTAGGTAACACTGTTATGAATTTGCTTGTGCTACACTGGCCACTTTCAGAGGAAGAAGAGGAGGAAGAAGTGCGCATAGGCAGGCATCTTAAAAAATTCTAGAATCTTCTGGCTGGTTTTGACCACTTCTAGGGATGTTCTCAGACTGCAAACATGAGCCTATTAGCATTCTTATTATGCCTACAACCTAATGAGGAATAGATAATTACTCATTTTAAAGTGAGACTCAACAGCCCTTGTCCAAGGGCATGCCGGTTTTAGATGTCAGTATTGGCATTTGAACCTAGGCAGTTTCATTTCAGAACTCTATTTCCTTCCTTTTTCTCTTTCTTTCCTTCCTCTTTTTCTTTCCCTTCTCTCTTCTTTTTTCCTTCCTTTCTCTCTTTTCTTTCTTTCCTTCCTTTCCTCCTTCCTTTCTCTCTCCTTCCTTCTTTCCTTCCCTCCTTTCTCTCTCCCTTTCTCTTTCCCTTTCTTTCTTTCTTTCTTTCTTTCTTTCTTTCTTTCTTTCTTTCTTTCTTTCTTTCTTTCTTTCTTTCTTTCTTTCTTTCCTTCCTTCCTTCCTTTCTTTCTTTCTTTCTTTCTTTCCTTCCTTCCTTCCTTCCTCCCTCCTTTCTTGCTTTCTCTTCTTCCTTTCTTTGTTTTCTTTCTTTCACCTGGGGCTAGAGCTCAGGATCTGGGAGTTCCCCTTGAGCTTTTTTTTGTTCAAGGCTGTCACTCTACCACTTGAGTCCACTTCTGGCTTTTTTTGGTAATTAATTGGAGATGTGTCTCTTGGACTTTCCTGTCCAGGATGGCTTTGAATTGAGACCCCAGATTTCAGCCTCTTGGGTAGCTAGGATTATAAGCATGAGCCAGCAGTGTCTACCTCCTCTGCTTTTCCCCCCTTCCCCCACTAAAAGCTCACACTGAGTTTTTAGTTCTTCCTCCAATATAGTGGACATGCCTGCTCCTGACCTAGGACCTTTGCATGCCCACTCTTTCTGCCTGAAGTACTCTTGTTTGTTTAATGTTTAAAATTATCTTTATTGTTGAAAGGAGTTGCCATTTAACAAAGTCGTTTATGTATACATCTTGATCAACATTACCCCTGCAACATTCTAACCCTCCTTCCCTTTTTTCTTAATTTTGTGATATATACAATGACTTCTTGATTACATTCTACCCTCTTTCTCCCTTCATTCATCTACCTCTCACCCCCTGGCTTTACCTTCCCTCTTGTATGTGCTCATTTCCTGGTGCTAATTTTGGTGGCTTTGACCCATGGACATTGTGACAAAACTTCCTCACATCCCCTAAGTCTTTGCCTTCTCAGCAAAGAACCACTGTGACCACTCTTTCTTAGTTACAACTTATTCTCCACCCTGCTCTTCATACCTCCTCCCCATTTCCTTTCTTCCTAGTGCTTCTTATCAGATGGTAACAAACTAGAATTTAGTACTTGTAACTAAAGGCGTGACTCAAGTGGTAGAGCACTAGCTTGGAGCAAAACAGCAAGAGTACTAGGCCCCAAGTTCAAGTCCCGGAACAATCTCTCTCTCTCTCTCTCTCTCTCTAACACACACACACACACACACACACACACACACAGTGATTTAAGTACTTAAGGTGTTTATTGTTCAATATTTGCCCCTGCAGACGAGAATGTGAGCTCTCTAAGGGCAGAGTTCATTGCGTTGTTTACTGATGCATTCTAACTGCCAACCAGGCCTGACACATGTAGCTTGTTTAGTTACCATGTTCTGAGTGAAGCGGAGAGAACCAGCAGTCTGAAAATGTTCCCTTCCGTGGATTTGGAGCTCCATAGGGATTTCAGGAAGCCTGTCCAGGTGCAGATTAGCAATGCTCCAGGTGACAGGGGAAGGCTGGCACAGTTTCCTGGGCTGGGGGAGGTGAGGTGTGTGTTTATGTGTTCTGCTGATTGGCTGAGACATCACTGCATCTGTGCAATGCTGGGGCACTTTAACATGGTCTTTAACAACATCTGGGCCCATCTTGAAATAAATGTCCTAAGAGCAGGAAGCTGTTGGCAGATGCCATGTTTGGCTTACTCACACAATCTGCCTTAAACGAAGTCAAGTGTTTAGCACTGTGGCCAGCACAGTTTCCACAAAGGTCAGTTAGTTATTAGTTACTCTCATTATCTACCTGCTTGCGAGCGAAAGGAAGTCCCACCTCTGCCTTGAGCTTTGCATCCAGTTTTTCCAAAGCAGCTCTCTCCCTGCCTCCTGCCTCTGGAGCAGTGCTTGGGTTCAGCCATCCAGTTCTGTCCAGGAAGCCTCTTAGCTGAAACGCAGTGATGCATACCTCCCTGCCCTACTGCTGAGGATGTGCAGCTTTGCCGGGGGAGACGTGTACAGCCAGAAAGCAGAGCTGAGATGAACATTGCCTCTTTCAGAGCCCCAGGGGACCATTGAGCTTGTCACTCCCTGGTTCAATGGCCTTGCCACAGGCTCGGGAAGAAAAGGGAAAGTGGGCCAATTTCTTTAGCATCTATCTGTTTCACCACTCAAAAACATCCCTCACTCAGACACCTCTAGGTACCAGAGCAGCGGCTCAGTAACCCAACCAATGTGCCATTCCTTTTCCTAACTGCCTGGTCCATGCATTGCCACCAGTTCTGCTCCGGGGTAACAAGAGTGCCAGCAGCACCAGACAGTACAGTTTCCATGATGTTTCCCATTGAATACAAGTTTTGCTAGTTTGACTTGAAATAACATATTTGTACCTTTGTTCTTCAAAATCCTTACAGGGGCTTCACCAGACTAGATTCAGGGCCTGGCAGACCTCTTCCTCTTCTTCTTTATCTTCTTCCTTCTCCTTTTAATCTTTCTTCTCTTCTTCCCCTTCTTTTAAGGTACTGGGGAGAGGACTCAGAGCCTCTCGCTTGTAAGGATGTCACTCTTACTATTGAGCCAAACCCCCAGTCCTGTTTTTGTTGCTAGATATTTTCAAGACAGCCTTCCTGACTTGGTGTTCCCCTGAGAGCAATTTGCCTATTTTAGGCTTCCTGTCCTAGTTAGGAAGACAAGAATGTTCCACCATGCCCAATTTGTCATTGAGAATGAATCTCTTGAACTTTTCTGTCTGGGCTAGCCTCAGACCAAGATCCTCCCAATCGAAGCCTCCCAAGTAGCTAGAATTAGCTACTTGTATAAGCCCCTAACTCTCTTGCTCCTTATTATTCTTTTAGTGTTTTTATAGCCTTTGATGATGATCTCTGTCTATCCATATATCTATCTATCTCCTAGAAGATTATTAATCTTATTAAACTTGTAAAATAACTTGCTTTGATAATTTTCTCTACAATGAGTCTATTTTCTAGTTGAGTTTTGTTCTTTCTTCTATTATTTCTACCTATTCTTTATTTGAAGTTTAATTTGCTTTCCTCTTTCTGAGTTCTTAAGGTAGAAGCTTAGATTATTTTTAGGTTATTGATTTTTAAATCTTTCTCCTCTTCTAATATTAGTACATAGAGCTATAAACTTCTCTTGAAGCATCATTGTAATTGTACCCCATAATTTTTTGTATGTTGTGATTTTGTTACCAGTAGATTTAGAATATTTCCTACTTTATATAATGATTTTTTGGCCTCAAAAAGCAAGTTATTTAGAAACAGGTTGCTTAATTTTCAGGTATTTGAGGTGATTGCCTAGGTAGTTTATTATTAATTTCTAATTTAACTTTTTATGGTAGAAAACATTCTGTTATGAGTTTTTAAAGATTTTACTTTTTATTGTTATTATAAAGGTGATATACAGAAAGATTAGAATTACATAAGTCACTAAAAGAGTACATTTATTTTTGGGCACTATCACCCCTTCCCTTACTCTCTCCCAGTTTCTGTAATGATTTTTATTCATTTGAAATTTATTAAGTTTTTGATGTGTCTTGCTGAAAGTTCCATGTACATTTCAGAGTCTATACATTGTGCAATGTGATTGTAGCATGTATAAAAGTCAAAGTTGGTTAATAGAATTATACAAATATTTTATATTCTTATTAATATATTTAGTCTACTTGTCTACCAGTAATGAAGAGAAACTGTAACTATGCTTGTGAACTTGTCTATTTGTCTATTTAAATTTCTTTTGGTGGTACTGAGGTTTTAATTTTTTAACTAAAGGCCTTGCATCCTCTGGGCAGTCACTTAAGCCACACCTCCAGCCCTTTTTTGCTTTAGGTAAGTCTTCAAATAAAGTCTCACTATTGTTTGAGAGAGATCTCATAAACTGTTCTCTGGGCTGTCCTCACACTATAATTGTCTCTATCTCAGCCTCTCAGGAAGCTAAAATTGCAGGTATGAGCCATTGTCACTCAGCTTATATGATCATTTTCTTAATAGTTGCTTGCTGGTTCAGATTTACAATTATAACACAATTTAACACGAAGTATTTATCATCAGAATATTCAATTTCTTCTGTTTTCTGGTGATATAATCCATGTTATAAACACAAAGTTAACTATTTCCTTTGAATGATTGATTGCATTTCAAAGAAATTAGTAAAATTAAAAAAGGTATTTGAGCTGGGTGCCAGTGGCTCATACCTGTCATCCTAGCTACCCAGAAGGCTGAGATCTGAGGATCACAGCTCAGAGTCAGCCTGGGCAGGAAAGTCCATGAGACTCTTATCTCTAATTAACCATCAGAAAACCAGAAGTGGTGCTTGTGGCTCACAGTGGTAGAGCACTTGCCTTGAGCTAAAGAGCTCAAGGACAGTGCCAAGGCCAGAGTTCAAGCCCCACTACTGATACACATACACAAAAAGGTATTTGATCTTGTTAGCTCATACCAACCTCAATACTTTTTAACACTGGAGAGGTCAGGTTAGGAGACTCTTGATTTCAAGGCCAGCTTGGGCTACATGGTGAATTTCAAGACAACCTGGACTAGCCAGCCAGAATAGCTCATTTCTGTAATCCTTGATAAAGAAGGCAGAGACCAAGAGAATTGCAGTTTGAGGCTAGTCCAGGTAAAAAGTCCACAAGACTCCATTTCATCCAAGAAAAGTCTGGACATGGTGCCACATTCCTGTCATCCAAACTATACAGGAAACATAAATAGAAGGCCAGCGCTAGTAAAAATCAAGACCCTATTCAGAAAATAACAAAAGCAAAAAAGACTTAGGGTGTGGCTTATGTGATGGAACCCCTGGCTAGCAAGCAGAAAGTCCTCAACACAAATCATAATATTACAAACAAAATAAGGCAAAACAAAACAGTAGCAGCAGCAACAGCAACATAAAAAGTAGTCTTTTACAACCACCCACATTTGCTGTTTACAGGAATCTTCATTACTTTTGGTAGATCCATCCAATATTATCTTTCTGATTGAAGAATCTCCTTTAGCATTAAATTCTGGCACTTAATTCTCTCAGAATTCCCCCTCCCCCGAAAATTCGCTGACATTTTCCACTGTATTGTAGTCTGCATTGTTTCTGCTGATAAGTCGGTTGTCACTCTTACCTTTGTTCCCCTGCATGTAATAAACCTGGAAAAAAAAGTCCTGGCTGTTTTTAAAGTTTGTTCTTTATCTTTGGAATTAAGAGTTTAATTAGTCTGTATTAAATGTAGGATATGTGTGTGTGTGTGTATGTGTGTGTGTGTGTGTGTGTGTGTGTGTGTGTGTGTGAGTAACAGGCTCAGGGTGAAGATAAGACTTGGAAAGGCAGATGGATGGGGGTTAAGAGTTGAATGGACAAAAATTTCCAAAATTGCACAGTGTTAGGAAACATTGGAATTTGGGCCTAGCCAAAGCCCAGAAAAATTACTGAGTATTCCAGATATTTGATGGAGGCCTGAGAAAGATTCCATCTTAAGAGAAAGGACCATATTCAGTGGCAAGAGTTCTGCATTTTAGTCAAAGGACAAAATAGAAATGAATGTGCTCATCTCCCAAGGGCACGTGTTCCCTTTGGCTCTTTTTCCTCTCCCTCTGTATCCCATAATGTTAATAGCCAAGATTTATGGGATACTTACTGTGTACCTGAGAGACTGTTCTGAGCTCTCCATTTCTGTCAGTTTATCATCCCAGCAGCCCTGTGAGGCAAGTCATTTTTTATCTTTCCTCACTTGTGGAAACTGAGATGCTGAGAAATTAATCAACTTGTCCAATGTTACATGGCTAATAGGTAGCAGAGCTAGGACTCCATGGGAATTGTTGCCAGGGACCAAACACTTAGCCATAACCTTTGCTACTGTGATTTTTCCCTTATAGGCTGAAAACCTAGTGTCTGCTCCCTACCCCCCATCTTCATGTGTCCTCACCAAACTTTGGTCCAGAATCTCCCTCTTCATTCCTTACCTCAAGTTTGCTATAGCCTTTTATGTTTTGTTTTGTTTTCTTAGTTTTGTTTTATTTCAGACAAATTCTTACCCTGTAGACCAAACTGTCCTGAAATTTGATATGGCATCCATGGTGTTCCCCTCTGCCCCAAATACATTTTGCTACTTCTTAGCCTGGCAACCTTACCCCCTCTCTAAAGCTTCTCCTGACTTACCCAAGGTGCACATGGTCATTTCTCCCTCTATGGGTCTTTAACACATGACCTCTTTCCCAGCACAAAACTTGGCAGATCTCCCTGGAGAAGAGCTAAGTCTATTATTCAGGAAGCATCCAGCTCAGGCTGGTGTGAACATAGTAGGCACACAACAAAGGCTCTTTGAAATGATGTATTCATCAGATCTCAGCCACTGAGGCTCCTTTTCCTAACTTTGGGTGGGGGGGGGGGTACAGGGGTGAGGCTGCAAAGTCTGAATGTATCAGGAAAGGAAAGGAGTGATGCGAGTTATTTCTGCAGGTTCAGATTTCACCTGAAATCTAGCTTTGTTTTGCTAGCAGAAGGTTCAGGTCAGCCAACATTTTTACAAGAATAATAAGATTTTTCTTCTGGTTTCTACATGAAGCTGAACATTGATTGAAGTGTTTCATTGTTCTCCGGTCTGGGAATTGTCTTCTTCTCAGAAGGGAAGGCACAACCAGATCACAAAGAAATTTGTCATACTTTCTCAGGGGTGGCTCCTTGGGATGTGGCAATGCTGGCCCACTCACTTTCCCACTTGACCTTGTCAGAAAATTATGTCAGTAGGATAACTTTTGTTTCTGCTATTTCAATATTTTCCCCCCACTTTAAAGACATTTTACTTAGATATGAGGTGGCTGTTGGACTAATACTCTGCTCTGGAGAGAGAGGAGAGAGAATCAGCAAATCCATGCTGCTGATATGGGGTAGGGTGGGGAGGAAACTGGGCTGTCCTGGGGTGGGCAGCATAGTCAAGGTGCTTCCTGCAGAGAAGACACAGTCACCTGACCCCATGTGGAAGCTCTGGAATCCTGCCAGCCTCACAGGGAAGGCTTCCCATGGCATAGCCAGAGTCACTGGACTTCGCCTTCACAAGAAAAACCTATCTGAAGGATTCCCTTACGAAATAACCATGTTTTCTAGTTTAAGAAACTCTGATGTCTGGTAGCCTCCCAGAGCTAGCCAATTCCAGAGAACTAAAAGGGACACTTGTGAATACAGTTTGCTGTACAAACCAGAGAATCCAGAACCCCTATCCTGCCTTCACGCCTCCTTTAACAGGGTCTTCTGCCAGACTGACTCCTCTGTCCCAAATCCCTCACCCCAACTCCTCCTGTAATTACTCAAACTAGCCAGTGGTGATCCTTTTGTCCCTCCTCTTCTATTCTTCCTCAGGAAAGTTCAGTAAGACTCTTGTCTGTGCCTTCTCATGACTTTTCTGTCTGCTAAACAGCCCTTATTCTCCCCCCATAGGGCCCAGCCCTATGCCTCCTGTATTAGAAGATCTGTGACTATGAAAATTCCTTTTCTTGCGGCCGCCATTCCTGGGTTTGCTTGTTTTATCTGGCTGAAGCAAAGCCTAACTCGCCGCACAGTCTTATTGCTATTGATTCTCTCATCTGCTGAACTGTGATGTCTGTGAAGAAAGAATGTGTCTGTTTTATGGCTCCCTAGCCCAGCACCTGACATGTTGCATTTGTTGCCTGAATGAGTGAAAGCGATTAAGAGCCCTTGCAAGCCAAGCTGGGCAGAGACAAATCCAGGAAACTCCTATCTCCAATTAACCAGTAAAATGCAGAAACTGGAGGAGTGGCTCAAGTAGTAGAGTACAAGCCATGAGCAATAAAACCACAGGGGAACTTGAGGCTCTGAGTTCAAGCCCCAGCACACACACACACACACACACACACACACACACACACACACACACACACACACACACAGCCTTTGATCATTCTAGGAGGAAGCATTGTTGTGAGGTTCTTTCATGTAATATATTGTCCCTCTTTCGTCTCATTGGTATTCTTTTCTGAGTGACTGAGATGAGGAACTGGGCACACTTCTTTCCCATCCTTTGCTGGGGACTATGCTAGGAACTATGGCAGCCTCCTAATTAGCACTTTACTGCTAACTAGGAGGGTGTAGTAGTTAAGCTGTTCTGGAAGAAACAAAAGAACAATAGCAGGTTATAGATCACCTCTGGGAACGAAGCACTACTGGCTATTTTGTGACTTCTGGCTATTTTGTGGCTGCATTGGAGCAGACTACATCTTTAATTGCCTTTTTCCAGATGAAGAAAATAGCTAGGCAAGATAGAGTTGCTTGTCTGTCACACCGTTAATAAGTAGCAGAAGCGGGATGTGCACTCAGTGCTACCTTAGACCATAGCCCAAGCTCTCTCTGTCATGCCATGCACAGTAGGTACTAGGGAGTAATAATGGAAAGAGAACCATACCCACAATAATGCACCCAGCAGGCACTGTGTAGATTCAATCTATTATTATTCTAAAAATGAAAGAGCAAGATTCTTCATTTTACAAATTCCAAAATAGGCACAGAATGGCTTAATATTAATTAAGTGGTGGAGCTAGGAATTGCCTCCAAGTTGATCTCTGAATTTATGCACTTACCCAAAGCTTGTAGTGTTACATATTTGTTTGTGAATGGAGGGTTCGGAATGACACATAGAGGTGGGCAGAGAAGAGGAGATGCCAGATGTTGCTCTTTTTATCTTATCTTTTTGGTTGGAAAATCTTTGAAGATGAAGATTGATTGGCAAAATTCAGTGTGAGCAGTAACAATAGTATAATCAGCAATGAAAAATATTACCAAATATTTGTTTCCTCTGAGGCAAGCCAATTAGAGTAAGGACATTGTGTCCCCTAAATCACCTCTGTGCTCTCAAATGGGCACAACATCCCTGGTGTGGAAATGGCTGTGAACTGATATCTGAGATGTGTGCTTTGCTAATGTGTGCTTTGATAGTGCCTCAGCTTGAACATCTGTATCTACTATCAAATTCTATATCCAATAGCTACCTATTGGCCAAGAAGTCAAGACGAGCTGGAGGCCTGTGACCCTGGGAACATACAACTCAGGGCAGATCGATGCCCTCTCTCTGGTTTCTGCAGGCAGGGCAGCCTCTTCTATCTCGGCATCCCTGGCCTCTGAGGTGTAAAAATGCAACATGGCCCTCTTCCAGCCACAACAGCTCCTTTGCTGAATATTAAATGTGGGCCTGTGGAGGACAGACAGAACTTGCTTGCTTAGCTCTGTGCCAAGAGACCCTTTAGAAACAGACCCAGGACTTTCCTGACTTTCTGGTTACTGCTATCATCACCTGCACTACTCACAGGAGCCTAGGAGTGGTTGCTAAGCAACAAACCATCTTGACATCCTCTTCTGGTTTCTAAGACTAGAAGAATTGGCTAGACCAGAACTATAGGTTCTGTAAGACTTTTCAGGACAGCTAGAACTATTGCACTAATGGAATGGGGAACTTTTTAACTATGAAGGGCTATTAACTACTTGGGATATTAAAACATCATTCACTGACCATGTCACATGATCAGTACAAGCAGATGGTCTCAGGTAGCTGATGAGAAGTATTTAGTCTGTCAAGTAGCAAATGATCTTGAGGGCCTTGTATGGCCTGACAAGCGTGAAGAATGAAAGAAGAGCCAACTAGAAGATCCATCACCTTGAAAGCCTTCATCTTTCAATATCTAGTGTTCCCATTTCTAACACTAAAAAAATGGTGTATTCTGGAAACAATTCATTATCAATTACCATATGGGTAATCAAGAAGCTTTTCTCTTCTACTACTACTTTTTGGGGCATTAACTGTGAGAAGCAGACATCTCTGGGTATAGAAGAGTAAACACATGTGACATATTTTTGCTGTTTCTGATTTTGGATGCAATGTGGTATTGGTTGAATCTTTATAAAGGTTTCTCAGACAAAGAAAGTACTGTGCAGTGTTTTAGAAATGAGCCAAAAGATTCCTATCAACCATCCCAGTATTGATCTTAGGTCTTTGTTTTTTTAAGCTGGTTTCACCCAACTTCTACCCCATCATCTTCCTGAAAGAACATCCTTTAGTGTCAACCATCCCTCCTCTTCTCCCACTCTACAAAGGCAGCTTTCCCCTCCAATTCCTTTGCCTTTATCCATTAAAGACTCCATCCCCTGTCTTTTGGAAGGAGTAGGGATGAGAGGAGGTAAAGTAGAAAAAAATCCACCATATATAGAGAGCCACCATTGACCAGGGAATACACTAGATGTTGTTTTTACTTTTCTTTTTTTTGCATTAAATCTTTACAATAATCCCATAATGTTTTAATCCTATTTCAGAAGTAAGTAAGCTAAAACTCAGAGAGATTAAGGAATTTTACTTGTTTGCTGTCTCACAGTTGGTAAAGCATCAGCCTGCCATGCCCTGGTCTTCAGCCAGTCCTTTTTACCTAGGGCTTGCTAATCCTCACAGCTAGGCACCCCTCAGGCAGAGAAAGACAGAGAAATGAACGCATAACCACTGATGCTTCAGACCCAGGTGCTCATACTTCCAATTAGCTGGCTAATAAACCAAAACTGACCAGAAGGACTCCAAAAAAGGCAGAAGCTTAAGCATGAGATGGTGAGCAAGTTTCAAGTCTCTGTATTTCTTTGGATGTCCTTGGGAGCATCTGGAAAAGCATCCTTGAGGATCCTGGCTGTGTGTTTCTGAACTGATGTAGAAACAAAGTGAAGTAGAGGAGTGTTGATCTGAAAAGACGGAGTGGTCTACTGCATTCTGTGATCCCACAGGAGCAGCCAACTTCAACTGCATCCTTGTGTTGCCATAGGAACAATTTCCTACACTTTCTGGAACACACAGGCTATGAGATCCAACTAGTTCAATTGAAAAAGAATGGGCCAGGTGGTCACCTTCCACAAAAAGAACCCAAAGACCTTTTTTCTAACTTGAAAAGGAGCTGGCAACCCCATTTCTAGTCATAGGGGTGCTTGCTGATTCTGTCCTGTGGTATATTCCAACCTTCCTCTCTGCTTGTTTTCTAGGTGAGCAATAATGGAGGAGGAGGTGCTGGTGGTTCAGTTCAAGGAATGCATCCTGGTGGCCATGACTCATCCTTAGACATGGAGGTTTAGGACAAACACACAGAAACTAAAAATGAGGAGCAGTGTATGCACAGACTTGTTCACATCCTCCCAACACACACAGCCCACAGTCTGAGGATTGTACTCCAAGGTGTTTCCTTTCTAAAGGTCAAACAACATTGGTCAACAGATCTTTTCTAGGGTAAGCCACTGAGCCTTAGGACTCAGACAAAACTGCTGCTCACTGCATTGAGATTCACAGTTATGTACACAATTAATATTTTACATTATTGTTGTATAAAACATTTCCTTGTTTGAGGGGAGAGGAAGATATTAGTTCAGGGTGGAATTGTCTATGTGGAGGCAGCCTTAGCATAAGTGGAATGGGGGCTTGATTTACACTCAGAAGCCTTTTGTCCTAAGCTATGGGATTGTGGGTAAGTCATCTGGTCCAACTGGGTGACATTGTTCTCATCTGTGAAAAAGATCATAAAGCCTTTTTCAAAGCCAGGTTGAATCCACTCAGTAAAATTGATTCATTCAATTGCTGTCAAGGGCTGAGACTATCTCAAATGAAAATGAGACCAATATCCTGCTCTTTCTCCATGCTAAATGAAAAAAAAAGAATAAGTAGGGATAGATAATAGGTGAAAGAGTAGATCTGACAACATGGGGTTCAGGAAAAGCACTTCTGAAGATTGAACTTAGAGTTCTTTGCACCGTCTAAATACCCCTAGAGCTCTGGAATGAACAGCTCAAGATTTCATTGGAAGTGTTATACTGAATGGGCTTTAAAACTTCCCTGCTCAAACATCTGCTCTAGTTGGTAAAAATTAAAATTAGAAGAGAACCCAAAAGACCCAACTGTCTTCTTTCAAGGCAATAGTTGTATTCTAATCTGTGGCAGAGAGCCACAGTGGCCCTCATTGTCTCTGTTGCACCTTCCAGGACTATAGCTTCTGTTCTATTTTCATTTTCTTCTATTTCAGGGGCTTTGAATCAATAAGCAGATGTACGTAAGGTAGAATAGTGAAGGCAATTTTTTAAAGATCCTGTAAATGTTTAATTGATTTTAAAAATGTCACTTTGAAAGGAACTCTAATTGTCTGATGATTGCTTCTGAGTAGGTTGCTGAATCTTTGGGGAAATAGTTATGAACACATCATTATGTCAATTATCACACAAATAATCAAATGGCCTACTTTGCACATTCATACACCTGGATCTGGCTCGGGAAGGCTGTCACGGGAGTTCTCTCTGCTGT
This sequence comes from Dipodomys spectabilis, assembly GCF_019054845.1. NCBI lineage: Eukaryota > Metazoa > Chordata > Mammalia > Rodentia > Heteromyidae > Dipodomys > Dipodomys spectabilis. The sequence goes on along the minus strand of NW_024870678.1, from coordinate 3,688,655 downwards.
GAGATCTTTATTAATGAGCAAGCAGCAGAGGTAAATATTGTACTAATTAAATCTACTGTGGATACTAATCTAGAAGGCACGACAGGCTGGGGGTGGGGTGGGTACAGGTGCCAGATGCCATACTAACCTACTCTGAGCTCTTAAAAGATGGAATGAGCCGGGTGTCAGTGGTTCACACTTGTGATCCTCACTATTCAGGAGGACTGGGATTCAAAGCCAGCCTGGCAGGAAAGTTCATGAGACACTTACCTCCAATTAACTACCAAAAAGCCAGAAGTGGAGTAGTGGTTCAAATGGTAGAGCACTCGTCTTGAGCACAGAAGATCAGGGACAAAGTTCAAGCCCCAAGACTAGCAGAAAAACAAATGTGGAATAAGAATGATAGAATGAGCTTGAGTGATAGAGAATGAAATGTGAAGGCAAACTATCCTATATCACAGGTTACTAGAAGGATCCAAGGAAGAAGCAAATGCCAATCATTACAATTATATCTCAGCAAGGCCCTTGACTTAGCCCAGCCGTGCCCACAAATTGGATCTCCAGAGAAGACTGAGAGATGGGTTGGATTAGTTTTTAAGGAGAGGAAGGAAGAAGCCAAGTATATTTCCCAGATGGGAGCCATTGAGGTGGGTATTGTGGGATCCTCCCAGGAGAAAGAGGCCTGCTGAAAGAGCCACCTTCTTGGAGGAGCCCTAGGACCAAGTGGTCAATAGAGTCCCGTGGGCCAGAGGCTGACATTAGCATGTGGTGATTTTGCCCCAAGAGGGGCAAAGAGGTGGAAAGGACTTTACCATCTTGATAACATCAGCCACTTCTGACCTTTTCTTCCATTTCTCCCAGCTTTTAGTAGCTGCCCCTCCTTTCATCCATTCAGACCTGGCCTCTAGAATGGGAATGACCAAGAGTACCAAGAACCAATGAATTAATCTCCCAAGATGGGCACTTTTGGTTCAATCTGTAATTCGAGTTACTCAGGAGCTGAGATCTGAGGATGGAGATTTGAATCTAACATAGGCAGACAAATCTAAGAGACTCAGCCATGTACGTTTTGAACCTCCATAAAGTGTTTAACAGCATGGGCTGTGTTCACTGCTATCTATTTTTTATGCATAAATAGGGCATATGAATAGAGTCACTTAAACTCTCTGAACCCTGCATTTGGCTCCTAGAATTTTCAGATAACAGCATCCAACATCTACCTCATAGAATTATTGTCATGAGGAATAAATCAGATAATGAAGGACTAGAGGAAGGTCTCCATTCCCATCAATAACTTCATTTACACAAAAATATCTAAAAAACAGGAGATGGGAGTCTCACTATGGACAGGAGAGGAAACTGGAAAGCAAGTGTGTAAAGAAACTGTTGGCTACAAGTTGGGCCCAGGGCCTTTACATTTCTTTTTTTTGGGGGGGTCCCATCGTGGGGCCTGAACTCTGGGCCTGGGTGCTGTCCCTCAGCTCTTCAGCTCAAGGCTAGCGCTCTACCACTTGAGCCACAGCACCACTTTCCGGCTTTTTTCTTTTTGCTTATGTGGTGCTGAGGAATTGAACCCAGGGCCTCAGGCATGCAAGGCAAGCGTTCTACCACTGAGCCACCTTCCCAACCCCAGCATTTCTAATCTTTGTAAAAGTTGTCAGCCTCTGTATCCAGAAATACTGACTTACCCGGGTTTTCTTTTATTCTTTGTTGCCATGAATAAGTCTAACCTGTGTGAGGGATTTTATGCCGCAAAGCTTAATTTAAAAAAAAACAAATATTATCTTAGGTTGCAATATAAGATCTTGGTGAAGCTCACATGTTTTCATAATATCCATGCGCTCACATGGAGGGAGATATTTTGGCTCAGACTCATAGCCTCCAATAATGAATTTGAATCACCAAACTGAAGTACCATTTCAGATCCAACACATTCAGGGTGGTATGGTGGTAGATATGAAGTATCATTTCAAAGACAAGAAGTAAAGCAGAAGCCACAAACTAATAGTGGCTGGCTAATTAAGATCTTGATAATTAGCAAAGCAGTCAAGTTCCTAATATCAAATGTATTAGAATCTCATAGAGCTACTTATAGAAATACAATTCAAATGACTTTCCTTAATATTTTTATAGACTCAAGAGGCAGAGGAAGGAGTACGGTGTGTCTGAGGCTGGCCCAGGCATAGTTTCTTGAGACCTTGCCTCAAAAACAAAGGGGATGGGGCAAAGCACAAGTGATAGAGTGCTTGCCTAGCAAGCATGAAGCCCTGGGTTCATACTGCAATCCACACACTGCAAACACACACACACACACACCTGCTTGACTGTCCTCTTTGACATATATCTCTTGACCATCCTTTCAACACTCAAATAGGATCTGAGGAAATCAGGTGATCAGATCACTCCTGGTGGGAGGGTATCTTGTGAGCACCCCTAGCCCCTACACACAGTTGATGGTAAATGCAAATGCTTACTTTTTAATGGATGCGGAAACTTCTGCCCAAGAGTGATAGTACACCTCAGACAGCAACAAATGTAGCTAATAATTTCTGAGCACTATGTGCCAGGCACTATATAAGAACATGGTATGAGTTTACTTTATCCTTAAGACAGTTTCACGGTATAGGTACTAAAGTTATCTCTAATCTTTAGGTGAGAATCCCACACAGAAAGACTACATAATTTGCCTATAGCCATGAATTAGCCAGATGTCTGTTACTATAACAAATAGGTGAGATGACTGATTTATAGAAAAAAAGTTTAATGCTCCTCATGGTTTTACAAGTTTCAGTCCATGACTAGTTGTTATTACTGTTTCTTTGGGTAAAACAGCACATTAACAATGAGAGCAAGTGGCAGAGCAGAGCTACTTACTATATATCCAAGGAGGAAAAGAGACAAAGAGTCTATTCTTCCTTTTGAGAACATTATCCAATAACCTAAAGACCTCTTACTAGGCCACACCCAATAAAGTTTCCACCACCTCTCCAAGTCATACCTTAGGGCCTGAGCTTTTAACAGATGAACCTTTCTGGGACATTTTAAGATCCAAATTATAGCAAGCCATATAACTCATTATATCCCCAAATAATCATACTGTTTTTATTTTTTTTTCCGCTCATGGGGCCTGAAATCTGAGCCTGGGCACTGTCCCTCAGCTCTTCAGCTGAAAGCTAGCCCTCTACCACTTGAGCCACAGCACCACTTCCGGATTTTTCTGTTTATGTGGTGCTTAGGAACCGAACCCAGGGCCTCATGCAAGCAAGGCAAGCACTCTACCACTGAGCCCCGTTCTCAGCCCCAATCATACTATTTTTATGGTTAAAAAATGCATTTGAAAACACAAAGAGCATTCTTAGCATGTAATAGGCCAGATTCTGTCAACGATGTATGATGTACTGACCTCTGCTCTAATTTGTCTGCAATCCATGGTCAGGACCAGATCCTAGCATAGAGATCATACTTCTCTCCTCTCAGGAGGCCCATCAAATCCACCAAGCAAAAGCCCAGACAAACAAGAGTTTTCATACTACAAATGTCCCGCTATGGATCAGAAAATCAATTTAATAGGTAGAAAATAGCACTTTTTGGATGAAAAAAATAGTACGTATTGTTCTCACTCAGGGTATTGTTTCACTACATTTTAATTTCACTTACATACATGTAATTGTGGATGTTTATGTGTGTATATGTGTGTGTGTGTATGTGTGTGCTATTAGAACAAGAGCAATAGGCAAATGTATTTCTTACTGAGAAGAACATTCCAATACTAGAACTGACTTACCCAAAGAATAACAGACAATACCCAGAACATCATAGCTGCCCTGAACTATGCACAGTAGAGTAATAGGTTTTAGTGAATCTGGGAGCCTGTGGTATCTGGACCAGTAACATCACTTAAGCATGACCTGCACCTTTTGTCTGTAGGGAAAGAATTAAACGTGGCAGCTGACAAGCCCTTGCCTCTTAGGGTGCCCAGCCAGATCTCCCTGTGAGGAACACTGCCTTGTCTACCAAAATGTGTTATTTAAAAGTTCCTGCATTTGGCCTGGTTTGATGCTTGTTAAGGAAAAGAAGATCTGCCTTGGGATAAGAAAAGATTTGTATGTTGGTGGGGATATGGGGGAAAAGGAACTCTATTACACTGTTGGTGGGAATGTAAACTAATGCAACCACTCTGGACAGCAGTCTGGAGGTTCCTCAAAAAACTAAACATAGATCTTCCCTATGGCCCAGTCATACCACTCCTGGGCATCTATCCTGAACATCATGAACCAGGATATGGTTCATATAAAGACACCTGTACATCCATGCTCATTGCTGCACTCTTCACAATAGCCAAGATATGGAAACAGACCAGATGCCCCACAATAGATGAGTGGATCAAAAAAAATGTGGTACTTATCACAATAGAATTTTACCCAGTCATTAGAAAGAATGTCATTCACAGGGAAATGGATAGAACTAGAACAATCATGTTAAGTGAGGTAAGCCAAGTTTAGAGAGACAAAACAGCACATGTTCTCTCTAATGTACAGAACTTAGATCTAAAGTGCACTAGGATATGACAAATTATACAGGATTCTAGATACACACAGTGAGATCGAAAGAGGATACTCAGGAGAGAAACACAAAGGTGCAATGCCTAAATGTCTCTTATATTTATATGAAATAACATACATACTAAAATGAATTCCAAGATATGGAATTTTTTTAGTTTTTAGTGTTTGATGCTTCTGTGTATGATGTATTCATATGTATATTTTTGGGAGGATGTGGGAAGGGCACAGAACTTGAGGGGAAGAGTGTGAAAAAGTTCAACAGTGGAACTCACTGGGCATTGATGAAAGTGAACTATATAACTTATGGGTGGGGCTAGGGGGAGGGATTGGAAGAGAATGAGGGAACAGAAGACACTGTACGAAAGGAAATGTACTCATGACCTGACTCGTAATTGTAATCCCTCTATACATCTCTTCTATAATAACAATAAAATTAATTAATTTTGAAAAATGAAAAGCTTTGTAAAATGTAAGGTTTTGCTTGTCTCATACTGGTTTCTTTTCAAGATGGAATTACAACGTGCCCTGAACTATTCAAGAAATAGCAGAGGGTGTGGGTATATTTTGAGATTACTTATGAGCTATTAATCTTATTTCAAAATTACTTGATGTAAAATTTCTGTTTTACTCTATTCAAACTAGACAGTCATGGGCTGGGAAGTTGGCTCAGTGGTAGAGCGCTTGCCTTACATGCCTGAGGCCCTGGGTTCGATTCCTCAGCACCACATAAGCAAAAAGAAAAAAGCCGAAAGTGGCGCTGTGGCTCAAGTGGTAGAGCGCTAGCCTTGAGCTGAAGAGCTGAGGGACAGAGCTCAAGCCCAGAGTTCAGGCCCCACGACTGGACCCCCCCCCCAAAAAAAAAAAACTAGACAGTCATGAGTGGATTGTGAACCTGAGTTCAACCAATCTGCATTAGGAATAAATACTTGAGCAGACTGCCTGCTCTATGTGCCTGCATTTTTGGGTGATGGTACACCCTTCTGCACAGGAGTAAATTTTGTCTGGCTAAGACAATACTTTATTTTTGTGTGTATAGTTGTGACTACAGTGGTTCTTGGAGAGAATATGTATTTAATATTTATTTATGAATATGTATAATATTTATAACTATCTGCCCCATCTCTCCTCTTCTCATTTTACATCACCCCTATCAGCAAAGTACTTATTACTCCCTAGAGCCTTCTGGCTCTTTCACCTTTTTGGGCTATATAGTTCCTGCTAATTTCTCTACCTTTATTATCTATCTTCTCATTTTGTTCCCTTTCTGACCTTAGCTCAATCAAATCTTGATTTTTCAGACTGTTACCTATGTACTGCTTCCACAAGGCAACCTTTCCTGGAACCATTGGTCCCTCCCTGGTCTGGATTTAGCCTCTTCTTTGAGAGGTTAACTGTGCCACAGTAGCAAACAAAGAACAGTGACAACAATAACAAAGAAAACACCTCTAGTTCCCCAATTGTGGTCATTCATTTCGGGTCCATCCAGACAGCTTTGGCCATGTAATGTTCCATTACAATTTTTATACTATATTACTTGCCAGTGATCTGTCTCCATACCCAGTTCTGCCGCTGTCATGTCATTGTCTCTATCCTTAACTCTAGTGCTGTGCTGAGCAGGTGAGTGGTGAATGAATGAGGGAATGGCTCAGGGGACTTAACGTGCTCTGACCACACCTTGAAGTGCTTAAAGCTTACCTGGTGACTAAGCAGAAAACCCTAACCATGCTATGCCAGCGAAGGCACAGTTACAGCAGCTTAGATGTGGTGATGTATGTATTCCTCAGTTATGTCTGATTTCTGAAGCCTTCCAGATACACATTCAAGGCAAGTTGCCATTGGGATAGGGAGAGAACCAGAAGGAAGGAAATAGAAGTTGGATCTCTCTAAATGGACTGTTTTATAGTTTGATTTTGGAAGCATTGAATATTTTCTGAAAGAGTTTTCTAAACACAACAACAAACAACCCAAATTGATCTGATCCCACGTAAGAGGCTCATTTCAAACAACTTTAAACTTGTCTCTTGTGGGAATCTATCCCAAGAACCAACAAGAATCAGGGAGACATCAAGAGATGATAACCAATGCATTAGTGGTCTTTTTGCCTGTGGTAATGTTGGTACTGTTAAAACAGAAAATAAGCCCAGTGCTGGTGGCTCACACCTGTAATCCTAGCTGCCCAGAAGACTAAGATCTGAGGATCATGGTTCAAAGCCAACCTGGGCAGGAAAGTCCATGAGACTCTTACTCAATTAAAAAAAAACTACTCAGAAAAAGTCAGAAGTGATGCTGTGATAGAGGGCTAGCCTTAAGAAAAAGAATCTCAGGGACAGTGGCCAGGCCCTGAGTTCAAGCCCCAGGACAGGCACACACACACACACACACACACACACACACACACACACACACACACACACACACACACACACACACACACACACACACATATCCCTCACAGAATATAAGCTATATTTAAGTGTTAGGAAGGAAGTCAGACTTTCAGGATAGGAAGATAAAACAGAGAAGTAAAAGGAATCAAATCAGAAAGCTTAAAGGAAAAAAAATCTGTAATTCTTGCTTTAAATTGGAAATAACCACATTAAGTCATGATTGATTTTGTATTTTTCTAAAAACTTGATATTTCCTACTTCTGTTCACTGAAACGATTCAGAAATAACAATAACTTAATAACAACAAACCCCTTAGTTCCAAGGTGGTAGTCGCTAGATGCTATTTCCCACTAAAAGGAGCAAGGACTCCTGGAGCGGGAACATCCTGTCATCGTGAAAGCAAGACAATTGTCAGAGATTGCTGTGATCATAAAATGTTGTGTTCACCTTCTGGGAGGGGCCCCCACTGGCCAATGATGAGATGGTTTTAACATTTACAAAAATTGCCGCACCAGATTGAAATACATCAAGTACAAAAGGCCTTGGGTTCATGATACTATTGCATAGTCCCTTTAGACACACACATACACATGTACAAGCACAAGTACACTGCACTATAGGTAAAACCTCCTTTGCAAGGTTTCAGAACACCAACTCATTATTCTGAAAAATGACCAAAAAAATCAAGCAATTATCTTTCCCTAAATCAATGGAACCTAGTGGCAATCAAATCATTGCTATTTGGTGCTTTATAGAAGAAGTGGGACTGGTAAGAAACAATCAGTGACAGAATAGGGAATTCAACAGATTGCTGAAAGAACAATGGTTTGGGGCAATAAGTCAGCAATGGCTGCTAAAGTCATTCATCAGAAGTCCACAGGGAATTCTAGAATGTCTAGACAAAGTTGATACCACCAGTATGAGTCCATTCTCTGTTGCTATAACAAAATTCCTCAGCGTGGGCACTTTATTTTAAAAAGAGGTTTCTTCAGTTCACAGTTGGAGATGCTGGAAGTGTGTGATCTGAGCATCTCCATCAGTTTGGCCTTTGATGAACTCCTAGCCTACATTACACCATGACAGATAGTGTCAGGATGGGAGGATGTGTGAAAATAAGAGTCACATGGCAAGACAAGAAGAGATGGATTTAGGAGTCAAAAATGAGTCGCAGATACTAACAAACTTGAGAACTAACTTAAGTCCCATGGGAGCTACCTTGATCTCTTCTGAGAGCAGCAGTGTCAATGACTTAACAACCTCTCACTAGACTCTGCCTTGTTAAGGCCCCACCACCACAACACCAGCCCACCAAGGACCAAGCCTCCAACACATCCTTGGAGGACAAACCACATCCAAACCATAGCACAACCCAACTCCAAGATCAAAGTAGATCAACTACATATGATGTGCAACCTGATGTGACACACAGGAATTTCACAGTATCACCTACCAAATATTATGGGATGTTACTCTTTGGTTCCCCCATCTCTCCCCCATAGACTCTCAAGGTAATAAAAATCCATCTTTAATTTTCAATTCACAGAAAAATGGGACATTTAGGGATTCTATAAGTAATTAATCAGAATGATACCAGGAATAATTAACCATGGGAAACTCTACAGTTCAAGTGGCTCAAATTCATCCAGATATAAATAGTACATCACAAAAGAAAGAGAAACGAAATAATATATGTAAAAGAGGACATAGAGACATGTCAGCTTTACTGGCTCATGTTGAAAGGGACACAGGAGTTTATTATATTATCCCTTCTACTTCTCTGTGATTTGGAAGATTTAATTTTCTAAAAATATAAAAACTATTTTTTAATCTTGTTTTTGACTCTTGAATTTGAACTCTGAACTTGGGTGCTGTCTCTGAACTCCTTTTGGCTCAAGGCTAGCCCTCTAGCATTTGAGCCACAGTGCCACTTTTGGCTTTTTCTAAGTAGTTGATTGAAGATAAAAATCTCAAGAACTTTCCTGCTCTGGCTGGCTTCAAACTGTGATCCTCAAATCTTAGCCTCCTGTAATCCTTAGCTAGGATTACAGGCATGAGCCACCAGCAGGCTGCCTAATTTAACATGTTTAAATTTTTATTATTAACTAGTTATACAAAGGGGTTGTAATGCCATTGGTCAGGTTATGAATACAATGCTTCTGGATCAATTCCACTCCTTTCTTCGTTCTCTACCATGTTCCCCCTTTCATCCCTAATCACAAGTTGCATAGTTCCTTTTTTACATCATGTATATTGAATACAGTGACTTTGATTGTTCACCCTTTGGGGCCAGTGAGGCTCACACCTGAAATCCTAGTTACTTAGGATGCTAAGATCTAAGGATTGTGGTTCAAAGCTAGCCCAGACAGATAAATTGGAGAGACTTTTGTCCCCAATCAATCAGTAAAAAGCTAGAAGTGGAGGTGCAGCTAAACTGGTAGAGCAATAGACTCGAGTGAAAAGTACAAGCAAGAGTGCAAGGCCCTGCATTCAAGCCCCAGTCCAGCGTGCACACACACACACACAGGGAAAAAAAAACATTTTAAACAAATACATGCGCTGCTACTTGTTTGCATACTCATTTGAGCAAGCCAAATTAAAAAGATTTGAGCTTCAGATTTTGTGGCTCACACCTGTAATCCTATCACTTAGGCTATGGCAGAAGAATTATGAATTCTAGGCTGACCTGGTATAGAAAACAAGATATATCTCAAAAAAAGAATATCTCTTTGAGATAACTAGGGAAAATAACACAAAAGGCTTCGTGTAAACCTATTGTTAATTTTGTTGGGTATGATCATTGTACTGATATCATGTTTTCTAGAGGTTCTTATTTGTCAAAATATGTAAGTCATGGTCAAAAATGAAAAATATTAACATCGTGTTAAGATACTACATTGGGTTTCATTAGGCCTAGGGCCTGGGTTCCATTCCTGATATCATCAACTTGTTTTGTTGTTTTGTTTCATTTTATTTTGAGACAGAGTATTGCTATATAATCCATGCTGGCCTCAACTTCTTATTTTCCCAAATGCTGAGATTATAAACCACTGTTTCATACTCAGCCATCACCATCTTTTACCTTGGAGAACTTGAGTTAAGTTCTTGGTCTCTCTGAGTTTCATTTCCCATCAAAGACCACCTACCTGCCTTGTAAGAATTAAATGAAGAATTAAATGAAGTACCTGATATCGACTTCTTTCTGTCATGTAAAGGATTATCCTTTCTAGACAGGCTTGCCTCTAGCCAGTGTCAACAGCTTTATCTGGTGGCTTTTGACAGATTTTTAAACATTCACTACAGATTAATACCTAAAATATTCATTGCATGACATGAACCCAGATTACCTATAATGTCTTTTGGTCCTGAAAGTAACATATTGTAAAGAGAAGGAAGCAAGGAGAGGTAATAGCCCAGGTTTGTCAGATCAGATTAAGTGAACATAAACATATATACAGATATATGTATGTATGATTATATATATATATATATATATATATATATATCAAATAGAGCCTGTCCTGTGGTAATATACTATAACTCTAATAAATTATAACATTTAGTGTTATTGGAAATGACTTAGTTGAGTACAAGCCAGTATTGGCTGCTGTACATTCCTCCTTTTTCTGTTTGTCTGATTCCCTGTCTGGTGCTGGGCAGCAATCTATAAATTGATATACTTTTTCTACACTTTGAAAGGATGACTCAATCTCTTAATTCACAGATTCTGCCCTTGCCTTGGGTTTGAACCACCTTGAGTTCCATTTTGACTGCATTATCGCTAATAGGTCTTTGACTCTCATAGATAACAACTGCTTTGGTCCATAAAGAGGAGAGAATCAATGGCCCCATGGGGCTCTCCCTACAGCCTCATCCTGTTGCTCCAAGGGAAGTCTGGGCTTCATTGCAGCTAGTGGCAATCAGAGTTGGAGACGATTAATCCCCTACTAATACACTGACAAGTTCTCAAAGCAGAGTTTGGGCTAAGTCGCTTCCTAAGAAGTCTGCTAGCCTGTAATCTTCTTGTTAGAGAGGAGATTTCTATGTGTTTCAAGTGGGCAACTCCTTGGCATAAACTTCTGCATATCATATCCTCAGTGATTTGGGCTACACATAGTCACTTGGGCTTGGAACTGCTTGAAATAACGAATGTGGACTCCGAAATATGACCTTAGTGATGTTGGTAGAACACATCATCCTAAGAGGCAATAAGGCCTTGAATTTGAATGTACCATCAGTCTTAGAGGACAATATTTCATTGCTACAGTATGTCAGCTTGCCTGGCCCCACAGGGCCTCTTATTGTGTGTTGCTCTACTCAAGCCTTTCTGTGAGTATTACAGCTGAAATTTTGACATAAAAAAGAGTATGATAATATGATAGTGATTGGAGATTTAGCCAAGCAATGCCAACCTAACTACTCAGCAATCAAAAGTGACAAAAAATAATGTTATCAAATGGCAGGGTTGGGTTTTTGTTTGGCTTTGGCTTTGTTTGTTTGGCACCAGTACTGGTTCTGGGGATTGCAATTAGGAACTGGATGCTGTCCTTGAGCTTTCTTTTTTTTTTAAGCTCAAGGCAAAAAAAAAAAAAGTAGAGTCATAACTCCACTTCTGGATTGTGTGTGTGTGTGTGTGTGTGTGTGTGTGTGTGTGTGTGTGTGTGTGTGTGTGTGTGTGTGTGTGTGTGTGTGTGTGTGTGGTTAACTGGAGATTAGGGTCTCAAAAACTTTCCTGCCTGGGCTAACTTTGAGCCATAATCCTCAGATCTCAGCCTTCTGGGTAGACAGGATTACAAGTGTGAGCCATCAGTGCCTAGCTCAGATATTATTTTTAAGCTTTATATTTAAATAGATTGTCTTTTTGAGAAAATCTTTTAGATTCTTAGCAAAATTGAACAGAAAGTTTTCTCCAAATTTTTTCATGGCTTGGTGGCTCTTCCCTTTCCAGTCTTGAATAATATTCCATTCTATGGATATATCATAGTTGACTTATCCATTCACCAACTAAAGGACATCTAAGTGGCTTCTAAAATTTTGCGATTCTGAATAAAACTTCTGTAAACATCTGTGTGTAGGTTTTTGGGTAGACATGAGTTTTTCAAATCATTTGACTAAACATGAAGGAGTATAATTAACCACTGGGTTGTATGTATAGTAACAGTCTGTGTAATTAGTGAGTATATTGTTTTCCTTTCTTTCTTTTTCTTTCCCTTCCTTCCTTCCCTCCTTCCCTCCTTCCTTCCTTCCTTCCTTCCTTCCTTCCTTCCTTCGTCATTTTCAGACAAGATCTTACTATATATCCCAGGCTGGACTTGAATTTATGATGATCTTACCTCAGCCCCTGAAGTACTAGATTTACAGATCTAATTCAGAAAATGCTTTTGGTACAAATTGCCTATCTTCAGAGGAAAGCTCTAGAATTGCTTGGGTTTTACTATTTAGTGCCTGAGAGTCCAAGAAATAAAAAGACTTGCGTGAGGTCCCCAGGTTAACATGTGAACCTTCGGGCTCCTTCCCGCTTTGTTGAATTCCAGGCCCCGCTGGATCAGGGCTTTGCCCATTGCTCATTGCATTTCCCCAACCTACAAAGCTTCCCAGTGTCCCATGCTGTGTCACTCCATGCATGTCAAGGGTGAGATGTGTGCAGCTGTTGGGTCAGATGGCTGAGCTGCAGGGAAAGCCCTGAGCACACAGGATGGATGATAATGGGAAGGAAGTTGGGACTTTATGTCTTCCTTAAGGGATCAGAGATTTGTGACAATAAGCAATCAGATGTCTTGTGAATTTCTTCCTTTCTAAAAAATTTCTTTCAAGTTCTGTTCTTTTAGTAATTATTTGTTTAAAATCATTCCTTCTGAATTGCCTGTTTATACTCCTCTAAATATAGTACTTCATGTTTCCTGTACAATATGTCCTCTCCAGTGGACACAGAGAAATCATGTTAATAAGGACTATGCACACTTTGTTGTTCTCTTAATTTAAAAAAAATGATGAGAGGACAAAGTATTCAGAACCTGGGAGTTTTCTTTTTGGTAGTATAGATGAATAATTGCAAATGGTGTTGTTTGAACACCCCACCTCCACCTCCTTTTGACTAAGACCAACTTATCCGGGAGCAGCTTCATGCAAATAGGTGGAAAGAGCTATTGGATGACACTGTCATTCATTCCCTCTCCTCATTGTGATTTACTGTTGTTACTTTTTTGTTCTTGTAATGTTTTGGTGGTACTTGGATTTGCACTTGGAGCTTGCACTTGTGAGGCAGGTTCTCTGTCTCCTGGGCAATGCCTCCAGCCCTTTCAGCCTTTGTTTTTTGTTTCTGTTTTGTTTTGTTTTGTTGTTTTCAAATAGGGACTCCTGTGTGAGCTCAGGTAGGTCTGGACCTCAACCTACCTATTTCACATTTCCAACATAGCTAGAATGATAAGCATGTCCCACCCCATCCAATGATTGAAATGGGCTCTTCTGTTTATACCCAAATGACCTTGCTCCTTCTATTCTCAGCTTCTTGTGCATCTTGATGATAGGTATTCACTACTGAGTCCAGCTTCTACAAAAGACAGCAAACTGGCTTTCAAATATTAACAAACCATAGCTACACCCAACTTTATGGGACAGAGCAACCTGCATTGGGACCCTCCCTCCCCCCCACCACACGCCCCAGACCTTACCTCCTCCCATTTGTCAGCTGTCTCTTCCATTTGCAATTCTCAAAATGCATCCCTTATGATAAAACTGTATTTACAATTTAAAAAAAAAAAACCTTCCTATGAACCAAGACTATGTTGATCACTAAGATAAGGATGTCTAATGTTTGCAAGTTACTTGAAGGAGCCATTGTGGTGACTCAGAACTCTCAGGCACCTGATGAGTGAAGCAGAAAAGAGGCTGGCCCATCTTCAGCAACTGCACCAGTCATGTGACAACTCATCCATTCAGAAATGCAGCCATAGTCTCGGACCTCAGGGCCCATGATAGGGCAATATGACCTTTGTGGTTCCATGTTAGAGAGAGCAGAATTAGTGTTCACCTCCTTCCTCAATGGATCCAGGAACCTGTGGCCTTCTGGGACTTGTGGGAAGAGCCTGGGGGAGCGTGTCTGGAGGGCTTCATGTTGGAAGTGTCTGTGCTGTGGTTTTTGTGCAGGGAGCTGGTGTAGAAGAGGGGGGAGTTCCTTGGCCGTGGACACCTTAGGAGATGCATGGTGACAGGGAAGAGTGTGCAAAGTGTGCAGGGCTGCAGTGTGGTCCAGGCCTATGGTGTCCTTGGAAGACACTATGAGAAAATACAATTTCTGTCTCATCTAGTCTGGGGTACTTTGTTATTCTCGAGATGGAGGGATTTCAGCTCATTTCATTTTGATTTATTAAATGTTAATTTGTCAAATTAAAATTTTTATAATTAAAAAATAAAAATGCTAGGTCTTCTGCCATACAAGTTCTTGCAAAGAATTACAAGACAAAGGAATATACTCAGACTGAGTTCTGTAGCATCTTCAGATTCCAAATGACTGTTGGCTGCCCTAACCAACTGGCACATATCCGCAGGATGGATTAATGCCAGTAAGGCCTGCAACTGACATTCCCTAGGCTAGTAGCCAAGAAGGAGAACTTCATTATGTCCCAGCCAGTCACTTGACCTTCATCATTATCCCTAGTTGTGCTCCCATGGTTTGGTTCCCTCTCTAATGAACTTGATGTATATTCTGTGTGTGTGTGTGTGTGTGTGTGTGTGTGTGTGTGTGTGTGTGTGTGTGTGTGTGTGTGTGTGTGTGTATCTCAGTCCCCTGCAGTGACTGGTATAACCAAGAATAGTAGGTGGCTTCTGAGCACCTGGGGTGGACACCTGGACCTCCTATAGAGTGAGGAGACATGAGAGCATCTTAATTGTGGTTCTTTGGAGAAAGTTGCTGGGAGCTTGGCCTGAGAGGAAGAATAAATGTTACCAGTGGGTGGATGCATCTTGGTTCATAGGGTGCAACCATCTAAGATTAAGGCACTGCTCCAGAGCTGAGCATGCTGATGTCCATCTGTAATCTCAGGTATTTCAAAGAAATGGGGAGATTGAGTACTTGAGGTGAGCCCAGACAAAGTTACTGAGAACTTTTCTCAAAAACAACAAGAATGAAAGGACTAGAGGTGAGGTTCAGGGGTAGTAAGCCTGCCGAACATGTATGAGAGAGAAAGCAATGACACTTCCCACATGCACCAAAAGATCCACAAAGATTATGATTTATTAGCATTTTGTGATGGGAGGTGGGCAATTTGGATAAGGACTATCTGCCTTGAAGTTGATGGGGTATGGGGTTTATTATCTGAAAGCACAGGGTAACACAAAACCCACGTTTACCTTCAAATGTTTTGCTAACCATACAGTGGCTGTGCAGGGTGGGAAGTCATATACTTGTGCTGAGAGGTGAGAGCAATAGTTGTGCAACTGATCCTTTTGGCCCTACCCAGTATAGCACAGCCAGTGAAAGATCATGTATTGGTCATTACATTCCTCAGGGTACTCAGCATATATGCCATATTTATAGCACGTGCCTATGGGAGGTGTCCTAGATGAAGGGCAAATGGAATTGCTAGTTTGTCTGCTGGTCTAGGTTAGTGCCACCTTGGGATTTAGGATCCCAGCGCTGTGAAGGAGGAATGGAATCTGGTAGCCTTCTTCATTCCTGCTCATGCCTACCTAGCTGCCTGTAAGTCTATGGAACATCCATCTGCACGAGGCTGCACTTCTTTGTTTTGTTTTTTGTTTTTGTTTTTTTCCCTGTTATGGGGCTTGAACTCAGCGTCCTGGGTGCTGTCCCTGAGCACTTTGTTGTTCAAGGTTAGTGCACTACCACGTTGAGCCACAGCTCCACTTCCGGCTTCTGCACTTCTTTGAAGAGCACTCTTTTCTGCAGGTTCAGCCAGGTCAATCCTTCTCTGTGCCTTTCACACCAGACTTCAGGTTCAGCACTTGTCTCCTCATTACTACTAACTTTTTATATGTTTGACAGTTAAATTACAAAATTAGTTGACTGTTGATTTCCATTTTTGCACACACCTCATGCCCTTAATGATTTCTTTTTGTCTGTCTGCTCCAACCTTCACAGTTTAAGAGGAAAAAGCTTAGCCCAGTTTGTCAGCAGTCAGAGACACATTTATGGGGCTGCTGTGTTCTGCGGTTTCCAGGACAGAGGTGTTGATGTTCCACTTTTAATGACCCTTTCCCCTCTATTACTCCTCTCATCATGTGAAAGCTATCAAGAGGATTCACTTAGCAAGACCTTGACTTAAAAACTAAGAGCTGTTGGTGGCTCATGCTTGGAATCCTAGCTACTCAGGAAGCTGAGATCTGGGATCATGGTTCAAAGCCAGTCAGGATAGGAACATACAGGAGACTCTTATCTCCAATTAGCCACCTAAAAGGCCAGAAGCAAAGTTGTGGCTCAAGTGGTAGAGCACTAGCCTTGAACACAAAACCTCAAAGACAGCACCCCAGTGCTGAGTTTTAGCCCCAGGACTGGCACACACACACACACACACAAGTTGATTCAATTGCTTCACTAAGTACCTCAAGAAAGTAGATCTGATATTTTGGTATAGTCTTGGAGTAACTTTAAGTAGTGGGATATTAGTGTGGGGGGGGGAGGCTAGGACTCTTGCCTAATCAGACTTTATGTGTTAATTCTATTATGAGCATATCCTTAACTTGGTTATGGTTGAGTAGGAAATTTCAGGTCATCCATACAGAAAAAAGTAGTTTCCATCTCTACAGAGCTAAGAATCCCACTATCTCTCTTTCCCCTGTATAACAGTTACTTTTGCAGTCAGCCTGCCTCCAACTAGTAGACTGGCATGGACCTCTCTGACTCTGTCTCAAAAACTTCACTCCTTTAGGCTTTATCTCCTTTCTTCCGTACCAGAGAAAAAGGAGCCTGATATCAGTTAGTTCCCATAAAACCAGTCAGCTCCTGCCTCCAGAGTACATTCATGCTAGACCAAGAGGCTGGAATGGTGCATCCTCACACAGGCCAGCCAGAGACAGTCCCCAAGCCAGGAGTAATCAGAACTCAGAGTGAATATCTGTGTTAATGGCTACGCAAGAAGCTGTGAGCCTGGGCCTTGGAGAGGAGTTGAAGAGAGATATGGTGGTACAATCGGTGCAGACACATTCGTCTTAGGCTTTTAGCCTTAGACACAGCCTCCCCAGGCATCCAGTATGACTGCCAGAGGTCACAATCCCAGGATATCTGCTCCCTGTGAGAACAGACAGCAGACTGGAGAAAGCTGCAGCCGTAGAGGAGGTGGGAGACATTTCTGAAAGTTGTGCCTTGGTGTACCAAACCTTCCTCTAGTTCCTTTGCCTTGTTTTTCTTCTTTTCTTCTGTAGCACTCTGTGTGTGTGTGTGTGTGTGTGTGTGTGTGTGTGTGTGTGTGTGCTGGTACTAGAGCTTAAATTCAAGGCCCAGTGTTCTCACTTGACTTTTTCACTCCAAGATGGTGCTCTACCACTTGAGCCATAGCTCTACTTCTGGCTTTTTGCTGGTTAATTGGAGATGAGTCTCATGAACTTTTCCTGCCCAGGCTGGCTTCCAACCACAATCCTCAGATCAGAGCTCAGCTTCCCGAGTAGTGGTGCCCAGCTATATCTCACACACACACACACACACACACACACACTTCTGAAATTATAAGTGAGAAGAACAACACATATAAGGGAGTTAGGATAATCTAACTGAAAGAGAAGAAACTAGAATGCAAACGTGGCCTTACTGCCAAGCTTGCTTCTCATCTATCAATGTGGACTGAGGGTCTCCTGTGTATAAGGCTAAAGACAAAAAATGGAGGGAGGCTCCTGAGGTCCAGAAGCTCAAGTTCAGCTGAGCAATGACACTAAAACAATACTTTCTTAAATCCTCCAGGCCCCCAAATCCATGTGCATGAAATTGTAGCATACCCCAAGGAAAGTCCAGGTCCAGTACCAACGCATTGATTCAGTCCACAGAGGCACTTAGAAAGGAGAAGCAGGCGGGCCAGGATGTGTGGCTGAGAGTAGGTTCAGAAGATATTGTGCACAGCAGAGTAGAAAACACAGACATTTTCACTGAAATCTTTTAGGAGAGAGTGAAGAAACTTGGGGAATATAAACTGAGAGTCCCCATCAAAGTGGAATAGGGGAAGTAAAGATATATTTTTTTTGGCTCCCTGCAAAAGATGTGCATGAAATTGTCATGAACAAAGACTAAATGACCTCATGTGAGAGGAGAGGGAGCTAGAGTCTACCTGGAAAGCTCTATGGTTCAGGCTATGATGGTTAGAGGGAGCTGGGTGTCAGGAGACAAGAACTCTAAAGTATAAAGTCAGAATGGATCCGAATGTTTGGTGGAGAAGCAGACAGAAGAGTGAATCCCTTGCACTGGGCAAACTACCTGTTAAGAAGGAAAACATTCATGTTCACCATTCTTTGAAACAACCAAAAAGGGAAGCCATAAAGATTTTTTTCAACAAAGGGATGTTAATCATACAATGTTCATTACTATTACTACTAACGCAGAACGTGTAAATGTTATTAATATTCTCTGTATCTAATGTGGTCTGTATTATTTTGTTTCAGTAGATGTAATAATGTAATAGAGTCGCTTTTACCTTCTACTGCCCAACCTACCTCTCCTTTCCTCTCTTCTCTCTTCTCCTCCCCTCTCCTTTCATTTCCCTTCCTCCTCTCCCTTTCCCTCCCCTACTTTTCTTTCCTTCCCTTCCCTTCCCTTTCCTTTTTCCTTCTTCTCTTCTCCTCTCCTTCCTCATCTCCTCTCCTCTTCTCTGCTATCCTCTCCTCTCTTCACTCTACTCCTCCTCTTTTCTTTCCTTTTCTTCCTTTCATCTCCTTTCCTTTTCCCTTTTGAAGAAAGGTCTTGCAATGTAGTTCAGGCTGGCCTCAGACTCACAATCTTCCTATCTTAACCTCCTGAGTGCTGGGATTACAGTGTTCACCACTATGACCTGCCCAGGATACATTTTCATAAAAAGTGTTAAAGTCCTAATATTAGGCTGTGTAAGAATTTTCTGGAACCTGGAGAGGAATTTTGATAGAGGTGCTAATGGAAAGTCAACAAGGTTAAGTTCATTTTGACCCAGGGAGTTCACAAGCTCATGGTTTTTAGTCTGACTCTTGAAAGATGAAATGACATTAGCCAAGAAGACAGCAAAGCTCTTGATTTCCAAGTCCATCCAGCTATTCACTAATTGTGTTTCCAGTTAAAGAGAGACTGAAGCAGAGCTGTCAGAGAATAGCAGTAGTAAGCACAAACCACCACTACTTACATATTCTCACTCAAGCCTCATAAAACCCAGGAGGTTAATGCAAAGAGCCCAAGTTATAGATGAGGAGATTGAGGCTCATAGAAGTGGAGTGATTTGCTTAGAAATCACACAGGTAGCTAACTGATAGAGCCAGAATTTTTGCAGGTCTCCCAATGCTATCACTGAGAATGTTCTATTACCCTGTATATGCCATATTGGCAGAGTTGTACTCTACTGAAACCAGAAGGAGATATTTGGAACTATTTTAGAATGGAAAAATCCATGTTTTGAAATCTTAAAAAAATATTTTGACGTAGATAGCTCCAATAAAAGGTGGTAAACAAGGCAAATAGAGAAAGAAACAGAGCCAGGATCAGCATTACATATTTAGAGTAATATTAGTTAAACCAACTTTTACAAAGGAACAACAAGAAAAAGTAAAGAGTGCATCAGAAATCGATAACACAATTTTAGTGTTAGCTGCATTTAAGTGAGACAGCTCTGACTCATCCAACATGTTGTGATGTCAGGCCAAGCAGGTTACAAGGGGCAAAAATGTATTTTGGAGAAAAGTTGGAGAAGAAATGATAAATTTGAATATACCACAGCTTAGGCAATTCATTCCCATTGATGGAGATTAAAGGAATCATAAACAAACTTCTTGAAACTCTGGGGAATCTCTTAATGCATTTTCAGCAGTTCAGAGAAGAACAGAGCATGTGTTGCTCCTGCCAACAAAGTCAAGGCCATATTCAAATCACCAACCATAATGGAAGATAAAGGCTAGGAAGTCAGAAAGGGAGAGGTCTTAGGGACCAAAAGAGGAAATTATAAGGAGTCTTACTTAATACTTAAGATCTCATTGTCTTCAATCCTAAAGGACAAAGAATGATATGCAACAATATAGGGAAAGAAGAAAGTATCTAACTGCCAAAGTAGAGTCTCTATTGGTTCTTGGTGGCCCTGTCCACAGTTTCATAAACTATGCTCTCAAAAAGGTTCTCCTATCATATCATCCTAAATCCCTGTGCCATACCATGTTCCATACTACTTGCTCTACATTTGGATCCTTTTCTTTCCCTTTTCTTTTCAGTGATCTTGATATACCACCTATGGAATGAATTCCTTTATTACTGTAGGGAATCAGGGCTGACTGTTATTTTGTAATTGATGTTTTGCCAAGGGGGCATCATTTGACCGTAGATTCCCCAGAGACACAAAACAAAAGATCCAAATAGGTTTTATTTTATTCTGCTTGCATTTGTGTCATTGGTAAAAGGAGGCATCACAAGTTCTGTCTTAAATTATAAAGACATCGGTTTATGAGTATTGCTTCTCTGATTATTGTTTTCCCTCTATAGAATTGAATAAAACTCACAGGAAAGAAAAAACCCTAGAGAGGACTGCAAGATTCCAGGAATTCATAAGATTAGTTCAGAGGCAAAACTGCTGAGTTTTGAGCCGAATTTATTGTGAGTTCTGAGGCTGCATCTCTTAGGTACAGGTAGCCACAGGTAGGAGGTCCATCAAAATGGAACCTTCTCCAATGCTCTCTTCTTAGATAACTGAGACCTTGGGATGTCATGAAATACCCAAATTTTTCACGAAGTCCATTCTTTCCTTGCTTAAAAAGGAGCAACCCTACACATACACTTGTGGTTTAGGCTCTCAGAAGACTGGAATTACTCATCTCTACTGTAACAAGAAGTGGTTTGCAGAATAAAAAGTACTATTGTTCTTCTACAAGAAAATCATAGATTGTGTATCCTCTTTCTTCTTACTGCAATTTTTAATGCAAAGGTTATCTTTGCTTATTATTCCAAATCAGACAAAGGGTGATGTTTGACAGTCATGCCCCTGACTTCTCTTCATCCTGTCACGCTGTGGTGAAGTCTGTCACAGCTGGTATGCACCCTTTCACAGCTTTCTCAAAGTATATACACATGCATTCCTACAAGTACACACCGGCACAACAGAACTTGACTTTTGACCTCTTTGGGGAGCCTCAACTACCCAGTCTAAAATCACATCTGCTGTTGTTTTAACCTTTCCTTCATTTTATGCATTCTACAATATGCTCAGTGTGTCTCAAATATCTATTTCCCTGCTGGGAAAACCAGAAAGAAGCATGTTGGAGAAAAGACACAGTCCAAGGAGGTGGGCCCTGTGATAAAAGCATCCTCTGCTTCTTCCGAGGCCCATGGTCAAATAAATTGGAGCCAGTGAGTCCCTCTCTGGACTGAACCTGTGGAAGGCATGTGAGGAATCACACAGGAAAGACTTGTGGAGACTCTGGTGTGAAAAGAAGATTCTGGAGACTTCTGAGAAAGGATGGTTGTTCTAGTCTGATAGCAGGTTCTAGAATAGTCAGTGACAGTGAGTGGATAATTCAGGACTTACTTCTCCTCCTTGATGTCCTGCTGAGGATAGTGCCAGGGCTCATTAGCACTTCTACTAGAGGCGAGCCCTTGCTGGGAGAAGAGGTGAGAGCAGTCGATTTTGCCACTCATTAGCGACTCCGGACAGACAGTGGTGGGAAGATTGACGCTATTGGCAAAATGAGAGCTTGCTGCTCTGGGGACACAGCCATTCTAGTCCTTTCTTGCCATAAGCAAGTCACTCACTCATGAGCTTGACTGACTTCTGGTCTCAGAGCAATGGGCAAGAGAATATTGCTTTAAGGATTACTTACCCTGTAGAATAACCCTATTCATGGAAGGGCTGTGCCCTTCCATGCAATTCCACAGGGAGAAAACAATAGATGTAACCAAAATCTTTATAATTTTTGAATTAAAAAAACAAATGAATTTTTAGTTATGTCTCACCCAGTACTGTATAAGTTTGAGCTAAACATTACATCTGTTTATAATAAAAAGTATGCTATTTACTTGAACTTAAAATGTAATTGGGTATTCTGTATTAGTGAGTATCTCTGCACCCAGAAAGTCAATCAGCTTCTCTAAGGTGATTTTAATTATAGGGAAAGTGAGATAAAACTAACACAGAAAGTGTACCAGATGCTTTGCTGAGTCCTTTTATATCCTCAACCGACCTAGAAAGTGGGTACCATTGTGATACATGTGCTATTAAAGTAATTGAAATTTATAGAAATACAATGATATGCTCAGTGACTGAGTTGCTAGCCAGTCTATGACCAGAATACATGCTTTTTATATCCATGCCACCCAATAACTTCTAGGTACTTGGGTAGTAAAGGGATAACTGTCTATCCAGAGTGACCAGGGATAGAAAGAAGATGGTCCTAAATTCTTGTTCAGTTCAACCACTCTGCAATATGAATATTTGCACTGGATCTTATTTATCTCTGTCTGTCTTTCTTTGTCTTTCAGAATCCCAACTGCTGCTGAGTTTTCAACCTCAAATGTCTCTAGAGTATCTAGCAGGTACTTTTATATTATTGTGTTTCGTATGTATGTGCTTTACAGAAGAAATGTTAGAAGGATAATTATAAACTAGTGAAAATGGTTGTATACAAGGGAGAATTGGGAAGAGGTACAGGGACAGAAGAGGGAGTGATATTTTCCAGAGTATAAAATTAATCAGGTTTTGATTTGGGAAATGTTCTATTATTTTGCCTATTCATTAATATAATTATAGAAGTTGAGGAAAATTAAATTTGAACAGAAACAAATGACTAAGTTTCAAGTGAATAATCACACTGAAGAAAAAAACTGAAGTGCATATTAGAATAATTTTAAATGTAGTAATTTAATTATAAGCCTTCAGTTTAAAAGCTAAAAGGAGCCAGACATGGTAACATGTGCCTATAATTTCAGCTCCTAAGGGATAGGGGTAGGGAATAGGAAGTTTCAGAATTTTAAGCCAACCCTGTGAAATCAGTAAGATCCTATGTATCTCAAAACAAACTAAAAGGACTGGAGATATGGTTCAGATGGTAGAGCACTTGCTTGGCATAAGACCTTGGATTCAATCTCCAATATTTAAAAAATAGAGACAGATAGGGAGGGAGATAGAAATAGGGAAGAAGGGAGGGAGAAAGAGAAGAAAGAAGGAAGGAAGGAAGAAAAGAAGTAAGGAAGGAAGGAAAGAAGGAAGGAAGGAAGAAAGAAAAGAAAGGGAAGGAGGAAGGAAGGGGCAACAATCTACAAATAAATCGTAAACTCTGATTTAGTAGGTGCTATGGTTTGGGTAGGATTTGAAAGCATCCCTTATGAGGCTCATGCACTTAGTAATCAGCAAGGCAATGTTCAAGATGTGGAACCTTTAAGAGGAGGGACCTAGTGTATTTAGAAACGCTGTTACACAGTGTTAGTACTGATCTTAAGAAATAAGTTCGTTTCTATGAAAGAAAATTATTATAAAAAGAGCAAGCCTGACTCCTGAATCTTTTCCTTCTTGCACATGTCCCCACTATGATGCCCCCATCATATTTTGACATAGAAAGCCATCACCAGAGTCAAACATATACTAGCACATCTGCTATTAAATCTACAGGACTGTAAGCTAAATGAAATTCTCTTTATAAAGCATCAGACCGAGGTGTTTTGTTATAGCAACAGAAAATAGATTAGGAGACAGTGTTGTTGTTGGTAGGGGTATAGTAACAGCAGTTCTGAAATTATCTTGTTCATTATTATTGAAGAATTAATGAGAAAAGATAAAGATTTTGATTTGGAAGAAAAATTTAGGATTCTCATTAAGAGAGAAGGAAGACACTAATATATATTAGGGGAAAAAAAGAAGCCTGTTGAATTGGGATTGATGGTCATTACCAGATCAGTTCAGTTAAAAAGCAATGCTTCTGCAGTTATCAATCATTATTTACCTTGGTTTCTAAATGCCACTTCCCATCAAAAGGAACCAGGACTTTCTGGAGAAATAGCTGACCCTAGTGCTAGGTAGAGAAGTACAAGAACATCTTGTTCTTAAAGATAAGAAAGTGCTCATAAAATAGTATAATTGTGGTGCTTGAATATAGGAAATAGCAGGATCACACTGGCCAAGTCTGTGACAATCTGAGCATCAAAATGAATACGGGTAGTAATGGAGTAAAACATACAAAAATCATTCATTTCTGATGGATGAGTAGAATTCCATTTTGTATATATACCACATTCTTTTGATCCATTCATCCACTGAGGGACATCTGGGTTGATTCCATATCTTGGCTATGGTTAACAATACTGCAATGAACATGGTTGTGCTGGTAGTTTTAGTGTTTGTGTGCCTTGTTTGTGTTCTATTGGACAAATGCCCAGAAGTAGAAATGCTGAGTTACTGAGAAGCTCAACAAAGGTTGAACAAATGCAGCAGTGATACTAGACACTATGTTGAAAATAAACTATACAACTTGTGGGTTGTATAGTTGTGGGAGAAAAAAACTAGGAGAGATCTAGGGAAGGGTGATATTGTCCCCCCCCAAAATATACTCTTTATCTGACTTACATCACTGCTACAATAACAAATAATTTTTTTAAAAAATCAGTAATTTATATTTTTACCAATTAAACAAATGAAGAAATGTGGCGAGATCTTCTTTAAAATAGAAAACCAACTAATACATGTAGAAAATTTAGAAAAGATCAAAATGAAAGAAACAAGAAAGTTAGAAAACTCACACTAATTGATTCAGGCAAGTGCCATCCATGAATGTTATTAGGTAAAGGTCAGATATAGTGGCCATAGCTATAATCTCAGCATTTATGAGATGAAAGCAGATCACTAGTTTGAAGCCAAATGGGCTATAGCAGCCAGGAGGTGGTGTTGCATGTC
Organism: Dipodomys spectabilis; assembly: GCF_019054845.1. Lineage (NCBI taxonomy): Eukaryota > Metazoa > Chordata > Mammalia > Rodentia > Heteromyidae > Dipodomys > Dipodomys spectabilis. The sequence goes on along the minus strand of NW_024870678.1, from coordinate 3,663,689 downwards.
TGTAATCCTAGCTACGTAGGAGGCTAAGATCTGAGGACCACTGTTTGAAGCCAGCCTGGGCAGTGAAGTTCTGTTAAACTCTTATCACTAATAAAAACTACAAAAAGGAAAAGAAAAAAAATGGACAACTAGAGCTCTGCCCCAAATGATACAACACTAGCCTTGAAAAATTATTATTTGAAAAGTTTCAGAGAGTCTCCCTACAGATAATTTGCAAGCAGGAAAAAATAGTATTTTTATAGCAGAAAAGTTGGCTGACATCACCTCAACCAAGTGACCAGCAATACACCTACATAGATGTGTTTTGGGATGTAAGGTACCAATGACACAATATTGCTTGGAATTGTAATTGTAATTCTGCCCCAAATGCGTGACCTAAAAATATCACCTGGAAACATTAGAAATCGATGACATTTTTATAAAACACTTGGTCTGTGTTTGTCAAGACTGCCAATGCCATGAAAGACAAAGACAAAATAATTCTAACAAATATCAGGTTAAATAAGAGAAATATGACATTTAGACACATGGCAGAATCTTCAATTACATTGGGGGGGGGCAATACAAAGGCAATATCTCAGCAAAAGGAAAAGCTGATTATATTTTATATAATAATATTGTATTCATGTTAAAGTTTCTAAAATTAATCACTGCCCTGTGGTATGAAGAGAATATCCTTGTTCTTAGCAGATGTAAGCTGAAACTTTATTATTATTATTATTACAAGGTTTATTAGAGGAGCCATATTTCACCCAGAGAGGGAGCACATGGCAGACTCCGCTATCTAGGTAGCAGCAGGGTATGGGGGAAGGAAGTGAGGTAGATGGGAGTTCAGGTGGGTCTGGGCAGAGAGAGGGAAGGGCCAGCTGTAGAGTAGGAACTCCAGGGAAGGGAGGGGTCAGGTCTGGGTGGAGCTGCATATCATGCTTACATTCCCCACTCTGTTGTTTAATAAAAATAGGGGGTACCAGGCTGGGCAGGGGAAGGGAATTGGGCAGAGGTCATTCTTCTGGAGCTACTTCCTGCTGTAAAGGGGTGAAGTAGAAAGGGGTCCCTGTTTTATTGCTTGGCTGGGTACCATCCAGGAAGAATCTGCTTGACAGTGGTTGGTAAAGGTCTTCCTTTTTCCATGACAAGTTGTTTAAAATGCAAGACAATTAATAAAAGGCAAAATTGACGTTAAGGCAAAAATTGCTACTAGCAGCCCAAGAAAAGAATATGCCATGGAAGGATTGCTTCCCAGAAGGAGTTGTCAAGGACCTGAAATTACCTTTTCTGTCTCAGATTGGAGACATAGCAGGGTACCTGACTCCCAGCATCCTGGAGGAGGGGGAGTAAGACTTTCTCTGCTTTAGGTTCGTTCACAGTAACCTGAGGAGCAGCTACCAGAGCCAATGGGTATCATGGGCTATTTGGCTACTTCCTGCTGGACTGGGGGCATCAAGGAATCCCTGGAGCTGGGGTCTTTAGGGTCGTGGTCTGCACTGGGCAAGGCAGGGCTGTGTAAGTGATGTCTCTGGTTGCCTATAGGAACAAGATGGCCTTGACTTGTTCTCAGATGGTATCCTGGGCAGGAATGTTATCCTGTTGAAAGAGACTTTTGGAAAGATTAGGCAAAAAGCTGACAAGTTGACAAAGTCAGTTAATATGAATGACATAAGAGAACACACATTGGCCATGGGCCAGAAAAGTTCCATTTGGAGTATAAGCCCAATTGTAGCCCTTTACAGGGAAGGAGAAATAACTGGACTTGGGGAAAGGAAGGCAGGAAGAGGGTGTCTAGGGTCTTTTGTGTAACTGGGTAGGGGAGAGCATATGGACTGGTTGGGAGTACCAGTCAGAAGCAACTATAGACACAAATAGCAGGTAACAAAGGCAAGACTGTTAACTTTCTGTCCAGTTAGAAGGTAGACAGTATGGACATTAGCAGCTATGTCTCTTGATCTCCAGGCTCTGATTAGTTTTGAAAGAGGGGAGCATAAAGTGACTCCATTTAGGATGTCAACTGCTCTAACTCCTCTCCATGGTTTTCCATTGTCAGGACTGACTGACTTTGTCCTGGTGGGAGTCTCAGTGTCCACTGCTGGGATAGCTTGTCCTAGTTGGCATTAAGCAGGTTTGGACTCAAGGCCTGGGCACTGTCTCTGAGCACTTCTGCTCAAGGCTAGTGCCACTTTCAGCCTTTGGCTGGATATTTAGAGGTGAGTCTGGAGCCATGTCTCCAGCCTCGCTCTGTCCTGATTAGCTGGGAGATGGAGTTTTAGAGGAATTCTTTGTGCCCAGGATGGCTTTGAACTGTGGCAAAAGGAGTCTTTGTTGCAAAGGCCCTTTTTATTTCCAATTAAAGCAACAAGGAGTTACCTATAACTTGCTAACAATTAACTAACAATTACTTGTCAGAGTTTTGTGTTTTTTTGGTTTTTTTGGGGGGGGTCCGGTTGTGGGGCCTGAACTCTGGGCCTGAGCGCTGTCCCACAGCTCTTCAGCTCAAGGCTAGCGCTCTACCTCTTGAGCCACAGCACCACTTCCAGCATTTTTCTTTTTGCTTATGTGGTGCTGAGGAATAGAACCCAGGGTCTCAGGCATGCAAGGCAAGCACTCTACCACTGAGCCAACTTCCCAGAACCTTGTCAGAGTTTTTAAAATAAAAGTAGATGTTTTTAAACTGGGACTGATCGGCACTCTAGGTACCGCCCATTGCCTCTAGGCAGCCTGTTTATATCTTGGGCTACACCAGGGTAGACTGCTTAACACTGGTTAATAAAAGCATTTTTCTGGCTGGCTGAGGAGCCTGATTTAGGCAGGTCTCAAGGGACATAGTCTCAGGTCTCTGGTAATCCTAATTTATATTTTTTACCTTGAAATAAACCTTTAGTACAATTTAATCTTTTAAATTGTTTTCTGGGTGGCCAGCCATTCCCCACAACTTCCCAAATTTTTACAAATTTGGGGATGCCATTTTCAATCCCTTTTTCTAGTTACTTTAATTTGCATTTAAATGCTTCATTGAAACACTGGGCTACACCCTTTACCTATAGGCTGAAGATTTAAACTGTCCACATTTTTCCTGGAGTCTGAGTCTTTAGCAGTTTTTCTTCATGTCCTTTGCTCATATACCCCCTATGGTCTAACATGTGGGGATTAACATTATAGAAAAAAATATCTGAAGTGGCTTGTTGTGTTTTACCCCAAATTAGCAGGCTTTTGGTCAAGTGTGATGGAGCAAGGCTGGAGTCTGGGCAAGTCTATGGCATCTGTGGCACTTCCTGCTGGTTTCCTGCAAAAATTCTACATATACTGGTTAAAGACCTGGTTCACACTGGCTTTTGCAGGCTGGTGCCACTGGTTTAGGCAGCTGTGCCTGGGCATAGTCCCTCTGGTTCTTTGATCTTAAAGGGAATTGATCGGCCCACAGGGGAGAAAACAGAGAATTAAAACCTTAACCTTAGTTACAATATTTAACTCAGCATAGATGGACATAGGAATGACATACATCACAGCCAACTTAATTACCAATTTTATTTACTTTGCAAAGGAAAACATCTTTTCTAACTTCTTTCCCAAGGCCTTTAAAAATGCCTGTTTTTTCTTTGGCTTATAGTCAGGTCACAAAGTTTTAAAGCAATTTAGATTAAATCACAACTTCCATTGACAAAGATTTTTAGTAGGCAGAGGACTTGGTAACCTTGAAACCATAATCATTTACATATAGACAAGTAGACAGACAAATGGACATGTTTGTGCACAGATTATAGAGTGTGCTTAGATTTTTTAAATCGGCAGTTTAAGTTTTTTTTGGAATTATTTTGCCTAATTATGATGGAACCATGTGGTAAGTTTATTTATTTTTTCCATGTGGTAAGTTTAAAACATAAAACTGCAGTAGGAAGACCCCTACTCAGGCAGGCAAGCCCACCTACTCGTCCAGAGTGACAGAGCCCACCGCAACAAAGTTGTTAACAAAGAAGCAACTTTTTTTTTTTTTTACTTAGAATGTATCTCTTATCTTATTTTTTCTTTTTTTTTTTTTTAATTTAATTTTATTTTATTTGAGAACATACTGTACAGAGGGGTTACAATTACATGGGCAGGAAAATGCATACATTTCTTACCAAGCATTGCAGCCTCCTCCTTTGTTTACCCTTCACCTCCCTTCCCAGCCTCCCCCCTCCCCCCCACCCAATCATACCCCCCCTCCCCCCTCCCACCGACATTGTAAAGCTGGTTTTGACATGACATTTTGTACTTCTCATTGTTGCAACAGGTCCACCTGAATCCTTAAACGACTTGTTTGTCCCCGTCTCCTCCACATGTTATACTGACATCAAATATAGTGAAAACGGGGGTTACACTGTGGGGGAGGGACATACAAAGCAACAAAGAAATAATATTATAAATGCGTTAGAAACACATGCATGAAAGAAACAAAAACATTAAAATACATATTTGAGGGTTCGTTTTCCTAACATCACATTCTCTGACTTTTTCCGCTTGACTCATACCTATACTAGATATTGCAAATAAGGGAAACCATGGGACCTATGTTTCTTTGGGCCTGGCTTACTTCACTTAATATAATTTTTTCCAAGCCTTTCCATTTCCTAACAAATGGGGCAATGTCATTCTTTCTGATGGAGGCATACAATTCCATTGTGTATATATACCACATCTTCTTGATCCATTCATCTACTGAGGGGCATCTGGGTTGGTTCCATATCTTAGCTATGGTAAATAATGCTGCAATAAACATAGTTGTGCTGGTAGCTTTAGTGTGGCCTTGTTTGTGGTCATTTGGGTAAATGCCCAAAAGTGGGATTGCTGGGTCATTGGGGAGCTCTATGTGGAGTCTTTTGAGGAACTTCCATACTGCTTTCCAAAGTGGTTGAACAAGTTTACATTCCCACCAACAATGAAGTAAGGTTCCTTTCTGTCCACATCCCCTCCAGCATCTGTTGTTGTTAGAGTTCTTGATTTTTGCTGTTCTAACTGGAGTGAGGTGATATCTCAATGTTGTTTTGATTTGCATTTCTTTTATGGCTAGGGATGTTGAACATTTCTTCATGTGTCTATTGGCCATCCTTCTTTCTTCTTCAGAGAAGCTTCTCTTTAAGTCTTTCGCCCACTTACTTATTGGGCAGTTGTTTCTTTGAGGATTTGTTGTTGGGGGGTTTAATTTTTTGAGTTCCAAGTATATTTTAGATATGAGACCCTTGTCCGTTGTATGGCTAGTAAAGATCTTCTCCCAATCCGTGGGCTTTCTATTGATCTTGCTAGCTATGTCATTTGCCCTGCAGAAGCTCTGCAACCTTATACAATCCCATTTGTCCAACCTTTCTTTGATTTGTTGTGTTTCCGGGTCTCTATTCAGAAAATTTCGGCCTGAGCCGAGGAGACCCAGGGTTTCTCCTATTCCATCCTGTAATGTTTTCAGAGTGTCTGCTTTGAGTTCAAGGTCTTTGATCCATTTGGAGTTGATTCTGGTGCAGGGTGATATATAAGGATCTAGCTTTAGTTTTCTACATGTAGTTAAGCAGTTTTGCCAGCACCATTTACTGAAGAGGTTGTCTGTCTTCCATTCTATTGTTTTAGCTCCCTTATCGAAGATTAGATGGCTATAGGTCTGTAGGTTCATTTCTGGGTTTTCAATTCTATTCCATTGGTCCTGAGGTCTGTTCTTATGCCAATACCAAGCTGTTTTGATTACTATGGCTTTATAGTAGAGTTTGAAATTTGGTACTGATATTCCTCCAGCAGTGTTCTTTCTGTTGAGGAGCGTTTTTGCTATTTGGGGTCTTTTATTGTTCCATATGAATTTTTGGATTGCCTCTTCTATTTCCTTGAAGAATGAGGGTGGAATTTTGATAGGTATTGCGTTGAATTTGTAGATAGCCTTGGGAAGTATTGCCATTTTCACAATGTTAATCTTTCCAATCCAGGAGCATGGGAGGTTTTGCCATTTTTTAAGTTCTGTGTTGATTTCCTTTTTCAAGATTTTAAAGTTTTCATCATAGAGGTCCTTCACTTCTTTAGTTAAGTTAATTCCTAGGTATTTTATTTTTTGTGGGGCTATTACAAATGGAGTTGCTTTCCTAATTTCAGCCACACTTTTCTCATTGTTGGCATACAGAAAAGCCATGGATTTTGGGGGGTTAATTTTATAACCTGCTACTTTGCCAAAGTTTTGAATCAGCTTGAGTAATTTGGGAGTGGAGTCTATGGGATTCTTTAAATACAAGATCATGTCATCTGCAAAGAGGGAGAGTTTTATTTCTTCTTTCCCTATTTGGATCCCCTTTATGTCTGCATCTTGTCTTATTGCTGTAGCTAGGCATTCTAATACTAGATTGAAGAGAAGTGGAGAGAGTGGGCATCCTTGTCTTGTTCCTGAGTTAAGAGGAAATGGCTTTAGTTTTTCACCATTGAGTATAATGCTGGCTGTAGGTTTGTCATATACAGCCTTTATTGTATTGAGGAATGTTCCATGGATTCCTAATTTTTCCAAAACCTTCATCAGGAAGGGGTGTTGGATCTTGTCGAATGCTTTTTCTGCGTCTATTGAGATAACCATGTGGTTCTTATTCTTGCTCCTGTTGATGTGATGAATAATATTAATTGATTTGCGTATATTGAACCAGCTTTGCATCCCTGAAATGAATCCTGTTTGATCGTGGTGTATGATTTTTTGGATGAATTCTTGAAGTCGGTTGGCCAAAATTTTGTTGAGAAGTTTTGCATCAATGTTCATCAAAGAAATGGGTCTATAGTTCTCTTTCCTTGATGAGTCCCTGCCTGGTTTTGGGATGAGGGTTATGATGGCTTCATAGAATGTGTTCGGTAGTGAGCTTTCTCTTTCAATTTCATTGAAGAGTTGGAGGAGAATTGGTGTGAGCTCTGCTTTGAAGGCCTTGTAAAATTCTGCTGTAAAACCATCTGGTCCTGGACTTTTCTTAGCTGGGAGGTCTCTTATTGCTGTTTCTATTTCAATGCTTGATATGGGCCTGTTAAGATAGTTTAACTCATCTTGGTTTAGTTTTGGCATGTCAATATTTGCTAGGAAGAGGTCCATTTCTGTCAAGTTCTCAAACTTATTAGCATACAGTTTTGAGAAGTATTCCCTTATAATGTTCTGAATCTTGCTTGTTTCCGTGGTGATGTTTCCATTCTCATCTCTGAGTTTATTAATTTGGGTGTGTTCTCTTCTTTTTCTGATAAGATTTGCTAAGGGTCTGTCAATTTTGTTAAGTTTTTCGAAGAACCAACTCTTTGTTTTGTTGATTCTTTCTATAGTTTTTTTGGATTCTAATTCATTTAATTCTGATTTAATTTTGATTATTTCTTTCCGTCTACTGGATTGGGGTTTATCTTGCTGCTCTTTTTCAAGGAGGTTTAGATGCGTCATTAAATTGCTAGTTTCAGATCTCTCCAATTTGTTGATGTAGGAGCTCAGAGCTATAAACTTGCCTCTGAGTACTGCCTTTGCTTTGTCCCAGAGGAGCTGGTATTTTGTGTGTTCATTTTTGTTGAATAGCATGAACATTTGAATTTCCTTTCTAATCTCTTCCATGACCCACTCATGATTCAGCAGTGTGTTGTTCAGCCTCCATGTGATACCGGACTTTCTTTGGTGGCTTTTGGTGTTGAGTTCTAATTTTATTCCCTTGTGGTCAGAGAGAATGCAAGGTATAACTTCAATGTTTCTGAATTTAGACAAGTTTGCTTTGTGGCCTAAAATGTGGTCTATTTTAGAAAACGTTCCATGTGCTGCTGAGAAAAACGTGTATTCTGATGCTGCTGGGTGAAATGTTCGGTAAATGTCTGTTAAGTCTAGTTGATCTATGCAGCTGTTTAGATCTGTGGTTTCTCTGTTGAGTTTTTGCCGAGTTGATCTATCTAGTGGGGAGAGTGGTGTGTTAAAATCCCCAACAATTAATGTCTTTGGATCTATATGGGATTTGAGGGAAAGTAGTGTTTCTTTGATAAATTTGGGTGCTCCATTGTTTGGTGAATAGATATTTAGAATTGTAATATCCTTCTGAAGGAGAGATCCTTTAATTAGTATGTAGTGACCTTCTTTATCTCTTTTCACAAATTTTAATTTGAAGTCTATTTTATCTGATATTAGGATTGCAACTCCCGCCTGTTTATGCGGTCCGTTTGCTTGGTAGATTTTGTTCCAGCCTTTAACATTGAAAATGTGTTTGTTTTTACGGGCAAGATGTGACTCCTGCAGGCAGCAGATAGAAGGGTCTTGTTTTTTAATCCAACTAGACAGTCTATGTCGCTTAATTGGAGAGTTCAGTCCGTTAACATTAAGAGATAGGACTGAGAGGTATTTGGGAGTTCCTGCCATGTTATCTACCTTCTTGGGGGCTGCGAAAACTGGGTTCTTCCTATGGTTCTTGGATTCTCAGTTTGGGTGCAGTTTCTTGGCCTTTATTGCGGTCTTGTTGGTTTTCTATGTGTAGGACATCTTTAAGAATCTTTTGTAGGGCTGGTTTGGTGGAGATGTATTGTTTCAATTTTTCTTTGCTATGGAAGGTTTTTATTTGGCCTTCGGTTATGAAGGAGAGTTTAGCTGGGTACAGTATTCTTGGTTGATAGTTGTTTGTTTTTAGGGCATGGCATACATCATTCCAGGCTCTTCTTGCTTTGATTGTATCTGCTGAGAAATCTGAGGTGATTCTAATTGGTTTCCCTTTATAAGTGATTACCCTTTTCTCTCTGACAGCTTTAAGGATCTTTTCCTTGTTCTGAGTTGATCCTGTGTGGATTATAATGTGGCGGTGGGATGTCCTATTCTGGTCTGGTCTATTTGGGGTTCTAAAGGCTTCTTGTATCTGGACAGGCCTATCTTTTTGCATGTTTGGGAAGTTCTCTGCTAGGATCCTGTTAAACAAATTTCCTAGACCATTAACTTCTGTTTCTAGGTGCTCCTCTACACCCATTATCCTTAGATTAGGCCTTCTGATGGTGTCTTCCAGGTGTTGGATAGATCTATCATATTTCTTGGACTTGTCTTGGATGGTTGTATGTTCTTTCTCTATAATATCTAGGCTGTCTTCAATCCCTGAGATTCGATCTTCTGCATGGTCTAACCTGCTGTCAAGACTCTCTACTTTGTTTTTTATCTCTTTTCCTTCTAGTTGGTCAGCTTTGATGGCTTCAAGTTCTTTGTTGAAGCTCTGTTTTAGGTCTTGTATGAATTTCTTTACTTCCTTAATTTGGTGTTCAGTGTTTGTCCTCAAATCACTTAGTTGATTGGTTATGGTTTCTTTGGGCTCCCATTCCTTCTGTTGGGTTCCATTCAGCATTCCCTTTGTGGTCTCCCTGACTTCCTTCAGCTCTTTGTTAATGGATTCCATGAATGCCTTTAGTGATCTTTGTGTGTTCTCTACCTGGTCTCTCAATTCCTGTATTACTCTTTGATTAGCTTCCTCCCGTTCGTGGGATTCCTGCAGATCTCTTTGAGTGTTCTCAGCCTGCTCACGCCATTCCTCCCTTTCTCTTTGAGTATTCTCAAGTTGTTCACGCAAATCCTGTATCAGTTTTTGATAGCTTCCTCACGCTTATGATATTCCTGTATAAACTTCTGGGATGCCTCCTCTCTCTCCCTATCACGCTCATACAGAGTCCTTTGTACATTGTCAAACTTTTCATTTATCATGTTTGCCAGCAGTGTTTGTAGAGCTGTTTGGGAACTCTCCTCTGGATTATTCATTATCTGTTCTAACCCCTGATTATCAAGATTGGGAATTGAGATACCCAAATTTGCCATTTTTCTTGTGTTTTTCCGGCTTACTCTGCCCATTTGAGATGAAGATAGCACCAGTTTTGTGCTAGAACACTATCTTAAGGCAACCATCAACCAAAGTTTGCATTTGTACAGTCAATAGTCTACAGATACAATCTAGTTCAACAGATACATCTATTCGACATCAAACAACTATATGTTAAAGGGTTTCGAACCGCAGAGAAGAATTTGGAAAACCAGAAATTATTAGGGTTAGGGAGAGATGTGGGTAAAAAATAGGAATAGATTGGTGTGGGGAGGCACAGGGAGAGTTAACTATGTCCTAATCACAGTGCAGGAAATAGGTTGGGTAGGATGCAAGTAGAGAGAGAGAGAAAAAGAAGAAAGGGAAAGGGGAATGAAAAGAGACTAGAAAAAAAATAGAAACGTAAAAATTAATGCTATTTTAGAGATTAAAAGACCATCTATTTATAGAGGAATATGAATATGTTGAGAGAAAGGGAGGGACATAGAGGAGATGTGAAAAACTTTAAAAAAATGCTTAAAATATTATATAGGTATAAAGAGGTAGTACTGCTATTAATGAATTTAAGTCTCAGAGGTTTTGAATTGAGTAATAAGTTTGTGGATTAAGTGTGTACACAATGGGGGGTAGGGTCTACTGGTTAACTACGGGTTTATCTGAGGATGTGCAGGACAAGAGTTAAGTCACATAAAGCAGAACAAAGGGGAAAAGATGGAAAGGATAGGAAAGTGAGAAGAAAAGATCATAAGTTCAGTAGAGCTAGACAAAAAACAAAAAGATAATTAAGAATGAAAGAAAAAGAGAAAGAAGACAAGAAAAGAAAGGAAAACACACATTCACGTATTCCTAAAATAAAAATTATAAGAGGAGAAAAGAAAAAAAAAAAAGTTAATGGAAAACAATTATTTTTTCAGAAGAGGCAAAAATTAAAGATTAATAAAAGTTTTAGAAAAGCAAAAAAATTTTTTTTATATATATAAGGTAACAAAAAACGAAAAAAAAAAAACAAAAAAAAAAGAAAAAAAGAAAAGAAGAAGAAGAAGAAGAAAAAAAAAAGGTCTTTGATTTTTTTTGGGGGGGAGGGGTGGGAAGAGTCCTGTATCTCCCTTTTGTCTGTAACCAGAGTGTGGTTGGAGTCTCTGGTCAGCTTGAGGTCCTGTGGCTTGATTGGTTTCTTAAGTCAGTTTGTTGGAACAGGCAGAAAAATGCTCTGCTTTACCCAAGATTTTGAGATTCCCCCTCCCAGGTTAGTTTACTGGGAGGGTGATCTGCTTTGAGAATCACAAAAGAGGGGGATGCAGTGATGAGGCTAGGTTTTGGGTAGAGTTGAGGCCTTTCAACAAACAGTAGCTTTTCCCTGGGGCTATTTTGTGAAAAAAACTCACAGCACCCAGCCTGGAGCCATTCTCAGGGTTTCTGTTTTTCAATTGATTGTGGTGGCTGCTAGAGGGAGGGGCAGCCTCTGGCTCTGGTTACCCGGTGAGGAGAGCCACTCCAATGGCTGGCGCCTGAGCTGGGTGACTTTTCCCTGGATGGAACTGAGTCTGTGAGGTCACTTCGCCGTTAAGTTCTTGTGACCTGCTAAATGACTCGTTTTATTCCAAGGCCTGAGCTGGAGCTAGCCGCTCCTCCGAGCTTTGTCGGTATCCAAGATGGAGATCACCGGTGCTGGGTGGGGGGAGGGGTGGCCTTCCCTCCTCTGCTCCCTGGGAAGGAGTGAGGAAGTGGGGCTTCTACTCACGCCGAGTCTTGGATCCTGGGTCGTCTCTGGTCTGCAAAGTGCAGGATGAAGTTGTCCGCTCCTTGTCGGTTCTTGCTGGTGTTGAGTAGAATCCGCTCGCCCGCTGCGTCTGGCTCCTTCGTCCCGGACTCTCTGTGTGAGCGCTCAGGTATGGCCGCGGCTGCGGTCGCCGCTGCGACCCTGCCGCCGCAGCAGCAGCTGCTGGCAGGCGCTCAGATGTGTCTGCCTTGGTTTCCCCTGTCTTGACTAACTCTCTGTCCTGTGATGGCACACTTGGTGTGATTCTCTGGCTTGGGACTGTTCACTGGAACTCTGAAACTGTTTTCTATGCAAGAGCTTGTTCAGATTCCAGCTTCTCCTCCGCCATCTTCCCGGAACTCCCAAAGAAGCAACTTTATTGAGAAGGTTCCTACACTGACGGGCCAGGGCCGCAGCACAGGCTCAGGAGCTGATACTCGACCCAAGTGGCCCCCATTCTTTGTTTTTTAAAGGCAAAATCCATGAGGTTGAGCCTGGTCACTTACAGGTGACCAATTGGATGGTACCACACAGAGGATTGTACAGTCATACCAGACTATACACAGGTGGCCAATAGGCGGAGTTTACCGTAAGCATGTGCAAAAGGCAGGGTTTACCTTAAGCATGTGGTGTGGCCAGTTGGAGCCAGATTACAACCTATCTGTTTTATGGGTCAGCCTTTAACCCAACAATCAAGGGTGGGTTACCTTAAGGGGAGGGGGATCAGATGCATTTTTTTCATTCTGGGAACTAGGCCCATCAAGTCTAAAATCCTTAAAACAAAGGCAAAGCTCAAAATGGAATCATACTAGCTGGGGCCCCATCTCAGGGTCCACTTCAAAAACTTTGCCAACAACAAGACAATTTTAAACATGAGACAAGACAGGAACAGACATGTGGCATAGCATAATGGCACTGGTGGTCGGGTCAGAATCAAGTTGAGGTTGGCATGAAATCGAGTTGGTGGGGAACAGCAGCTGAGCTCCCACGATGCCAAGATGGTGCATCCACCACATGGTTAATGCGAGAGAGCAGAAGATTTGACAGTGAGGGTGCATGGCTTCTGGCACAACTGGAGCTTCAGTTTCCATTCCCACTACAAAGGCAGAGGAGGGGACCCGCAGAGGAGTGGGGCCTCATAGGAAAGGCTGCAGAGGAGGGAAATCTTGCAGGGGGGGGCGGGCTTCACAGGGGAGGCCGCAAAAGGGAATACCTCACAGGGGAGGCCGCAAAAGAAGGGAGGCTCACAGGAGAGGCCACAAAATAGGGGGTACCTCACGGGGGAGGCTGCTAAAAGAGGGGTACTTTGCGGGGGAGGGGTCCACAGAGGAGGAGTTTAAAGTTAAACTCATCCATACTTTTATCTTCAGTTAGAAGGCAGGGGGAGTATTCTACCTGCCCAAGCACTCACCTAAGTACAATTTTAAATTGGGGGCCAAATTTGATTGGAAATTTAGTTCTGTCCTTTTTCATGGTAAGTGACCAGAGCTAAAAGCTAGCTGCGGAGCGTCTTGGGCAGTGCAATGTACCTTGAACGAGGACCTAAGCGTGGGAAGGATTGTCACCCCTCTCCACGGTGGTCCCTGGCCACAGAAGGCCTGGGGGGGAGGGGAGGGAGGGGGGAGGGGGAGTGGAGGGGGGGTGGAGGGGGGGCAGGGTAGCGCAGGATGAGATCCAGACACTTGGCCAAGATTTCGGTCAGACAGGGGTACAGAAATTGTATATCCCTCCCCCATGGTATAACCCCTGCTTTCACTGTTTGATGTTGGTATAATTTGTGGAGGGGAAGGGAAAAAACAAATCGTTTAAATAGGGATACAGGTGGACCCATTGCAACAATGAGATGTACAAGTCGTTATGTCGAAAGCGAACTTTACAACTTTGGTGGGGGGCGGGGAGGAGGATTGGGTGGGGAGGAGAATTGGGTGGGGGGGAAGATAGGGTGGGGGGGAGGAGGATTAGGTGGGGAAGGATGGGAAGGGGAAACAAAAGAGGAGGCTACAATGCTTGATAAGAAATGTACTCATGATCTTGCCCATGTAATTGTAACCCCTCTGTACAGTATTTTCACAATTCAAAAAAGAAAAAGAAAAATTGGAAACCCAGAACTCGGGTCAAATGGTCACTGGCCTGGGTAGGACTTAATTAGCCGGTGTTGAGCAACAGGTAATAGGCTTGGTCAGAAGAGAGTTACCTTGTTGGTCCTCTGGCAATGGATTGGAGTGTAGGATCTCAGGTTAGGTCCTGGGGTAGCTGGTAGGACCCCCATCTGAAGTGGGGGAGGGAAGCAAATCCACAGGCAACCTATCCCGGTAAAGCCACCAATGAAAGGATCCAAGAAAAGATCCCTCACATCCATGCCAGGGGACCACAGGGAGGAAAGCAGGCACAGGAGAAAGATCATTAGGTTTATTAGAGGAGCCATATTTCCCCCAGAGAGAGAGCACATGGCAGCTTCCACTATCTAGGTAGCAGCCAGCTGAAACATTTAAAGGGGGAAATGTATGCAGTTTTCTTTATATGGTTCAGCAGTAATTATTATAACAATTATGAAGAGATAGATGATTGATGGGGATGATAGTAGATTATAACATATTAATTGGTAAATTTAAGTGAACTGCAGCTGAGTAGATCATTGTATGACTTGAAATTTTCTGCTAGTATGAAATATTTTTGAAATAAAAGTATTGCTTAAAAACAACAAAAAAATGACATATACAATGATACCACAGGAGGATACTCTTAGGAGAGGAACATAAAGGCACAATGCTTCGGTGCATCTGATCATATAAAATAACATTTATCAGAATGAATTCCAGGAAATGGCAATAAGAGGTTGTTTTATTTTTGTTTCTGGTTTTGCTTTCTTTTCTTTTTGTCTTGTTTGTTCATTTACCTGTCTTTGACAGGGTAAAGGGAGTACAGAAATGGAGGGACAAAGGATAAACAGATACAGCAGTGCTACTCACTAGACACTATGCTGAAAATGAACTATTACAACTTGTGGGTGGGTACAGAAGGGAAAAAATGGGAGACAGCGAGGGAAGGGGTGACTCTGTCCAACAAGAAATGTACTCTTTATCTGTCTTGGTAACTCTCTGTACATCACTTAAAATACATTAAAAATAATTTTAAAAAAAGTATTCTGCTTCTCTGGCTTCTCCATGGATGAAGTAAGGATTAGATACTTCAGTAAGAATAGATTTGGTATGGTTGGAGGATATGGATTGTACAGCATTGTGCAGCCAGGTCAGTGGGGGTATCAGAAACTCTTCTCAAATAAGTATCTTGCAGTACTTAGTTCCTCTGCTACATGGGGTGGGAAGGCAGGGAGAGGATGGGGGTGCATCGTCCAGAGGAGCTGAAGAAGCTAAGGTTGTTATTGTCCATGAAGTTGCTGTAGCAAAGAAGAAGGAATCAAATCAATCCCAATCTCTCACTGAAATCACCATCCAATCCCAATGTCTTTACTTTTTAGCTGTAGCTCAAATCCATCTTCTCCTCTGCCAAGGTCCCAGCTCCCTGCTCTCCTAGCTGCAGTCGCATCTTCCAGTGTAAGAGAGGAATGAAGTCTAGAGCTTAGTAGGGCTGCAAGGAGCATGACCACTCCTGCTTTATCTTACTGTGACGCCTCCCACCTCATCCTGCCACTTCCAGCTGCTCCCAACCCAGTCCAGTGTGTTTAGTTTCTCAATGACATTGCCTAGAGGTCTCAGAGGAGGTGCCAAAATGCCTTCCTTGCTGGGGATTGGTGGCTCATCAGTATGGTCTGGAGACCAGTTCCTGGAGCAGCAATCTGCATAGGGCTTGCATCAGAACCACCTGGAATGCTTAAAAAACCTTTGCTGCCCAGGCACCGTGCTTACTTCTGTAATCCTAGCTACTCAGGAGGCTGAAATCTGAGGGTCACAGTTCAAAGCCAGCCCAGGCAGGAAAGTCAATGAGACTCTTATCTCCAACAAACTACTCAGAAAAAGCCAGAAGTGGCACTGTGACTCAAGTGGTAGAGCTCTAGCCTTGAGCACAAAGAGGCTCAGGGACAGTGCCCAGGCCCTGAGTTTGAGCCCCAGGACCAGCAAAATAAGTGAGCAAACAAATTAAGTAAGCCTCCCTGTAAATAACCAATTTCACTATTTTCTAATTATGCTTCCTACATTTTCTGTGGTGAAACACACATTCACATTCTCTGCTCTCTTCAACTCTCTTCTCCTCCCCTCTCCATTTCTCCCCTCTCCTTCCCTTCTCTTCCCTTCTCACCCTTTTCCTTTCCTCCCCTTTCTCCGCTCTCTTCCCCTCCTCTCCCCTTTCTTCTCTTTACTCTTCTTCTCTTGATTGCTCCTTCCCTTCTTTTCTTCCTTTCTTTGAGGTAGAGTCTTGCTATTTAGCTCAGGCAGACCTAGAACTCATTTTATAGCCCAGACTGACCATGTACTTCTAATTTTCCTGACTCTGCCTGCAAAGTGCCAGGATTTATGGATGTGTGCCACCATGCCTGGCTTCCTCAATTTTCCATCCTATTCAGATGCATGATGCTTCTCACTCATTGGGATTTCTTTCCCAACTTTGTCCTTTCAGCTTAGCATATTTTAATTTTTACTTTCATTATAGTGCAGTTCATCAGGGAAAAGAGATGAACACTGATGTTCGGGCCCCTGCGTTAAATTGGAAGGCCATCCCTTCTGTCCTCTTGAGCTCACGTTGGTTTTGCTCCCTCACTCTCTCTGATCTGTTACTGTATTATCTGTCACTCTCCTTTTGGAGCTGCTGAAGGCAACCTCTCTCTGCATTCCCCAGCCCCCATGTTAGATCCAGGACATGCAATGATGATGGATTCAATTGAGTAGGACTTATTTTACATAATTGGTGCTTTCTAATGGGAAGCCAGAGAATAAAGCAGATGACAACTCGGCAATTAAGGCCTCCAGAATTCTCCCATTCACTCTTACACACAGTCCTGATAGAGGGGGTTTCTGAGAGACCAAAGCAGAAATAGCAAACTCCTACTCACACAGTGCCTTGGTACCTTGTTTACAGTATGCACAGCTTTTCCTGACTCTTTCAGAGAAGTGCTTGTTTTACTTAGAAGTCATTACTTTCCAAAGACTGGCAATTCTCATTAGTTACCAGATGAGTGAGGCTAATAAGAAAGGTCTTCTGACTGTGGTAGGAAAAGCAACATGGAACAAGATGTATAGTGGGCTGTTTTTCCCCCACCTTGCAAACCAAATAGGCCCTGGGTGCACATAATTGAAAGAAAATGGATAGGCATTATTGCAGGTGCATTTTCTTCCCTGCACACAAGGAGACTAGACACTCTGAGGTAGCTCCTCAAGGTACAGGAAGGAGCTGTGCTAAGGCGTATGCATGGAAGGGGAGAGTACTATATGCTGCTTCTGGGGAGGACTTCTGAAATAATTTCTGTCTGATCCTAGAGCTGACAATGAGTACAAATTGGGTGGCTACAGACAACTGGATTACTCTCTCACAACTCAGGAGAACACAGGTCGAAACCGAGGTATTAGCAGGTCTGGTTCTTCTGGAAGACCTGAGGGAGGGTCTATTCCACATCTTGCTTTGAAGGAGACAAAATATAACCTTTCTTTTCCTTTCCCTTTTTCCCCCTCCCCTTCCTCTTCCTGGCACCCCCACCACCCTCTTCCTCTTCTTCATTTGTTTGAGACAGGGTCTCATACTCTAGATTGGCCTGGAATTTGTATGTAACAGCATGGCTTTGGACTTATAATCCTCTCTACTGCTGGGATTATAGGCATGTCCCTGCAGAAAAATAAAATGTCTTTTCTCAGCCTTCCCAGGTTCTTAACTAGGGCAGAATCCTACTACTTTGATTTTCTTTAGTTTGTACCTGTATCATTCCAATTTCGGCCTCTACTTCACATGGTCCTCTCCCACGCATGACCTCATCTTTGCAATCTTCCCTCTCTCTAAGGACACCCATTACTGGCTTTAGGGCTAACCCTTTTCCAGCACGAATTCATCATAGCTTGATTATGTGCACACAGACCTTAAACTCTCATACAGGGTCACATTCTAAGATCCTGGGTGCCTTTTTTGCATGTTATTCAATCCAGTCCATCTTCTAAACCCCTTATCTTCCTGCTTCTACTTCTAGATATAATTTCAGAGACATTTCTAATTATTTTCTCACAGTTATAGGAGATGACCCAGACACATTCTGAAGAAGGTGCTGAAAGGAGAAAAGGTGGACTTCCAGGTCAAACTGCCTCCCTCTTGGGCAGAGGTCTCTACTTGACTATACATTAGAATCACTGGCATTACAAAAAAATCCTGCTAGCAGTTCAGAAATCAGTAGTCTTTTGTTGTTGTTGTTGTTGTTGTTGTTGTTTTCTAGTCCTGGGATTTGAACTTAGGGCCAGAGCACTGCCCTTGAGTTTCATGCTTAAGGCTAGTTCTCTACCACTTGAGCTACTGCTCCACTTCCAACTTTTGGTAGTTACTTGGCAATAAGAGTTTCATGGACTTTCCTGCCCAGCTGGCTTTGAACTTCCATCCTCAGAGCTCAGCTTCCTAAGTAGCTAGAATTACAGGTGTGAGCCACTGGAGATGCCTAGCTTGTTTTTACTTTTATGGTTTTGTGTACATGTGCGCACATGTGCGCTGGTACTGGGGCCTGAACTCAGTGCTATGTATAGCTAATTTGTTCAAGGTTGGCACTGTACCACTGGAGCCACAGCTCCACTTTCAGCTTTTTTTTTTTTTCTGGTTAACTAGCAATAAGAGTCTCTCTGATTTCGCTGCTCAGGTTTCAAACCATGATCCTTAGATCTTAGCCTGTGGAGTAGCTAGGATTACAGGTGTGAGCCACCGGCACCCACTAGTTTTGTGTGTGTTTCTTTATTTGGTGGTGGTGGTGGTGGTTGTTTTTCCAGTCCTAGGACTTAAACTCAGGGCCTGGGCACAATCCTTGAGCCTCTTTGTTCTCAAGGCTAGAGCTCTACCTCTTGAGCCACAGTGCCACTTCCAGCTTTTTCTGAGAAGTTTATTGGAGATAAAAAGTCTCATGGACTTTCCTGCCTGGGCTGGCTTTGAACTGCGATCCTCAGATCTCAGCCTCCTGAGTAGCTAGGATTATAGGAGTAAGCACGGTGCCTGGGCAGCAAAGGTTTTTTAAGCATCCAGGTGGTTCTGATGCAAGCCCTATGCAGATTGCTCCAGGAACTGGTCTCCAGACTATGCTGACAAGGCTGCCTTGTGTGAGTTCCTCTGGCTGACACAAATGCTGACTCTGCACATGTGCACCCCTGCTGACTGCAGACAATTTATCACCAGCATTTTATTTCTGCTTCTTCATTTGCTTTGAAGGTGAAGAGTTCCATTGGTATTGCTCAGAAGTTAGTACAGGAGTCTGGGATGGTGACACATACCTGTAATTCTAGCACGCAGGTAGCTGAGGCAGAGGGTCATATGTTTGAGACCTACTTATGCCAAATAGCAAGACTCTGTCAGAAAAAAAAGTATGGAATAGTTATGTGGGTAACCTACACTCAAATTTATATTTTGAAACAATGATTTTGGTATCACATTAACAAAGTTATGTGATCATCATAGAAATTTGAAAATCCAGAAAAGCACAGAGGAGAATAGAAATAATCTATTATCCTATCCCTCTGTGAAAACAATGATTTAGTGACTTGTTCTAATGACTTTTTTTCATTCTTTAGACAATACTGTGTATGTTATTGTTATTATATGTAGATAAAACCACACATACTCTATAGAGTGCATTAACCTCTTTGCAAGTGGAATCAGATAAATTTAATGATTTTAGACCAATATGTCTATCTATTCACTTCTATGCATCTTTAAATATACGTTATATATTTCAAAAATGTGGAATTCACATAGTTTTGGTGGTTAAATTTTTATTAGCATATCATATATCTCTACCTCTACCTAAATACATGAGATATATGATATGTATACATTAATATATATACATATATATATCAACAATGCATATAAATAAGTTTCCATGAAGTAGTCCTGGATTTTGAATATACCTGAATTCCTTTACAGAAAACATGCTTAACCAATTGCTGTGAGAGAATGTAGAAAATTTCCCTATTTCCCATTTAATTGAGACTGAACTGAAAGACAAAACACCAAGAAGCAGATACCCTACCTATCTCTCCACTTGATGGAGAGCTTCCAAAGATATTCCCATAGTGCTCTATGGCATCAGCCTTGTCCCCCTATTATACCTCCACTCTTACTTGCATTTCTACATACCCATGATATGGAAACTAGAGGAGGCATCAGACTTGGAATTCCTGACTAGAGGCGAACACTCCCTGGTGCAGATAAACCATGAGGTTGGGAGTGTTTGAAGGAGAGGTGCATCTCTTCTCTGACCATTTGCTTAAAGAGTAAAATTGCTAATTTACATTCTGTATTGGCTGATCAGGAAAACAGAACTCATTAGAGATAGTACAGCAAAGAGAGGAGGCACCTGCTCTTTGCTATTTATTATGCTAGCAATGCATGAGGCTAAATGGAAGCCTGCAGACTGTGGAGAAAAGCCAGGCACGTGCTGCTTCACTGGCTCCCTGCCCAGAGGACAACTGCCAGCAGGGAGATAGACCCAGCAGCTGAGTCTGCAGGGTTCTCATGTGCCCGTGGGATTTGAATGGGGGTGGAGGGGTGGGGGGGAGGGTGGACACTGAAGTGCAGCTCACCTTTCACTGTGTGGAAGTGAGCATCTCAAGACCTCCTGGAAAGCTTACCCAGGGTTCCATGAAAGACAGTGTTGCCTATGTCTAAATCCCAGAGGCTATGGAACTCAAGAGAGAAACACACAAGCTCAGGGTAATATGGGGAGGGGGAGCACAAATGAGCAACCGATATCCCATGCGAGTGAACTCCTGCCAGGGTGGAGGAAGGACACAGAGTTAGAGGTTGGGAACGACTTGCTCAGGGGAGTCAGCACCATCTCCAGGAGTTTAGGGAGTAATAAAAAAAAGTGCACAATTGCCAAACATGAACAGTATTTCCCTGCATGCTAAAAAGCCATATTTTTTGTGTTGAAAGAAAAAAGCAACCTTGGTGTCTCAATAACAAACAATGCACAGAATTCGGAATTTTGATGATCTCAATTTTTTATGTATGCTTGTAATATAGTAACTCCTTTAATATATGGAAGCACTTAAAATGAAGAAAAGGAATCTTCAAACAGCTAGTCATTATTATGCATTGTTGAAGACACCATGTTCCAGTTACTATTACTGGCTCAAATATGTATGTATATATACATATGAGTATATATACTCATATGTATTATATATCTTATATACTCTATATAGACATATGGTATATATGCATATATTATAGATACTAGATGTCTAGTATATACTATTTATTAATATTTATATACATATATACATTTTATATATATATATATATATATATATATATATATATATACACACACACACACACATACCTGAATACAATGGTGTATCAGAGCTGTGGGATTATGCGTATGGGTTTCAGGGGTCAGGAATCTGGACAGAGCACAGCAGGATGATGGTATCTGTCTAGCATTCAGAAGTCTCTGTTGGGAAGCTGAATGACTGGATATCTCAGACATCTGTAGCCAGAACCATGTGGAAACTTTTTCATTCAAGTAGCTGGCACTTGGCAGGACACATTGCTGGTGGGGCTTGGCTGGGACAGTTGACCAGAGCACCTCCTTATGGCCTTGCCTAATAGCTAGGGCATCCTGTGGTATCCTATGCATAGTATGGCAGCTGGATTTCAAAAGGAAACCTCAAAGGGAGAATTGTAAGGGAAAAACCATATTCAAGGCATCTAGGCTGTGGAGCCTATCTTACAGCAGAAGTTGTGTTAGTGACTGCAGGCAGAAGTCTTAATGTTTGACCATGTCTCCAGTTAAAGTCAATTCACGCTTTACATTCTTTCTCCATTTTCCCACACCCTTGGGATGTCACCACTGACACTAAGGACCTGTGGTTTGTACAGAGCTGTGTCACACCAAACAGCCCCAATTTCAGCTTCCTCACAATTCCTGGAGCCCTAGCCTAACTACACTTCGCTCTGATTTGGCTAAAATTTGGGGATCCCTACAACACCCTCCTTTCAGGTCTGACAAATTGTCAGAAAGATTCCAAACTCAAGAAAGCATTTGGTGAGGGGAAAAAGAACAAAACTAGGCGAGAGCGAAAAAGGGTGGTATTCTCCCAAAAGAAATGTATTCATTACCTGGCTTATGTAACTGTAACCTCTCTGTACCTCACCTTTATAATAACAATGAAGAAATTTTAAAAAGGAAGCACTTGGCTTTATTATAAAGACGACATCTCAGGGCCAGCTAAGTGAGAAGATGCCCTGGGAGAAGGCTGAGGTCAGGGATGGGAGCCCCACTTTTCCTGTACCTGGGTGTGTTGCCAACTTCATTACCTAGACATGATTGACCGAATCACTGACCACTAGTGATGTAACTCCACCTCCAGCTCAGAGGTAGGAGGGCTGGAAATTCCAAGCCTCTAACCATGTGAGTGCCAAGGGCCCCTTGCCCCTCTCCTGGGTAGCTCATTAGCAGACACTCAGGAAATCCCGTAGAGTGAAGCAGCTTTGTGCCAGCAGCTAGGGTACCTTTTGTCACACTGCAGGAGAGTGTTCATTATTTCCATGCAGAGTGAAGAACAGGGCTGGAGGCTGGAAAGCAAAGAGGAAGGTGCTCTGATCCTGTAGGGGAGTTGGGAACATCAACCGTCCCTGTAGATGCTGTGAAATAAGCACCTAGGGGCACTTAGAGGAAGAGTGACTAACTGCATGTTAGTTACTAACTGTGCTTTTCCATGTGGGTGACTGTGTGTGTTTTTCCAGTAAAGAAGAACTTCGTTGCTTATTCATATTCCCTTGTCTGTTGGAAACTGCCACCAAGTGACTGCTTTCCTCCAAGAACGCCACGTGACCACCACAGCACATGCAATTCTGAGAAAGCAGCGGCAATGTGGACAGGGAGGAAGAGGAACACTCAGCAAATAGAAGTGATCTGCAGAACACAGAAGTGCTCACAGTCTTCCAAAGATACAGTAACCTGCACAAAGCCTCCTGGCATGGGAATAGGGGCTGGGCTGCACTTTTATATTTTATATATCATGCACTGAGAATTTCCAGATGCTTCCCAAGATTTGCAGGCTGGGACAGGAGTACTAAGCAGGTCATCCACCATAAGTATAATTCTTGGGTTCGGTTGTCATTGTTTTGAGACAGGATCTCTCTCTTGTAGCTTAGGCTGCCTTCAAACTCACAATCCTTCTGGCTCAGCCTCCTGACTGTTGGGATGAAGATGAATGCCACCACACGTGGTTTGTATATAAAGTTCTTTTGAAGGTATAAGCCAACCCAGTAAACTGCTAAATAAAAGATGTTCTACCTTTCTATTTTGGCAAATACATGTTTCATTTTTCATCCATTTTTTGGGGGGGTCCGCTCGTGGGGCCTGAACTCTGGGCCTGGGCGCTGTCCCTCAGCTCTTCAGCTCAAGGCTAGCACTCTACCACTTGAGCCATAGCATCACTTCCGGCTTTTTTCTTTTTTCTTAAGTGGTGCTGAGGAATCGAACCCAGGGCCTCAAGCATGCAAGGCAAGCACTCTACCACTGAGCCACCTTCCCAGCCCTTTCATCCATTTCTTATTTGTTTGTTTTGTTTGTTTATTGTGGATCCTGGGGTTTGAGGGCCTTACTACTATCCCCAAGATTCTTTTTGCTCCAGGCTAGCACTCTACCACTTCAGCCATAGTTTCACTTTTGAATTTTGGGCATTTTATTGGAGATAAGAGTCTCATGGGTTTTCCTGCCCTGGTTGGCTTTGAATGGAGATCCTCAGATCTCCTGAATAAGATTTTAGGAATACAGGCATAAACTCCCTGGCACCTGATTAAAATAGCCATTTTTGCCTTTCCTCCTCCACAAAGAAAATGCCACTTATTCCAAAGTGATGGATTTAAACGACCAGGTTCTGCCAGGTACTGGTGGCTCATGCCTCTAACCCTAGCTACTCAGGAGGCTGAGACCTGAGGATTGTGGTTCAAAGCTAGCCAAGGCAGGAAAGTCCCTGAGACCCTTATCTCCAATCAACCACCAAAAAGCCAGAAGTGGAGCTGTGTTTCAGAGTGGTAGAGTGCTAGCCTGGAGCAAAAGAGCTCAAAGATAGTGCCTGAGTCCTGTGTTCAAACCTTATGACGACAAAACAAAACAAAGCAAAAACACCTACCAGGTTCTGACTTCCATTTTGTTTATTTTGTAAAGCAACTAGCTAAGAGCCTACAAGTTGGATCGGTTTTACTCCTCTTTCCCTACTCTCCCTCCTGATTTTCCTGGGCTCCAATCAGCTTTAGACCAAGTCAGAGATGCTCTAGATTAGAAGCAACTTCAGGACACAGTTTATTCAATTTCATGAGAAGTTTTGATGCTACAGGTATCAGAGATGACATGTTGCTCAGTTCTACTTTCAATCTAGCTCCCCAGTTCTCTGCCTGGGCAGCCCTTGAGAACCTCCTGAAGAACTCTGGGAAATTCCAGGTGCAGCCTGAACCAATCAGCATCCTGTGGGGAGCCCCAAGCCCCAGCATATTACTAGAATTTCTCAGGTGTTCTCCAATATGACTACCATCCGGCAGGGGCAGGAATGCAAACATGTTCCATCTTCCCAAGAACCATGGCCTTTCAGAGAAGTGTCCACAGTGCCAGCTACCAGTGGCCAGATGGGGTGTGGCTCTCCACTTCCAGTGAGGACATGATGTTTGGATTGTGTGATCAGGCGGGTGTCTGGTGAGCCTCTGTCAGCTTCTGTGAGCATCTCTAAGTGCTATTGCCAGAACAGAACACAAAAACTAACAAAGCCACAAAACCATTTTCACAGCAGCAAATGAAACCTTTATACACACAGAGAGAAGGACACACATATATATTTATTTTTATTTTTCATTTTAATTTATTTTGTACCAGGGTCTTGAACTCAGGGCCTGGATACTGTTCTTTTTGCCCTCAAGGCTGAAGCTGTACCATATGAGCCTTAGCTCCACTTCTTGGCTTTTTGCTGGTTAACTGGAGATAGGAGTCTCATGGATTTTCCTGCCTGGGCTGCTTTCAAACCATGGTCTTCAGATCTCAGCCTCCTGAGATAGAATCCTGGGTAGCTGGGATTACAGGTGGGAGCCACCAGCTGCCCAGCCATATTTATTAACTTACATCTGCTGTCAAAGAGGGGGTAGTTAGCAGCTGGAGGTAAGACAGAACACCTTTAAGGTTACAGACACACACTACAGCAACAAGACAGAGAATTACTTGATTGACTTTTTAGAAAAAAAAAAAGGACTACAAGAAAGCACTGAAATTGGAGGATAAACTCTAAGCCATAAACAAGTAGCAAATTCAGTCCAGCACAGAGAAAAAAACCACATCTTTTGATGGACCCTTTTCCTGGAAATGTAGAGTTGAATCCTTATACTAGAACTTTCTAGAAGGTAAGTTTCTGTGACTGCAGGGCCAGCCAGAGAAAGCTCGTGTGCAGGCACCATCCCAGCCTGCTGGCCACCTACACCTACTGGGATCACGTGGGAATTCCGGCTGTGGCAGGCAGCCATGGGCACAGGCACGTGCTTTTCAGCGGCTCTTCTAGAAACAACCCTTGTCACACATTCACTTGGCAGCGGTTCCCTGAGAGCCTGTTATATAGCAGACACATGTTAGTATTGAGGACGATATAAAAAAATATATGAGGAGTTGGGCATGGTGGTGGAAGCCTGTAATCCCAGCACTTGGGAGGATCATAAGTTTGAGACCAGTCTGTCTGGCTATATAACAAGACACTGTCAAATGGTCTGATGACCTATAACATACGGCATAGACAACAGAACTAAGGGGAGAGATGAGGGCTCCTGGCTGGCTCTTAGATGTCCTAACCAGGTGACTGAAAGTCACCCAGTACCTCTAGGTCTCAGTTTCCCTACTTATACATTGCACAGTGAGTGCTGGAGGAGAGCCATGGTTGCTTCCTCTCCACTTTTTGTTGTCATGTTAAGCAAGTTTTCCTTGTACTGTGATTGAAGCTTAGTCTCACACAAGCACCTGTGTCCATGTCTGAACAAAGCTCAACTGGAAATCCTATGCTTCAGTAGGCATCACTCGGCTGAGGGCAAAATGAGCAGGGGAAGCCTCATCCCTTGCTCCTTTTCACCTCTCCACTTGCGGCCACCCCTCACTTCTTCGGTGGGTCTCAAGGACTCTCACAGCCTCCTGGCGGTCCAGACCCCTGTGAGCACAACCACAAGGAGGCGCTGCGGTACCCGGGTTGCCCAGTATCTCTCCCTGTGACTGAAGCCCCAGAGACTTCATTGTCTCCTCCGCTGCCAGACAGGACAGACCCTTGCCACAGCCTGCTGGAGAGGTCCCAGTACCTCTGTAATCTTACAGCTTCCACTGTGGCCTCCATGGGGGCTGGAGCTGCCTCTGCCATCTGTTGTCAACTCATTGGGCTGTTGTGAAGAATTTTCGACGTTGTTTTCAAAGTACTTCCCAAGTTGTGCTGCCTCTGGCTACCTATGGGTCTTATCCTGAGATTTGGATGGAGATACTTGGGCAGACTGGGTTAAGAGTTCACAGTCAAAGGCCCAAAATGTCTGGTTTGAATACTAGTTCTATTTAGCTGCTGTGTGACCCAGGACAAATGATTTCTTCTCTCTGGAGAAGTTCATCTTGTACCAGCTGAGGATGACAATATTATTATCATGCATGAAATGAAATGTTCAGAATAGCACTTGGCACATAGTAAATGTTCAAGAAATACCTGTCTTTGCATATTTCAAGATGGCTAATTCTCAAAGAGCTAGGCAGAGTCTGTGTTTGTTTTTTTTAATGATTGTACCCCTAGCTCCTAGTACCTGCCTGGCAAAGGAGAAGTGCTTCTTCAGTGAATGACCAAATTTTGAATAAATGAGTAAAAATTTTTTTTAAAAAAACTTGCCAGGAGGGTAGATGAAGGAAGGATCCATTAGAGTAAACAACTCACCACGACAAAGATTCTGAACCTTCAGAGGACTAGAACCCACACAGCTCATCCCTATAGCAGTGAAGTCCCCCAGTAAAACCCTCTCCCCCCTCCCACCCCCAACACACAGTCATGAGCACTGGGATAACACAAATCTGCACTGTGAATGGCTCCAGTCCTCATGCAGCCCTGCCCTCAAAGGGTGGAGACCTGCCCTTTACTTAGGAGAGGCAGAAGGTGAGGAAGGGTCTGGGGTGGGCAAGGAGACCTTGGGAATATGTGGCTTGAGTCATTTGGGACTTTGATTTCCTTGTACAATCAGTAAGTTTTGTTCTCATTCTTTCTAAGCTTTATGTGATAATATACAATGAAAAGGTGTTTTCTTCTTGGCCCAGCATTAGGATGATAGAAGTTTGTAGCATCCATGTACATGCATGGCATGTAGTAAAACTACTCCTGCTCCCATCTAGTATAGTGTGTGTGTTTGTGTGCGTGTGTGTGTGTGTGTGACAGACAGACAGACAAAGTGTGTATGGACTGGGGCCTGAATGAAGAGCCTCTCATTGTCCCTTAGCTTTTCCACTCAAGGCTGGCATGCCATAGCCATACCTCTATCTCCACAGCCTTTCCTGTCCAGGCTGGCTTTGAACCTCAATCCTTAGATCTCCTCCTTCTGAGTTGTTCAGATTGCAGGTATCAGTTACTGGTGCCCAGCTTCCCTCCACCCCCAAATAACACAAAATAGGGACTGGCTAAGTCACTAATAAAAGGTTTGTTCCGGCTCATAATTCTGGAGGTGCATGGCTGTGGGCCGTATTTGGTGTTGGCCTTCCTAATGGCTCTAAGGTGGCACAGAGGATCACCTGGTAATGGACAGGCAGCATTCTTTTTTCTCTCTCTTCTTATAAAGCCACCAAATTCAGTCATTCAAAACTCACCTAAAATCCTTATCTAATTCTAATCCCCTCCCCAAAGCCCCACCTCTAAACACCAACGTTAGATTTAATTCCCACCCTCAGGACACTCAAGTCACACCTACCCACATACAGTGGACAGCGTAGAAGCATGCGCAATGCTCAGGCACCATGTACCAGGAGGGGAACCAATGGCTCCAGCCACTCTTCACAAGACCCCTGCCTGGCTTCCCTCACTCTCTGCCTCTTGCCTTTCCTTCAACTGCACCTGCTAGGTATAATCTCATGACTAATCCTGCAGCTCTCTCTCCTCTTTAGAGGCCTGGCCTGGGCTCAGATCTGTGTTCTGTGAAGGCTGGTGGCCTTGCCCTCAGGGAAGGTAGCAGCGGTGATCTGTGTGTGTCCTCAGCCTCCATAATCATTGGCTCATCACTTGTGGAAAAAATTAAAATACATGCTCTTTAATTATAAGACTCAGGAAAAGCAGTGACATTTTAGCCGTAATAGTTTTTCCTAAAGGAGTATTAACCTCATTTGATTTGTTAACGAAAAGAAATATTCATGGTACTTGTCAAAGATGATAATGCAAATTCTATTCAAGGGGGGCATGGCGGTTGGCATGGGGACCAGGCACAGGGTCTGCGGAGTGGTGGTGGTGGATCTGGATTCAACTCCAGCTCTCAGCAAGGACAAGAAGATACACAACAGCCCCCTCTGCTTTAACCAAGGCAAAGTTAGCAAGATCTGCTTCATGGCCTAGGCTGGCACCTTATTCCTTTTAAAAGTTGCTTTACACAAACCAACTATTCTCTCATCTGGGTATGCGAGGGGGGGGGGGTATTTTGTTACAATAGCAGAAAACAGACTAATATAGTCAAGAATTTTCAAAGAGCACATAAGTACATTTTACCTTTTCTGGCTCTGGGGCATCAAATGTCTCAGAATGACAGCTGAGAGCAAGAATCATTGGGAGACCTCTTCAGCCATAGGAGATGACTGATGGCAGCTGAAAGCAAGGATGTACCAGGAAAACAAGTCAGTGCCACCACCAGAAAGGCTCTGGGCTTCAGAGACCTCAGCAGTCTGTTGCCCAAAACACCACTATGGGCCTTCCCCATCATATGTGGCCTTCTTCATGGCATGGTGGCTCAGGGCACACAGGGGAGTGACTCACATTCAAGAAAGAGAAGTACAGACTTCTAAATGCCACTGATCCAGTCGTCTCAAGCCTGCCCAGATCCAAGAGGAGGACCAAGACACACCTTTGTTGGGAAGAGTATCACACTCTGATTGTAAGAGCATGTGCTATTGTGCCCATCCTTAGAAAATATATATTCTGCCCCTGCCCTTCTCTCTAGAACCTCCAAAGTCTAGTTGTGTTGCTCTATCCTTTCTGTAGTGCAGAGGAGAAAGGAGTTCAAAGAGATTTTTTTCTTTTTTTCCTTTTTTTGGTGCCTGTACTGGAATGTGAACGCAGGGCCTCTTGCTCAAGGCTGGCACTTTACCACTTGAGCCATATTTCTACTTCTGGCATTTTGCTGGTTCATTGGAGGTAAGAGTCTCTCAGAATTTTTTGCCTAGGCTCCCTTGGAACCTCAATCCTCAGACTCAGCCCGTTTACATAGCTAGAATTACAGATGTGAGCCACTGGCACCAGGCTGCTTTTTTGTTTTTGTTGCTTGAGTCTTCAGCCATTTTAGAAACTCTAATATCCTTCTTCTTTCTCCTGTGTCATACTGGCTTGCAGAACCCAACATAGAAATGAGCCCCTTATTTCTTTCCCAATCACTATGATGAGAAAGAGAGAGAGAGAGAGAGAGAGAGAGAGAGAGAGAGAGAGAGAGAGAGAGAGAGAGAGAATATTTATGGCGGGGAGAGGCGAGGAAGAAGTATGGCCACAGAGGATGCAGAGGTGACCTCAGGATAAGGAAGTAGCCTCAGAGCTGGGGGTAGAGGGGGGCTCCCATTGCCCCCAGATGTGCCAATTGCCTAGATTACAGGTGCTGGGAAGGGGCTTCTGGGTGCAGGAAAACAGAACAAGGGGAAGTGGCCATTTCTCCCAGGCAGACCTAACAGGTACATGGCCTGACTGTAAGGGCAGAGGGAGTAGAAGGCAAATAGGAGAAAATTATTCTCCCATCAAAAGGAAAATAATGGCCTCTCATAGACTTGTGAGTGAGTTAAAGTGAGAACACATGCCAAGGCTGGCAACCAATCGAGGACTTAGCTGCATCCTCCCTGCAGGGACAGCTGGATGCAGATATGGACCCACAACCTGCTGTTGAGTAGGTTGGCTTGAGGAGAGGGAATTCGTAGGAACTTGGACTTGACAGTGAAGATGACTTAAGTAACTTCTCTAAGAGCATCTGAAGAGGTTGGTGATATTTCCTAAGGCTCTTGATGGCCCTAAACTGCCTCTCTGATTCTACTGCTGGCTTCTCAGTGTCCCAAGAGTCACCCTGGCAGGCCGCATTGCAAACTAGACAGGTCTATGGGAGCTGAGGCAGAAGCCCATCATGGGGGACATTGGGCTGGGGTTAGTACCAAGTGATGATTTTTCAAATTCAGTGTCTGGGTCCCCCGAGAGTCTTCAAAGAACCCTAGCCTGAGATTACTGTGGAATACCACCTTGGAGGACAATAAATATAAGAATGTAAGCAGCTCTGGCTGGCAAGAAATCACCTTTCTCCTCCCAGGTGAACCAACTTGCAGGAAAGTAGTGGCCATTAGCTGTGTTTGCACAGGGCTTCTGCCTTGAAAGTCTTTGTGGATAATTTGTTTGCAATGCCAAAGACTGTTAACACTTCTGCCCTTCCTTCAGAAAGTAGTGGAACAGACACATTCTCGTAATGAAAGCAATTTTTCAAAAAGTGGCTTACTGAAATTCTCTGTTGATTATGATAAACGGAAAAGGTTGCCTGAATTCTTTCTATGGGTGAGCTTTTCCTTCTCAGAGCAAGGGAGAGTGATCTGGTTTGATCGCTCCTTATTGCTGATGATAGAAGAAAATGACACAGTTTTGTCTCTGAGTTAGATCATAATGCAGCAGTTTCCACTTTTTCAGTGATCTCAGCATTCTTCCTGCTACCAAACTGGTGGTATACGTGAAGGCATTGAAAGATGAAAGGGATATAAAACCAGGCAGGGAGCCATCCTGAAGACTGAGACACATCCTGCCATGCCTATCTACATGCTTCCAGCTGAGGGAAAGTCTTGAGGTCTGCCCAAGTTCATCCCTGGGATCTTTTGTGGTTCTAGGAACTGCTGTGTCAAGGGCACAGGGTATGTTTTTGGTGGTGGTGGGGGGAAATGTGAACTAACAATGGCCTTCATAGAGCTCTGGGGCAGTTGGGTGGCACCACTGTGCAGTCTGGCTGAGGAGAAGTGAGGACAGAGCTGTTCTATGGGCACTGTAAGAACAGCCATGGTCCATCTGTTTGTCTGTCCATCGGGCTTCCAATGCCAGTATTTTGGCTGAGTTCTGGGTAATATAGGCTTCAGGATAAAGGGATATCTGGTTCCCCTGGCAAAATCAACCTGTTATTGTGTCAGACTGTGGAGGTGTAGGTCTGCAACTCAAGTTCTACTGCACTGCCTCTAGGACCAGGCTCAGTATGGTGTCACATGAAAAAAAACCAACCCAACATTCTCCAGACACATGCATGTATCTGTAAATATATTCACACACCATTTCTTTTTACTTAAAAGATTCTTTTGGCCTTTTCCCCTCCTTTTTGTAGTACTGAGGACTGAACCCAGGGGAAGTGAGCTACATCCCCAGCTCTTACGTTTGTATTTGGGTTTTGAGAGAGGATGTCGCTCACTGTGCCCAAGCTGGCCTCAAATCCGTAATTCTCATGTCTTTGTCTCCTGAGTAACTGGAATTACAGGTATGAACTACCACACCTGGCTCAAATTCAGTTCTGAGTGATCCTCTGTGTGGTGTGGTGGTAGTGGTGGTGGTGGTGGTGATGTGTGTGTGTGTGTGTGTATGTGTGTGTGTGTGTTGGTATCGAGGACTTGAATTCAAGGTCTTAATTCTCTCAATACATTTTCTTATCGCTGACACAGGACCACTTGAACTTTGTCTCCAGTCCCTGGGTGATCCTTCACTGCTTCTCTCATTCCTTTTCTCTCATTACTACTTTTTTTTTTTTTTTTCTGGTGGAAGTTGCCCTCACCAGGATGCTCTCTGTCTTCCCCATCCCTTTTGCTTAATGCCCTCCATGCTTCTAACACGTGACCTCCCCACCACAGAAGATGATCTGTAATGAGGTTTCTAGTGAGAATTTGCCAGTCTGGAATTGTGATGAATAAAAACATTCCTCACATAGCTACATACAGATAGATAAGGACACTCAAGCACCATCTCTGCCCAATGCCACTGTAGGCTGCTCTCATGGGAACATTTTAGGTTCCTATCCAGATGATGTGAATAGGAACCCTTAAACGTTTTCCAAACTCAGCCTTAACTGCTCTGTACCCTTCTCTTAGTATTTTATATACCCCAAAGGGTATGGAACTTCTTCTATGGTTGGAAGAGCCATTGTAGGCTCTGCTTTTCTTGGACTTATGTCCCAGGAATGGGCTGTGTCTGAGTCAGGTCCCCTCCTCTCTGAACACAGCCTTCCAGTCACATTTTGTTAAGTTCTGCAGTCTGAACCTCTCTTCAGACCAAAAGCTCTCCTCAGCCATCCACCACCTCCCTACCAAGCTTCTTTTATTTTTGTTTTTGACTCCAAACCAGAGAAGAACTAGGTGCTAAGATACAGAAATGCCTAACATTTGCAGACTTCTCAGATTTTCAGAGTATTCCCTAGCTTTGGAATCTTAAATGGCCTTTAATTCCTTAATAGGAATACCAAGGTATTACAGTGCTTGCAATGGGTCAGGAATTCTAAGATCTTTATGAAATATCTCATTTAACTCTCACAAACCCAATGCAGTTCATACTATTCAAATAATCATATTTTAGACATTTCATAGAAATGAAAAACAGACAGAGGTTAACTATTGCTCAAGATCCCTTGTTGGCCAAGCCCTGGATGAAGATCTGAACGCAAGCTGTCTGATTTTAAATCTTGCCCTTGACCGATTAGTAGACAGATCTGAGTTGGCATTGACACCTGGAGGTGCAAGATACCATTATGGCTCCTGTTAGCAGGAAGGTTCACAAAGGCCAGATAACAAATGAATCTAGGCATAGTCCAGTTCACTCACACTGACCCCGCCAGGACTGCAAAGGTCATTCCTCCAGACCGGGATGTAACTGAACCCCCTAAACAGTTATCCCTCAGGGCCTGTGGAGCATTCGTTCCAGGATTTCCGCAGATACCAAGATCTTTAGATGCTCAAGTCCTTTTAATAAAAACTATGTAATATTTGCCTATACAGTCCTATTACCTATGAACATCCTTCTGTATACTTTAACGCATCTCTGGATTACTTATAATGTTGAATACAATGACAATAATATGCAAATAGTTATTATATTGTATTGTTTAGGGAACAGTGCTAAGAAAGTCAGGAAACAGTTAATACAGATGCCATTTCTTTTTCCCAAATAATTTCCATCCATTTGAATGCACAGATTGGAGCACAGGGCAAGAAAAGGCAATGTGCTTCAGTTAGAACTTCTGTTGCTCTACATTGGATCTTACATGTCCATGTATTAAAGACTGAGCCCCTAGCTTGTGGGGGGCTTTCAAGTATACACCCCCTCATAGGAGGTCTTTAGGATTTAGGGCCTTCTAGCCCATTCTTCACTTCCCACGCTCTTTGGCTTCCTGGCCAAGGGGTGATTGGTTTTTGCTCTGACATATACTCTCCACCATCATGTGCTGCCTAAGCACAGGCCCAAACCAGTGGAGTAAACTCCCAAACTACGAATCTAAATCGACCCTTTCTCCTTACCAGTTGGTTTATCTGAGGTAGTTGTTGTGGCAATGGAAAGCTGACTAACATATCCATATTGCATCCCTAGATTGTGTGTAGGTTGAAACTGGGGTGAGGGAGGGGGAGATGCAACCAGAAACTTTTGAAACACAACTTCCCAGCAGGTCAAGATGGCAAACCAAAAACCTCACATCCCAGGACATGAGCAGATTAGTGCCACTATTACAGGAGATCCATAACAGCCCCTCTCCAGGACTGCCAACACTCCATTAGTTGACTTAATTACAATGAAAACTCACCCAGTTAATAGGTGAAATGGGAGTCTTTAATATAGATAATCACTGGAGTTTTCTGAATAGGTAATTGTAATTTTAATGTAGAAGATTCTCACAAGATTTTAAAAGACAGTTAATTCTCTACCCCCTATGATTTCATGAGGAAAAGATAGATTTTTACACAAAGTCTGACTGACCTAAAATGATGATTAGAAAGGTCATATACTTCCATTTACTAAATGTTTTCTGTGAACAAGCTGACCTGTGAATTTCTCTCTCTGAAGATGCAGGCAAAATTAAATGTTTTATTGAAATGAATTAAAGATGACTCCATAATCAGGGGAGGAGATTCAGAGAGGATTTTTAAAAATCACATGTGATTTATTGACATCTCAAATTCATTTTTCTGAAGTAGAACTAAATAAAATTTTTATCCACGTCTCTTAGAGAAAACCAAACCTCTGTGGTTAGTTTGTCTGGAAATAGAGAATTATATCATAATTTTATATAATTAATAGGAAAGTGAAAAATTAAAAAGCACATTAATATGATCTATATTTAATCTTCTCCTGGGAAAGTCATCAAATGTAAATACATGAGGAAGAAAAGGCACATCATTAGGAATTTCTGGCCAGGTTTGGTGGCACATGCCTATAGCACAGACTCCAACACTCCAGAAGCTGAGGCAGAAGGATCAAGAGTTAGTTCAAGGCCAGCATGGGTTGTTTTTTTTTGTTTGTTGAGACACTGTCTTATGAAAAAATAATGAGCTGGGTGCCAGTGGCTCACACCTGCAATCCTAGCTACTCAGGAGGCTAAGATCTGAGGATCACAGTTCAGAGGCAGCCTGGGCAGGAATGTCTGTGAGACTCTAATCGCCAATTAACCATCAGAAATCTGGAAGTGGCACTGTGGCTCAAGTGGTAGAGCACTTGCCTTGATCTGAAGAGCTCAAAGACAGTACCCAGGTGCAGAGGTCAAGCCCCACAACTGACAAAAAAAAAAAGAAGACAAAAAAAGAATTTTCAATGCTGTTGACTGAATTATTTTCAATGAATAAATTCAATAAAATGAAAATTCATCACTAGCCAATTTTTTTTGATGTAGCAAGTAAAAACAAACTCCATATTTGTGTAATTTTTTTCCCCTCAAGAATGACAAGGCATCATTGAGTTGGCTATTGGTACCAGGTAGATGAAGGCACCATGCTAGCATGTGAGGGGTTGAAGGAAGGTGCAGTCAAATCTCTCTGGAAGGTTTTCAAACAGGAATGTGTTAACATCTTTCTAAATGGCTTAGCTCAAAGGCAACAGGATGACTCACACCTCCTGTTGCTCCTGAGGTCCAGTCACAGCGCTGCTGGCATGACCCTCCGAGAATCACTCAGCAGCACTCAGTGATTGGCAGTTAGGTGGATTCCAAGCTTGGGAGAAGCAGATGAGTGTGAATCACTACCTTCTTGGGAGGTAACACGTACCACAGGGCTACAGAGTCATACAATTCGTTCTGTTAAAATTCAGGGTGCTGTGAGCACCAGAGGAGTTGTGTCTAACTAAAAAGGTACTCCTTCCAGATCTGTGATAGGTCCCAACTCTCAACACATTAACAGCCTACTCCTGAGGCCCCTTAGTATAGTGGTTCTTAAAATGTGGCTCAATTGCCAGGTGCTGGCGGTAATAACTTTACCTTCATGCCTATAATTCTAGCTACTTAGGAGGCTGAAATCTGAGGATTCAGGTTCCAAGCTAACCCAAGCAGGAAAGTCCATGAGACTCTCATCTCCAATAAAAACTACCAAAAAGCCAAAAGCAGAACTGTGGCTCAAGTGGTAGAGTGCTAACCTTAAACAAAAGAAGCTCAAAGACAGCACCTTGAGTTCAAGACCTAGGACCAGCACACACACAAAAACACCCCCCAAAAATGTTGCTCTTGTCCCCATGGGAGTTCTTAAAACCTGTTTAGCAGGTCTGCTAGGTCTAAGCTACTTTCATAATGATGTGAAGATACTGTTTTCATTTCTTCATTGTGCCAACATTTGCACTAATGGTGCAAATGCAATGAGAGAAAAACAGCTGGAGTTGTAGCATTAGTCAGGGCAGGGTCATAAAATTCATTGGTAAAATATACTTCACGATCACATTCTTGGTTCAATTTAATTAAATCTTTCCCTGTAGATATAATCTTTTAAAATGCTCTGTGTGATGAAGTAGGAGATATGCCACAGCATGTCATGGCATACAACACTACAATGACTGTGTTAGGAACACTGCAATTGTTGGGGCCATGTGTAGAATTAGTCACTTCTTCATGGATGACTTTTTACTTGGAAGTACAACTGTCAGACTAACTACAGTTAATTTGGCAGTCTTCCTCTTGACAATTAACAAAGTGAGCCTGATCATCATTCTAAGGCAAGCCAGAGTTCAAGTCCCAGGCCCAGAGTTCAAGTCCCATGACTGACAAAACAACAATAACAACAACAAAAATACAGATTTTTTTTTTTTTTGGTCCAGTCATGGGGCCTGAACTCTTGGCCTGGGCGCTGTTCCTCAGCTCTTCAGCTCAAGGCTAGCACTCTACCACTTGAGCCACAGCGCCACTTCCAGCTTTTCTTTTTTGCTTATGTGGTGCTGAGGAATTGAACCCAGGGCCTCATGCATGCAAAGCAAGTGCTCTACCACTGAGCCACCTTCCTAGCCCCAAAAATACAGATTTAAAAAAAAATATAAAACAATACTAAAGTCATTTTTGGAGATGTTACCTTTCATAAAACTATTATTTTCCTTAAGACCAGATGAGTTTATAATTTTTTTATTAATGATTTTAAAAGTTTTCAGTTAAGTGTGGTGAATGCTGACAGATAGGACCCATGTAACAAGATCTCTTAGGGGTCTTCACTCTTTTTCTGGTGGTAATGGGATTGAGAGCCTCATTGAGAGCCATTGCATTTGCACCTCAGGCCCGTCACCACTGCTTCTGACCTATTTTCCCAACTTTATTCCTGACTTCTCCTTCTCATTTTCTCCCTGTCTTCATGTTCAGGAATGCCTGATGACTTTCAGGACCTCTCATCCCAATTAAGTCATTTCTTAAATGCTCTCCCTTTTATTTACTCTTCTGTAGAAGGGAGAACCTGCTTCTCCCTATTCTCTGAAAGCCAAATTCAATTTAAAAAATCCCTGTAGAAGTGTGCAGAGCCAATGATCTGGAGAAATCCTTTTGTATAACGATTTCTTCCCCATCTGTCTTTCCGTCTATGCTACAGAATTCTCAGCTGAGGAGTCTTCTTCATCTTCAACACATTCAACTCCAGGGACCAGCCTACTAGCACCCTGCCAATGCTCCGCACATTCAAAATCAGAAAGGTCCTGACATTGTCATAGTAATATTGTTAAGTCAGAGTTAGAGGGAGGAGTCACAGTGGATGGATAAATATGACAGACCAGTGGGCACACATGTGGACTGGTAGCTGTTCAGTATACACATGACCTTCTTCCTTTCCTCAAGCCAAAGATGCTCATATACACATTTAATCATTCACAGCATACCCAAAAAAGACACTCATGACATACCCAGCTACTGTAGCCACAGGTGACATCATATGATGTCTCCAGAGTGCAGGACTTTTGGGATTCATCTTCCTTAGACAGTCTGCCATCTTGGGACTAGGTAGTGGATTTAATCATCAGCCTAATTAT
The DNA here is from genome assembly GCF_019054845.1 of Dipodomys spectabilis. Lineage (NCBI taxonomy): Eukaryota > Metazoa > Chordata > Mammalia > Rodentia > Heteromyidae > Dipodomys > Dipodomys spectabilis. The sequence goes on along the minus strand of NW_024870678.1, from coordinate 3,626,319 downwards.
CTCTAAGGTATAAGAATGGGATATGTGGAGCAAGACAAAAGAAAATTTTGTATGTATGTCTGTATCTGTCTATCTGCCTACCTACCTACATTCATACATACCTGTTGTGACAGTACTGTTGGCCTCACACACTTGGATTTCTTGCTCACAGCTGGTGCTCTATCACTTAGGTCATGACTTTTCTGCCTAGGCTGGCTTTGAATAGCAGTCGTCCAGATCTCAGCCTCCTGACTAGCTAATATTACAGCTGTGAGCCACCAATGCCTGGCTAGCAGGTGTTTTTAAGTTGTAATTCTCATTTCAAAAAGAAAAAATGATGGTGGTAGGAGAGTGCTGGAAGGAAATTTGCTTCTTAGCAGCAATGAAAACGTGGAGAGGCACTTTCCTTGTTTTCACAGCTAATTGCATGGTGCACTATCTGTGATTCTTTCTCTTGAGTCATTCATGCCATTTTACTTGCCTTTTAGACTAGTAGCTCTCGCTTAGTTTAGCAAATCCTATTTCCCAGCCCTCCTCTTTCTTTGTAAACCAATACAAGTGGTTTGTGTTGAAATTTTCTTTGCAAAGCATCTTCTTCAGTCACTGAGGAATAATTCAGATTATAATTTTTATCTACCAACCAGTTGGCAATTACACCAGAGTCCTCTCAAATACTGTTCTGAAGAAATGAGAGTGCAAAAATATTTGTGTGTGGGTAGCAAGAATTAAATGACAGCTTAATGTCTTTTCTTAATAAATAAACCTCTGGGTTCTCAAATGGAACAGAGGATTCAAGTGTCTATTGAAGAAAGCTGCCCATGTCCATAGAAAGAGCGAGACCTGGGCTAGCAGCACATGATAACATGTGCTGGGTTCAAAGTCAGCACTATCTCTTCCAAAAGGAGGGTCATAAGCCTAAGAAGCAAAAGAGATCACAGGACTTCCAGTGGAAGATTCAGTTATCCAAACAATCCTGTTGGCTCTGCTTGTGCAGTCCAACAAGTACTTCTTATCTCAACAAAACAACTGAAAGATGCTGAGCTGGTAGCCGGGCACTGGTGGCTCCCGCCTGTAATCCTAGCTTCTGAGGAGGCTGAGCTCTGAGGATTGCGGTTCAAAGCCAGCCCGGGCAAGAGAGACCGTGAGACTCCTATCTCCAATAAACCACCAGAAAACCGGAAGTGGCGCTGTAGCTCAAGTGGTAGAGCGCTCGCCTTGAGCTAAAGAGCTGAGGGACAGCGCCCAGGCCCAGAGTTCAAGCCCCATGACCGACCAAGAAAAAAAAAAAGATGCTGAGCTGGGAAACTACCAAAAATAAGTTTCAAAAATCCTGTTTTGACAGGATTTCAAGAAGCATGTTGGGGACATTAGGGCAACTTTACCTTCTCTGGCACTCTAAGCAATTTCATTCTCACCCAGTGGACAACTGACCACAGTTCCACCGCTTGGTCTCCTGTCATTGTACTACCCCCAGTCATGGTGGATTGAGACAGTCTGTTTGAAGATTTATATAGATTGCTTGACTTGAGGAATTAAGAGCTACAATGCCCAAATGAACTGGAAAGGCTTCTCTTTTCTCAGTGATGAGAGCATGGTAAAGATGAATATTTGGGGCCTTCATTCCCAGGATAATAAATGGCTGTGACCACAATCATCAGTGATTTTTTTTTTTTTTTTCAGTATGGGGATTTTTGAACTCAGAGCCTCATGCTTATTAGGCAGATACTCTTTACACTTAAGTCATATTCCTAACCCTCCTTTATTTTGTTGTAGTTATTTTTTCAGATATGGTCTCACTTTTGCCTACATTGTAGTTCTCCTACCTATGGCTCCCACATACCTGAGATTGCAGCTAGGTACCACCACAATCAGTTTGTTGAGGTACGGTTTTGCTAAACTTTTTCCCTGAGCTGGCTTTGAACTGTTATCCACTGTATTTCGGCAGAGTAGCTGGGATTACAGATGTGTATAATTATGACCATCAGTGATCATTAAAGCTAACAGTTAGTGAGTATTTATTGTGTGACACACACACCATGCCTAATGCTTTACATGCATACATGCATTACCTTTTCTCCCTCTTTCCACTACTCTCAAGACTAGATGAGAAAAACGGGGGCAGAGAAATTCTAAAGTGATTTGCTCAAAATCTTGCGCTGACCTGTAAGTTATGAGGGCCAAAAGCTCATATTCTCACTTATTGTCTATTTTGTACCCTAGGGTCTACAAATAAGGCAGTCTCTATATTTTCCATGATGTGTTAGCTTTTCAGAGCATCAGATATGTACTTACTGTTTCTATGCACCTCAATTTGTAAGCTCTAATACAGTTAAAGTTGAGATAATAAGAATAAATTAATGGCAGGAAAATTAGCTCAGTTTGTTATCTGAAAGTCATGTGAATTCTGAGAAGGTCATAGGTACTTGCCTTAAATCAAGAATCTTAGGATGTAGGTTGTAAAATCACTCTCGCTGCCTTACCACCACCATCTCCTCCATTGCTCCCTTCATCAACAGCAGACACCACTGACTGAGCATCATCTGCATACTGGAATCCATGGCAACATATTTTACATACCCTATCTCTAAACTTTGCCATGAAGCAACAAAGGAACAATTACTATTCTCATTTTATAGCTAAAGAAAGTTAAGTTCAGGCCAGGTATGCAGGTATACACCTGTAATCCTAGTCATTTGGAGGCAGAGGCTGGAGGATCATGAGTTTGAGGCTAGCTTGGGCAATACTAGTGAGACCTCATCTCAGACATACACAAGAAAACAAAAAGCTGAGCTACTAAGCAGAAAAGGTCAGATAATGTGATGTTAGGAAAACGAACCCTTAGATATGTATTTAAATGTTTTTTTCTTTCATGCATTTGTATCTAACACATTTATAAGATTATTTCTTTGTTGCTTTGTATGTCCCTCCCCCACAGTATAACCCCTGCTTTTACTATATTTGATGTCGGTATAATTTGTGGAGGAGATGGGGAAAAACAAGTCGTTTAAGGATACAGGTGGACCCGTTGCAGCAATGAGAAGTACAAGTTGTCATGTCGAAAACGAACTTTACAACTTTGGTGCGGGAGCAGGGGGGGGGGGGGGGAGGCTGGGAAGGGATGTGAAAGGTAAACAAAGGAGGAGGCTGCAATGCTTGGTAAGAAATGTACTCATTATCTTGCCCATGTAATTGTAACCCCTCTGTACAGTATGTTCACAAAAAAAAAAAAAAAAAAAAAAAAGCTGAGCTACCAAGTAATGGACGCTTGCTTAGCATGCACAAGGCCCTGGGTTCAATCCCCAGTATTATTTTATAAACATTCAGATTGTTTATAAAAGAAGATCTGACTTACTTCGCTTAATTTTTTTCCAAGTCTTTCCATTTCCTGAGGAATGGCAAATATCATTCTTTCTGACAGATGAGTAGAATTCCATTGTGTATATATACCATATTTTCTTTGTCTACTTTATTTGTCCACTGAGGGACATATGGGTTGATTCCATATCTTGGCTATGGTAAATAATTACATTAAGTGAAGTAAGCCAGAGCCAAAGAAACATAGGCTGCATGGTCTCCATCATTTGTGGTAACTAGAATGTGCCTATAAATCTACAAGTAAACACACTGAATGATTAAATTACACACACACACACACAAAATGGAATATGATAAATTATACAGGACTCTACACATTCACATACGGAGGCCAAAGGAAGATACGCATAGGAGTGGTTGACAAAGATTCAATAGCTATGTGTATATGGTCATCATATAAAGTAATACTTTATGGCTGGGCTGAGATCTGAAGATTGTAGTTTAAAGCTGGACTAGGCAGAAAAGCCCCTACGAAACTCTTTTTTTAAAAAAAATTTATTGTAAAGGTGATGTACAGACAAGTTACATAAGTAAGGTAATGGGTACATTTCTTTTGAACAAAGTTACTCCTCCCTCATTTTCTCACACTTCCCCCCCCCCCCTTCTCCCTGCCAAGTTGTAAAGTTCATTTTCAACATAGTGTCTAGTAAATATCACTTTTGCAATGGTTCACCCTTTGTCCCACCATTTCTGTGATTCCCCTTCCCTTCCCCAAATCAGACAAACTTATGTACAAGGCAATGGGTACAGAAATGAAAAGCAGTATGAAAAGGGAATAAGCCAAAGGGAAAAGTAAAAGAAAGAAAAAAGAAACAACTATAAACAGTCCACCAAAAAACCCTCTTCTTTCCAGTTCTTGGAGCTCATTTCAATAAGTATCATTTTATATGGTCATATGCACATAGGTATTGAGCCACTGCGATCCTCTGCTAAGAATATCCTAGACATATTCTATCGTTATTACAAGTAGGGAAACCATGCAGCCTGTGTTTCTTTGCATCTGACTTACTTCACTTAATATTTTTTCCAAGTCTTTCCATTTCCTTGCAAATGGGGCAATGTCAATCCTAGCTTTTAAGGAGGCTGAGATCTGAGGATCGCAGTTCTAAGCTGGGCTGGGCAGGAAAGTCCCTGTGAAATTTATCTCCAATTAACCACTCAAAAACTGGAAGTGGTACTGTGGCTTGAGTACAAAGAGACTTAGGGAAAGCACCCAGGGTCCGAGTTTAAGCTCCGTATCTGACAAAATAATAATAAATAATATTTTATGAAATGAACTCCAAAAGGAAACAGGATACATTTTTAGTTGTCATTGTTGCTATTTTTGCTTTCTTTTCCTTTTGTCTTGTTTAGTTTGTTTGTATTTGGGAGGGCAATGGGGGGGAGGGGCACAGAAAAGCTGGAACAAGTATGGTACCTACTAGACACTATGTGAAAAATGAACTGTGTATCTTGTGGGTTGGATCAGAAAGGAAAAACTGGGAGAGAGTGAGGGGAGACATGATTCAAAAAAGAATTGTACTCATCACCTGATTCATATAACTGTAACCCTTTTGTATATCAACTCTACAACAACAATAAACAAAACAAAACAAAACAAAAGATCTGCATTCCAGATCATCTTAGAGGTCTTAGTATAAAGTTCATTCTCATTATTGTAGGTGGGCCTCCAGAAGACATGTTAAAAATAAGTTTAAAAATGAAGCTTAATATCTGATCTATAATTGTCACCTTGGTAGCAACTTGGGAATTATTCTGTGACTTGGGGAGATTCCTATGCTATCCCACATAAGCTACTGTGTTAGAGATCAAAACTGCTCCAACACAAAATCCCTTTTACCTTGGAACCTTGACTTCAGGATAAGTGGATATTTAACTCTGGTTTACAATGTAGGACCTTCAACAGAATTCTAGCATTTCAGGATTGCCAATACTTTCCAGGTCTCTTTGGCTAACCAGTTTTCCTTTTCCCATTGGATAGTTTGGTTCTCTTCTCTATGGGGGCGGGGGGGCCGGGTAGAGAGAGAACTGAAACAATTTGTAATATGAGCTTACACAAAAGGAACTGAAGTTCATTCTGTCAAATGGTTAGAAAATCCAGGAAGTTGTTACATTAGGGTCTGACTATACAGAGATCAAACCAGTCCTGTATGTGACCAAGTCCCTACCTTCCTACATACCAAATTATGTTGTAAATGTACACCACAAGTTATTTAGGATAACAATTTTATAATGTTTTATTCTCTCTCTCTCATTTATTTATCTTGTTGATACAGGGTCTCACTATGTAACTCAGACTGGCCTTGAATTTGTAATCTTCCTACATCTGCTTTTCAAGTATTAGGATTACAAATTATGTCATTGTGCCAAAATTAATGCTTTGATTTGATATAACTCTATACTTGCAGATACATTGTTAGACTAGTCCAAAGAACTACTACTAAGATTTACTAGTTACCAATTGCTTCCCTCCACTTGCTCGATCGTCTTTTTTCCCTAAACCATTGAAAAACATTTATTTCCTAAGAAAAGGGGTTTCTGAGTAATAGCATTTTTTGATAGAATTATAAGGTTAACATAAAAAAATGAGAATAAATTTAAAGCTGTTAACTTTGGCCTAGTTTGATGACTGTGACATCCTTAGACATTGCCTAGTGCTGGGGACACAGCAGGCTTACAAAGTCCCAGAACATTTCAAAATGTAATGCTGTGATTGTACCTTGACCACATTCACAAAAGGCAAAGGCAGCACTAGCAGCATATTCAGTCATTTCTTTACTACTTATATAATTTTTCATTTGCATGGTACAAAAACAATGAAAAGCTTCAGATGCAAGGACTTCTGGGAAATTACCTTTGGAGATGAGACAAGAGAGAAATCTAAGCCTTTCTTGCAGATGTTCTTGCTCCTTCTCAGGGACACTGGGTGGCCTTGCCCTCCGTCCCCTCACAGGTAGCGGTTTCTGATGTATTCTCGGTACATGGAAGTATCCTCTCTCCCTAGGGGCTGCATGATACCATGGCTGGCCTGGATGTGGGCTTGGAAGATCTCTGTAGATTTTCTGTCTACCCTTGGTGGCTGAACTTCATAGATGTTGTCTTGTGAGAAAGCTGAGATGGGCATCCTGTAAGAGATGAAAGAAGAGAGGGCTATATTAAAGCAAACAACAGAAGGGACCTCAGGGAGCCGAGGGGTCAAAAGCACTTGAGAACTGCTGACCTTAACCTTTACTCTGCCATTCTTGGCCACTGGCTTTTCTGCCTGGAAGGTGGAGCTGGCCAAGCACCATCCTGGGACACATTTTCTGATGCACAGGCAGCACAGGCCCCTCTCTGTTCCTGGCCTTGTGGGAGGTGATGTCTGGGCCTCCATCTGGCTCCCACATAACTGAGTGCAACTTTAGGTGGAGATTAGACTTAGGTTTTGCTCTTTCCCCTTAGCATATGGTGGTCACTTGGTTTTTTAAAGGAAGGTTGAGAAAGAATCAGTGAATGGGGGTACTAATACTTTCTTTCTCCCTTAAGAGAAGTAAACAGGTTTACATGAGTCAAGTGCTCACTTAACATTGTGCCTAGCACACTGTAATGCTTGGAAGTATTGTAAATGATTAGGCGCCAATTCTGCAATCCTAAAAACTTTAACAGTTAGCTGAGTTACTCTGCCCATAAAACTTGACCAGCTCAGATTCCTTGTAGTTATATCCCTTGTCAGAACTACAATCCTCATCCTACTTCATGTGCACATGAATGTTTACATGTCCCACACAGCACTGATCTCATTCCAGGTGCTGGCATGAAGTGACTGTTCCATCTTGCTAGCAGCTATGGCTTAATTTTCTAAATTGCCTGGCTTTCATTTTTTGGATGAGGACTTGTAGGTTGGTAATACACAGTTTTCTTCCTCCTTTGGGTGATTTGAAAAGTACCCAAGGATCTCCTTATTAAAACTCCATTCCCACCCACATGGCGTACCATAGTGCCTGAAATTTCCATCCACCCCTTGAAGAAGGCACTGTCTTCAGAAAGCCTTGTCAAAATGCAGCTTGCTGTCTGACACATCTTCAACATAAGGCAATCTAAACACCCACCAGTTATTACATTCTGAGCTAGGGGTGGGAAGGCCCTCCAGGGATGAGTCAGGTGTGCTGCAGAAGTGTATGTGTGAGTAGTATGTGCATGCTCACATGGATGCCCAAGAAAGTCAAGAGAAGGGTCACTGGTGATGGCAAAGGACGGTGAGTTAAAAAGACATTGTGAGAGCTGAAATGGCACCACACTCTACTTCTGGGCCAAGTAAGGGCTGGCCCGGTGAAGACTTGGAGGACCTGTCCTGCTGGGCAGGACCTCAGCCTTGCCATACGCTTATCAGAAACATCAGAAAGGGATCCTAGATGTGCAGCTGTTTTGTTAGCTGGGCTTCTCTGCAGTCAGCACTGCTGGACCTCAGAGGTAGATGGGACCTTAGCAACTTGCAGTACAATGGGCTGCAGTGACACTGGACCTCCTCTCTACCACCAAAGGTCTTTATCTTCTTAGGATGCACTGTAATTAATGGTGAGTTTTTCTTTTTGTTTTATTCTTTTTTATTTAATAAGCTTTTTTTATTGTGAAAATACTATACAGAGAGCTTATAGTTACATGAGCAAGGTAATGATTACATTTCTTATCAAGCATTGTTGCCTCCTCCTTTGTTTTTCCCCTACCATCCCTTCCCGCCCACCTCCTCAACTACACTCCCCCTCCCCCCACCTACATTGTAAAGTTCGTTTTTCAAATAGTGTCTTGTACATCTCATTGTTGCAAAGGGTCAACCTGTATTCCTATTTAAACATTTTGTTTTTTCCCTTCTCCTCCCCAAATTATACCGACATCAAATAAAGTGAAAACGGGTTATTCCGCAGGGGAGGAAAATTCAAAGCAACAAAAAAAAATCACATGGTACCTTATAAATATGTTAGAAACAATAGCAAGCAAGAAAAAAAACATTTGTGTCCCTATCTTGGGGTTCGTTTTGCTTAGCTTCATCTTATCTGGTCAGATGTACATAGCTTTTGACCTTTTGTACTTGTCCCAGACATATGCTAGTTATGGCAAATATGGGAAACAATGGGAAACCATGGGACCTATGTTTCTTTGGCCTGGCTTACTTCACTTAGTATTAATTTGTTCCAAGTCTTTCCATTTCCTAACAAATGGGGCAATGTCATTCTTTCTCATATGTGTGTGTGTGTGTGTGTGTGTGTGTGTGTGTATGTGTATGTATGTATATGTATGTATCTATATCACATTTTCTTCATCCATTCATCTACTGAGGGGCATGTGGGTTGGTTCCACAGCTATGGTAAATAATGCTGCAATAAACATAGTTGTGCTGGTAGCTTTAGTATGGTCTTGTTTGTGATCATTTGGGTAAATGCCCAAAAGTGGGATTGCTGGGTCATAGGGGAGCTCTATGTGGAGTCTTTTGGGGAACCTCCATACTACTTTCCAAAGTGGCTGAACAAGTTTACACTCCCACAAACAATGCAGTAGGGTTTCCTTCTGGCCACATCCCCTCCAGCATCTGTGGTTATTAGAGTTCTTGATTATAGCCATTCTAACTGGGGTGAGGTGGTGTCTCAATGTTGTTTTGATTTGCATTTCTTTTATGGCTACAGAAGTTGAGCATTTCTTTATGTGTCTATTAGCCATTCTTATTTCCTCTTCAGAGAAGTTTTTTTTTAAGTCTTTAGCCCACTTATTTATCAGGCAGTTGTTTCTTTGAAGATTTGTTGTTGGGTGATTTAATTTTTTTTTTTTTTGGTCAGTCTGGGCTTAGTTGCTATCACTGTGCTCTTCAGCTCAAGGCCAGTGCTCTACCACTTGAGCCACAGCACCACTTCCAGTTTTCTAGTGGTATATTGGAGGTAAGAGTCTCATGGACTTTCCTGCCCAGGCTGGCTTTGAACTGTGATCCTCAGATCTCAGCCTTCTGAGGAGCTTGGATTACAGGAGTGAGCCACTGGAGCCCAGCTGGATTTAATTTTTTGAGTTCCAAGTATATTTTAGATATGAGACCCTTATCCGTTGTATGGCTAGTGAAGATCTTCTCTCAATCCTTGGGCTTTCTATTGATCTTGCTAACTATATCCTTTGCCATGAAGAAACTCTGCAGCTTCATGCAATCCAGTTTGTCCAACCTTTCTTTGATTTGTTGTGTTTCTGGGTCTTTATTAAGAAAATTTCGGCCTGTGCCAAGGAGACCTAGGGTTTCTTCTATTCCATCCTGTAATGTTGTCAGGGTATCTGCTTTGACTCCAAGGTCTTTATCCCATTTGGAGTTGATGCTGGTGCAGAGTGATATTTACGGATCTAGCTTTAGTTTTCTATAGGTGATTAACCAAGTTTGCCAGAATGGTAAGTTTTTCTTACTTGGTCACTAAGGCATCCAGGAAGCTCACTGTACAGTACCTTTACTGACAACACACTGTTGTGGGAGGTCTGGAGACTACATTAAATCACATTTAAATAAAAGTGGAGTCGCGTCAGGCTGACATGTGCCAACTTAAAATTTAGAATATAGTTTGTGAAACACACACACTCTCACTTTGAAAGTACTCTAGTCTTAGCATGCAACCTTATTTAAGGAAACTTAAACCAAAAGGCAAAGTGACTTTATAAAGTTCACAGCAAAAATAATGACCAAAGGGGAAAAATATTCTTAAGACAGACATGCAGATCACAAGTTATACTAGCTGACAGGGTTTTTCTTAAAAATACAAAGCAAGCAGTAGTTAATTCTGCTATTTGCAGTTAACACAAAATAATGAGTGGTTGGGGTAAATACAAACTCTTCTCTAAAGATAGTCTTTTTGTTGTTGTTGTTGGTTGTGGGGCTTGAACACAAACTCTTCTCAATTTATGACAGGCACATGCTACCATGCCCAGATTCTTCTAATTCAATACCTAATTCAAGGTGAGATGTTTGAATTCTTTAATGATTGATATTTGGAGCCAAACATTTTAAGCAGACCCTTTAAAAAGGTGGCTCCATTAGTGTTTTCAGAGATTATCATCAAATTGACATCCGTGGCAGCCAGCTTTTCTTGAAACATACTGGCTACACTGGTCTAGCACCTGTCTCTTCTCAAAGCTCTTTTACATACATTATCTTACTTAAATTCCACATCCACTTTGAAGGCAGGAAGTACGGGATTACAACCGCCATTATACAGATGAACTGCCCAAAGTCTACTTGTAAAATGAGGCTGCTGATCTCTGTTTTGTCTTTGAAGCCAGACCTTTACATGGGAATACATGCACATTCACAAGAATGTTCCTGGCAGGAATTATATCAGACCATCCAATGGATTCTCGAAGACACTTCTGGGAACTAACATTTGTGTTCACCTGAGCAAAAGTGAGTGATAAGTCACCAAGTTGTAACTTGTTTCACATGGGTACTATCCCAAAGGTCTCAGCTGAATACTCCTCTGGGTAGGCAGAGGGAGGAAACAGGACCAGACCTTATAACCACCCAGTGATGGAGGGCTGACAACTACAAACAGAATCACACTTCTACCCATCACATTGGGCTTCTTATACATCAATCAGGAGGCCCCACCCTCTTTTCTACAAGCTGTTTCATTGACACATGGAATCATGGGAAATGACCACAAACACTATAAATGTGAATTACCAAACACCAGGTTTAAGTTGTTTCAGATTGAGGGCAAGGCTAGTTCAACACTGCTTAACTAAGGTTCAGAAATAATCTATGTAGGGAGTCAAAAAATGTATCAACTATTCCCCTTGAATTTTTCAGTTACCAGGTACAAACTGTAAGCTGGGAACCAGTGGCTCACTCCTGTAATCCTAGCTACGCAGGAGGTTGAGATCCGAGGATTGCGATTGAAAGCCAGCTCTGGCAGGACAGTCCGTGAGACTCTAATCTCCAATAAACCACTCAGAAAACTGGAAGTGGCACTGTGGCTCAAGTAGTGGAGCGCTAACCTTGAGCTGAAGAGCTGAGGGACAGTGCCCAGACCCAGAGTTCAAGCCCCACGACTGACAAAAAAATTGTACATTAAATAATGAAACTGTACATTTATTTTGATGGTGCTGGGATTTGACCTCAGGACCTTGTGCTGGTGAGGTAGGTACTCTGTTACTTGAGCCATTTATGCTTTAGGCTTTATTTTTTGAAGAAGGTCTCTTGGTTCATAGGCATGTGGCTTGGCCAGAATCTTATTTTACATTTCCCACTGTAACTGGAATGACAGACACATACTACCATGCCCAGATTCTTCCACTGAGATTGAGTCTCTTAGGTACTTCTGCCTGGGCTTGACTCAAACTGTGATCTTTCCAGTCTCCCAATAGTCCTGGTTAGCTGGAAGGACCGGAATATGTCACCCTGCCCAGCTGCTGGGGGAGAAGGGATCTTGCAAACTTATTGCCTAGACTGGCCTTAAACTGAGGTTCATCCAATCTCAGCCTCCCAAGTAGCCAAGATTACAGTGTAAGCAACCAGCATCTGGAGTAAAATTGTAATGCTGAAGGAAGTTCAAGATATTATGAATATTACTGGCATAATCAGATAATGGAGGAGAAAGACAAGGGCTCATGTTCCATCATGAAGCCAGTTACATGAGTGCTACATAGTCTTAAGACAGTGTAGCTTCCACCAGACCATCAGCATTTGCATCATCTGGGAACTTGTCACAGCTATACATTCTCCATTCCTACTCCAGACTTACTACTGGGCGAGCATCTTTGAGGGTGGGGCCCAGACAAGATGTTTAACAAGGTTTCCAGGTGATTCTAATACTCGCTGAAGCTTGAATCTCCAGTCTAAGAAAACCATGGCTGGTTTTGTGTTCAAGGTTTGTAAAATGCTAGATGTGATCTTATTTATGATAAAGGCAGTAGCACTTAACATGGTTAAGCATAAACTTTCTTCTTAAACAATGTAACACTACTAACCCCTACACTAGAAAGGCATAATTGAATGATTATGCAGATATGTGAAGAAATATTTGATTTGATTTACCACATCCCTTAATGAGGAAATTCTTGATTTCCCTGTTGATTTAGGCAGTTCTGAGGAGGAAAAGGAATGTAACATCATCCAAGACCCACAGCAGGGCCTTCTGGACTCTTTCTTGTGTCAGAGGGTACTAGAAAGAGAAAGGAGAGATTCTAGGAATATTCCCACACTACATGGAACAGTCTTTTAATTAAATTAGATGGCATCTGCTCTGGATGAAAAAAAAAAAAAACCCTCCAGTATTTAACCACTAAATGATGTGGAAATTATGAGACTTTATTCATTCTGGTAGAGAAAGTTGGCTTGATACTGCACATTCCATATTTCTCTGCAGGCCATAAATAGAGATAATATATTCTTAAGTTTCTCTTTACAGTCCCCAAAGGGACAAGAACTATTGCCCCTCATTCAAATGCCAGTAGTATTTTTAGATATAAGATATTATAATTACAACATTGCATGCTCATTTCTTTTTATCTACAGACCCTAGTTCTATCTTCAAGAAGAGCTCTGTATTTACCTTCAAGGTATGTGACAGTCTTATTTAGAATAATACATTTGCTAGTTCATTTATGGGTTGCTTGACATCCACTGCTCACCGCTTTGATCCCTGAGCACTGATGATTTATTTAGCCTTAGCTACATTTCCAAGTCACAGATGAGGAATGCTGCAGGCAGAAATACATTAGACATGCCAGATTTTTTTTTTCGAAGAAAATTCTTCCTGGTGTCCTTTTATGCTCTTTCTTCAATGTGGAATTACTCACTTGACTGGTTTTATAACACGACCATTTCTGATCATAGCTGTGTCTTTACGTGAGTGCAGAACTAATGTTTAAGTCCCCTTTACAGTTCAGTTCCTGTTATGACTTTTTTCAGATGTGCACATTGAGTAACCAGTAAACATATATATTGGCTTGACAAGAAAACATTTCAAAGATCAGACTTAAATGGTTTCCAATCTTAGTGATAATACAAGGACTTGTGGTTGGTAACTGAAGTATCAAAGCATATATGTATATATGTGTGTCTAACTTTAATAATATAATAGGTGATACTTTTCCATGTTAAAAGCTTATGCTTTATACTATGATTAGCATTTTGCCACACATTAAATCCAACATAGCATTTCCAGATAATTCAATGATAGTTCTAGTTGCTGAATGGATTTCCCTTCCCACAGATACTTTCTATCATACACAAAAACTGTTTTCCCCGTAAAGTTGCCATTTTCATATCATCAAATGGTTGTGTTGAACATGACTGACTTATAAAATTAAGAGAATATTACAGCAGAAGAGGACCTTACAGAAGATCTTGATGAAGTAGATAAACTGTAAATGGTAGTTTTAGGTCATTTCTCACACTCTTTTCTCTATTTCATGAGAAAAAAACCCCATAATTTAGGCAAAACTGTAACATATTTTGTCTGAATGTTGTCAGACACCTTGTATTCATATACTGTTTTGTAGAATGGGAACTTCTTTGTACAACTACTTAAAGATAATAATAAAAAATGTTAAAAATAGTATGTTTGTTTCATAATTACTTTTTCTTTTTTGTGGCCATATTAAGGTTTGAACTCAAAAAAAGTGCTTTACCACTTGAGCCATGCCTCCAGCCCTGCTGTTTTTAGGGCCTAAAGTCAGGGCCTGGGCACTATTCTTGAGCTTTATTTTGCTTAAGGCTAGGATTCTACCATTTGACCCACAGCTCCACTTGGGTTTTTTGGTGGTTAAATTGGAGATAAGAGTATCATAGACTTTTCTGCTCAGGCTGGCTTCAAACCACAATCCTCAGATCGTAGCCTCTTAAAAAGCTAGGATTATAGGTGTGAGCCACCAGTGCTTGGCACCCCCTCTGCTTTTTTGCTGGTTAATTCAAGGACTTTTCTGCCTGGACTAGCTTCAAACTAAAATCCTACAGATTTCAGGCTCCTGGCTGGCTAGGATAATAGGCATACACAGCTGGCACATGACTAAAATTACTTTAAAAAAAAGTATTAGTGAGCTGGGCACTGGTGGCTGTAATCCTAGCTACTCAGGAAGCTGAGATCTGAAGATCATGGTTCAAAGCCAACCCAGGCAGGAAAGTCCATAAGACTCATCTCTAATTAACTACCAGACATCTGGAAGTAGCACTGAGGCTCAAGTGGTAGAGCACTCACCTTGAGCAGAAAAGCTCAGGGGCAGCCGCAGGACTGACAAAAGAAAAAAAGTATTAGTGTAATGATACAAAACAATTGGTTTCATTGTGTTATTGACATACAAGTATGCAATGACTCAATATATTCACTCCTCAATATCCTCTCTTGTTCCCACTTTCACAGACCCCTTTCTGTTTCCCTCTTCTACTTTGTCTTTTTTTTTTTTTTATAAATGTACATTCCACACATAAGAGAAAACGTGATATCTGGCTTTCTGTATATGGGATTTTCTTGTTAATGATGATGTTCTCCAGTTCCATCTATTTTCCTGCAAACAACATAATTTCATTATTTTCTATGTCTGAATAATACTTTGCTGTATCTATATATCACATTTTGTATCCACTAATCCATTAATGGGCATCTAGGTTGATTCTATATCTATCTTGGATATCACAAATAGTGCTTAGCAACCCTGGGTATGCAAGTATTTCTACTGTATGCTGCCTTAGATTCCTTCTCCAATGTCCTTGCTTCTCTTTACATTCCTCATTAGATTGCTTGTATTTTTGCAACATACTCCAGCACATGGAAGCCTAGTCCTGAAACTATTCTCCCAAGATGTACAGTACAAATGCTGGTTTCTTTATCTAAAAACTTATACTATTGCATTTTACCCACATTCTGTGGACCAGTAGATAGATACCTGATTCCAAAATGTACCTCACAAACTATACTTGTCTAACATGGTAGACATTAGCCACATGTGACTATTTAAATTTGTACTTATAGTTAATTAGGTTTTTGATACTTGATGGTACTGGGCTCACGCTGCTAGGAAGATGCTCGACCTCATAAGCCACTCCCCCAGTCCCTTTTTGCATAGGTTATTTTCAAGATTGGGTCTCAGTTTATGCCTTTATTTCTGGTCCTATTTGTGCTTCCCTTTGTCATTGGGATGACAGGGGCTGGCCACTGTGTTCACCCACTGCGCTTTCCTTATAGTTTGGGGTGACAGGTGTGCATCATTGCACTGAGCCACTGTGTCCAGCAAGATTAAGCAAATTTCAAAATAGTCCCCCAGTAGCACTAGCCATATGTTAAATGTTTAATAACCACATGCAGCTAATTACCACTATGCTGGACAGTGGAGGCATGGAACATTTCCATCAGAAATAGTGGACAGTTCTGTTCTACTATATCTTTCCTGTTACTTTTTTTCCTTAGAAATTCTGAGAACATTTGTATTTCTATGCCCATTACTTTAAAATACATGTCTAATAGTGATATATAATAATATTTATTACTATTCAATCTTTTAATTATGTGGTTACAGGCAGCTTATCTTTTATCTGGCTACTCAGTGGTACAATTCATTTAATTCAAAAAATTATAGGCTTGGCTATTTTCCTTTGTCAGTTTTTCAGATAAAAAATGTTTTATTATCCTTCTAAAGTAACCTGATTTTTAAAAAAATTACCATCATCACAAATGACTTTAAACACACTTGATGAGTTTCATTCAGCTGCAATTATTATTCCTATGGAAGTTCAAACTGTCCTCTCGTCCTCTAGTGGGAGCCTCTTCAAGTTCACTCCTGAGTCCTCTAGATGTGACCCTTGTTATCTTAAATGACAAAATTTTCTCGGTTTATTTTTTACATTTCCCAACACAGATATGGGACTCAGCCACATCCTCCAGAAGCTCTGGTTCCTATTAGTGGGAAACTGTTGTTTTAAGACCATAACACAGGATTAGAATTCTTGTCATTCCTGTACCTAAATGCGTGTGTGTGTGTGTGTGTGTGTGTTGTTGACCCCTAAATCTGAAGCACAGTTAGTTGCCTGTTTCCTTTGCTGCTGGTTGGCTCTGCATTTCCATTCCCTCTCCACACCCAGGGCTGCTAGAAGAAACTTTCCTCATTTGACCACTCACTTCTCCTCTGGTAGGCCTTGTTCTCCCAAGGGACAGTTTCCCATCTAGAAGTGGCAGTTCCCTATGTCTCTTTCCAAAAGTTTCCTTTTTAGCCATCACCACTGTATCTAGAGGCAGACAGGCAGTCATTTTGTTTATCCACCACTAGGTTACAAGGAGCCCCATATGGCCCTAATGAAGAAAGCTGCCCATACTCAAAAATGTGTAAGTTCTGTACAAGGAGAAAAGTAGGCAGGAAAATTGAATGGCTGGAGGGACAGACTTTGCCAGATAATGTAGACTAGAATGCTCAGTATCCACCTGAGCTCTAGTGTCTCATGTGCAGACAGAGACTGAAAAGCAAAGCAACTGGAGTTCATATGTGATCTGAATTCT
This sequence comes from Dipodomys spectabilis, assembly GCF_019054845.1. NCBI lineage: Eukaryota > Metazoa > Chordata > Mammalia > Rodentia > Heteromyidae > Dipodomys > Dipodomys spectabilis. Next base: position 3,609,481 of record NW_024870678.1, on the reverse strand, counting down.
ATCTTCCACTTGTACTCCCAAGATGTGTTGTCTTGCACTGGGCTACAGAGCAGGCTGTAGGTATCTATTTTTTAAACTGTAGCAAAAGCAAGGAATTCTTGTGTTGGCCAGTGCTGTGCCAGCTTTTTAAACTGAGCTGAAGTGGCTAGTTTTGGAGCCCAGCAGCTGCTGTGATGGCTTTCATAATTAAGGCAAATGCAGCAGTTACTCTGATGGTTTGCCATATGGTTTTGGTAATGACTCCTGGAAGCTTGTTTCTTTCTTTCTTTCTTTCTCTCCCTCTCTCTCTACACACACACACACACACACACACACACACACACACACACACACACACACACACACACACACACTACTCCTGGAAGCTTGTTTCTTTCTTTCTTTCTTTCTCTCCCTCTCTCTCTACACACACACACACACACACACACACACACACACACACACACACACACACACACACACACACTACCCCAGGGATTCTAAAAGCCACTCAAAATCCTAGAATAAATCACATACTGTGTACTCTGCTTTCAGTGGATTATGTTTCTGCAACTGACTCTGACCAGCCCAGCCAGCCCCAGGTCCCTCTAGTCCTAGCCCACTTATTTTAACCAGGTGCAGGCTTTAAGGTTCCAGATGACTCCTGTTCTTAGATGGTCCTCAAAGGCAGGGGATGCTTCTAACAACTGAACACATGCATGTTTGCTCTGAAGAAGGCAGAAGGGACAGACTACCACATTGATGAGTGGCAATGGCAGTACTTTTTATGTCTTAGCACAATCACTGGTATTTTTATTGGTCTAGGTATGCCAGAATGATTACTTTTTTAATATTCTTCTTGAGACCTATAAAATTTTTTTAAAAATGCCATTTATGTTCTTTTACAAAACTTCTGTTGTTACAGAAATGAAGCATAATGATTTTCCAACATGAAATAGGTAAAAGGCTTCCAATTAAGGATGCAATTTACAAGCTATAACGTTTCTTTCCATTTGAAGGACATATTATCTACTTTCCTGCAGTTTTCCTCTGTTTCAGCTGTGCTTTTATCTGAAACTCAGAGGGAGCAGGCAATGATTTTGGGCTGCATTGTTTCATAGGCTCTGACTTCACCATTTAACTGCTGTTTAATGGGAATGGACTTGGCTCTGCACCACAAGCAACAGGAACTGGTTATTCTGCACAGAGCTGGGTCTGTTTTGAGAGGACATGTCTGCCAATAAAGGACAGGTGGCATATCAGGTATACAACAGATATTCCCAAAGGGCAAAGAATGCCACTGCTCCTCCCATAACCATCTTTTCTGACTATGTGCTCACAGGGCTGGATTGGCCCTTGGAGCAAGTGGTCATCGATTAGACATTTACACAGTGACTTCTTATGTCCTGGAACAGCAGCAGCCATGGCCTGTCACTCCTGGAAACACAAACCAATGAGCTGCAGCAATAGTCATGTGTCCTGTCAATCATACACCAGTGACAATATTCTCATGCCACATGGATAGTCCTGCCTCTTCCTGGTCATTTACAAAGTGCAACCATTGAGTAATTCATGTCACATCATTATATAGCTTGCAATCTGCATCATTTTTTCTATTAACCTTGTAATTTTAGATTATTTTAGGCTTATAGCATTTTTATGCAGTATAGAATTCCTCCATACCTCATACTCAATTATGGTAGTATTAAGGTCTTCCATTAGTAGGGTGCATTTGTTGCAATTAGTGTACTTCCACATAATTTTTAGCTAAAGCCTATACACATACATAGTTTTTAATCTAATGTCCTTTCTCTGATCCAGAGCAAGTGACATATAATGGTCACATCTCCTGAGGTCCTGAGGAATCTCTTGGCAGTGGTAATTTCTCAGTCTGATTTTGATGGCCTTGTCAATTTGAAGCTTACTAAACCTGTATCTTTTCAGAGGTTTTCATCACTAGAATAAGCAGAGGCAACTGTATTTTGGAAGAAGGTATCAGTAGTAGGCTTATAGGCCTTGAAATCTGTCCTGACTTATTAAGCAGTTATATGGCTTTGTTTGGGCACTGGTAGTCTGTGATTCTTGTGGAGCAATGGTTCTCAATTTTCCTGATGATGACATCGAAATGGGGAATTTTGGGAAGCACAGATTTCCAGCCTCTGCCCAGACATCTTCAGCAATAGGGCTTTGCATTCTGTGCCTTTTCTTTTTTTAATATGGTTGTTTGCTTTTAATATAAAGCATGGCTTGTTCGTATCAGTAACGAAGTATACATATAAAGATTTTAAAGAGTAACCAAAAGTCCCAAATGAAGAGGAACTGTCTTTCTTATCAGACAATTTACTTAACCATTTCTTAGGAACATTTTGGTTACTCTTGTTTTTATTGCCCTTTGCTTTTTTGTTTGCTTTGGGATTTGTGGAGTTCCCCAAGATATTTCAGTATGTCTAAAAATTTATAACCCATGAGTATAGAAATAAAAATTTGGTTGTTGGGAAGTAGAATGCTTCCAGAGTGCTGAAATTTAATGTACAACTTGAAGGCTCTGTGCCTCCCACCTGAACAGGCCAATCCTAAAGCCACTGGATGGACAGACATCTCCACAGATAGCTGTGACAGCCTTAAGGGGGGTTGTTGGAGCCCAAGAGGCATGAGGAGAGGACCCACACTGGGATGGGGACACCTACAATGGGAATCAGAGCCCAAGTAAGTAAGTATGGTGTGTCTGATATGGCTGATGGTAGTCAGAGCCTGAGTGTAGGACATACACCTGATTGACAGGGGTAGATAAGGGGTGACAGGAGGTTGGTTACATATAAGGTGACTAATCAAATAACTAGAATAAGAGTAACATTTCCATAGTTGGTGAAAGTGGTTATTAATGTGAAAGGGAAAAGGATAGAATAAGCCCTGAATATCTTATAATTAGAAGATGAACTTATAGATTTAAATACCTAATTTGTTTTATGTGCTGATGGTTATAGACACTATATATAATATACCAAAGAAATGTACATAACTACTTATATACACCTATGCATATTGCAATATGTAAAATATAATGCAACATGTAAATGTGTGGATGCTGAGTAGCCCTGGAAGCAGTGACCCTGCAGTGGCAATGGGTACACCAAGTGCCCAGATCTTGGCTTTAGTACCATTTTCCACTAAAAAGAATCAGGGATCCTTAGAGAAATGACTGATTTCAGGGCTAGGACAGGCAAAGAACATGATGAGCCTAATACATCTTGTGCTAGAAATAAGGGAAGTGCTCTAAGAATGATGAGGACATGTCCAAAGGACACAGGAGCAGGCTGAAGGGACTCTACTGAAATTGGGGACAATTTGAACATCAAAATAAATAATGGCAATAACAGATTACATCCCTTCAAGTAAATAGTAAATCTAGATCTCATACTGAGAAAAAGAAATCTGTGAACAAATGGAACATTTGATGAAGGGCTATTTATATTGCTTAAAAGTTCCTCCTATAAAATATTTGTTAATTGAAAGAAATAGAGAGAGTGACTTCACAGTGGAAAAGCTAAGAAGATAGCACTTAAACCAAGGTATCAAAATAAACATCATAAGCAATGGCTTAAGTTGAAACTGTGTGCCATGTGATAATGCAATGAAGAGAACAGACCATTATTTCTGGGCTTTTCTGCTTGTATTCATTGTGTATCTTAAGCCAACAACTTGCTATGTTATAGTGTCAGGAATCTAGGAATGGCTTAATGTGGTGGCTCTGTTCAAGGTAATAAGCACCGTTCAAGGTCGGCTCTAGCTATGACCAAGACAAGGCTCAGTTGGGTTTGAGGGTTCTACTTCAAAGCCCCCTCACTTGGCTGGCAAGCCTCAATTTCTCACTGGTGGTTGGCCAGTTCCTTGTAAGCCTGTCCATAGGGCTTGTTTCCCTCAAATCAAGTGATTTAATAGATTGATTTTATTACCTAGTCACTTTATGCTCTTTTCTTTAGTTTGGACACTAACCTTGCAAAGGCCTATGTGTTAAAGTTTTGGGTCCCCAAGCCATAGTGTATTGGGGAGGAATCTTTTAAGAGGTGGTGCCAAGTGGAAAGTTCTTGAGTCATTTGAAGGTATGCCCTCAAAGGTTTGTTTCTTTTAAATTTTATTTTATTTTACTGTAAAGATGCTGTACAGGGGGTGACAGTTACATGAGAAAGGCAATGAGTGCATTACTTGTCGATCAATGTTACCCCTTCCTTGTTGTTGTCCCACTATCCCTTCCCTCCCCCACCTCCCACTCTTCCCCACCCCACCCCATCTACCCCCGCCGTCCCCCTAAAGTTATACAGTTTGTTTCCAATATACTGTCCTGTGGGTATCCTTGTTGCAATGGGTCATCCTGTGTCCTTGTTTCAGCATTTTGTTATTCCCCTTCCCCTCCCCAGATCAGACAAATGTATATATAAGATGCAGGGTACCAAAATCAAGTACAGTGACAACAGGTTTGTTTCTTTTTTGCTCCCTGGCTTGGGATCTAAACAGATTTGCTCTCCTTGAGAGATGCTGCCTCACCACAGGTCAAATGGATTATGGTCTGGAACCAAAATTGTAAGCAAAAGAAAACCTTACTCTTTACAAGTTAATAGTCTCAGATACTTTGCTATAGAACTAGAAAGCTGGCTGAAACATGGAAGAATACATAAGGGTATGAATAACAGAAGTGGAGCCCATTTTAAGGTTAGCTATCACACTCACCCTTGATTGCTCCAATCATTCTCTCCTATTACCCTGGTTTGTGTTTTCCAGAACATGTATCCAAATATGAAATGATCCTATTTGTTCATTAGTTCAGTACTTGCCTGCCTACCCTAGAAAAGGATCCTGGAGGATTCTGTCAATTTTGATGTTTACTGCGTCCCCAGTGTCAACAGTGACTGACACGCAGTAGTTACTTAAATGAATCACCTACTTTTTATTTCAAGATGTTATAAATCAGTTATTAGATGACTTATATGGCATGTGATAATGACAGAACGGGATTCACAACTTGAATATAGTAATAAAAACCAAATTGATATCCAGTCTTCAAAACAAATAGCACATGTTATTCTAAGTGTCAAGAGCTTGAAAACCAAGGAAAAGTGAGGACAAGTTCAGAGTGAGGGAGACTAAGGAGACATAACAATTAAATGTGACAGGAGATTCTGGTCTAGATCCTCCTCTAATTAAACACACTATAGGGACAACTGGCAAAAGCTTGAATGGGTTCTGAGGATTAAATGGAAGTGATATATTGCTGTTTATTTTCTGATTTTACTTATATTGTAATTTTATACAAAATTCCTATCTGTACTTCACATGAGAAGATAGAGACGTTACAGAAGTGAATCATAGATCTGCAATTTTATTTCTTTGTTTTGTAAGTGCAACTTTTAGGTAAGCTTGGGATCCTTTTTAGGGGAGGGAGGGATTCTTTTCAAATTAAAAGGTGCGCAAATTCTGAAGACCTATGAGAGAAATTTAGAGTTCTATGAAATCTAGAGTTCTGTGAAAAAATCTGTTTTATAGGTCAGGCATGAGTGAATACTGGTATCTTACCATGACTGAATAATATTAGAAAATTCCAACAACCTAATTAACACTGAAGATAATGAAATTCTGGCTTCAACAGAAATATAAAATAATCCTCAGTGCCCTTTTGAATCTCACTACTGCAATCCCTCAGCTGCCCAGGGTCCCTGGCCTCTGCTTCTCTACTTTTTTCCATCAGCTTAGAGACTCTTCTGTGTCATTCCTATCTTAGAAAAGTTCCCTTAGGTTCAAACTCCTGTCCAGAAAGTTCCACCTCTTTGTACCCTTTTACAGAACAACTGGTGAAAGAATGTCTCCTCACGCTGTCATCTTACATGGCCACCACCCATAGAAACTTGCTCAGTAGGTTCCTGTTGCTTAAAGGAATAGTGAGCTTGCTGCTTACTCCTTCCTTCTAGAAATACCTTCTCTGGGCTTCAATAAAACCACATTCATCTTGAGGGTCCTATTTTCCCTCTGCTTACATCTTTAATTCACAGTCCAGAAAACACACATTGTCAGCTTTCAGAAAGGTGAGTCAGACAGTCACTGCTAAAGTCCTCAGCAGCTTCCACTGGATGGGTTCAGAACCTCAACTAAGCTCCTGTGAGATTAGGTATGATATGATCCCAACCCATGCCACGCTCCATCCTATAGCACTTCCTCTGTGGTGCTCTTTGTTTACTGTTTGTTTTCCAAATGTGTCTTTGGGCATGTTCTTTTTGCTTCAAAGGCTCTTCCCCAGTTATCACCTGGCAGACTCCTTTTCATTCAGATTGCAGCTAAAATGTTAACTCCTAATTTAAAACAGTACCTGTCTGGTGCCTGCCCCAATGACTTTCTCCCATTCCCTTGGTTTGTGTTTGTGTTCTTCAGGGCATTTATCTTAATATGAATTTGTCTTGATGGCATATTTACTAGTTCATTGCTTATCTGTTTCCCCTAAAACCATATCCCCAGGTATTGAGAACAGTGCCTGTCACATAGTCTTTACTAAATATCAGGGTATATATGAATTGTGTACTTTGTTTGGACATGTGAGTGATCTAGCTGTTATAGAATTTGTAGCTTCAATTATAGACTTATGGAAAATTTTTATTCCAAATTTCCTTGGCAAACCATCAGTCCAAGTGAAAAAAACCCCACAATAGAGCTGTAGAAGGTCATCCAGACTCTGCTTAAATGCTGTTGGTAATGGAGTAACTCAGGACTCAACAATGGAAGGCTTATATGTCATCACAGATAGCTCTAATTGCTGGAAAGATTTTCTCTTCATTGACCCTCAATCTTCATCTCTATATGTTCCACTTAGTGGTCCCCAACACAACTGAAGAGCTGATTAACCTGACAGCAATTCAAATGTGACTAGATAGAAGGATTGATTCCATGACTCCTAATCCTCTTTTCTGTGATAAACACCTCCATGACATGGCATGACAAATTATCCACCACTGTACAAAAGAAGGGAACACAAAATTTAGGCAGCCTTTCAAAAAAAGTAAATATTCCTGAGCATCTTATCAGAGAAGTACAACATAAGCATGTTCATTTCTCATGGCTGTTTTCCTGTTCTCTTTACAGTCTGCTCTACTGCCTTGTGCTCCTTCTGATACTGAGGGAGGGGAACAATCAGCCAGCCAGGCCCACTTTGTCTCTTTCTTGAGACAAAGACTTATCTTTTTCAAAACACATGTGTGGCCCCATGTTTTCATTTTGGAATAAATTTTACATTTTAATAAGATGAAGGAAGAGTCTTGAGAAGTAATTACTCATTAATGAGGTGTGTGGCAGGAGCTCTTTGCTGAAGGTCTGAAATAATTCATTTTAGAAGTAGTGTAAGAGTGAAAAACCAGTTTGGATCTCACTCTCTTTGGGCTTCCCTGTGTATACAGAATGAAGATCTGCTGCTGTTAAACAGACAACAATTTAGAGACTATTTAGATTGTCTACGATGACTTGCACCATAGAGTAAGCACCATAATTATTACTGAATGGAGTGAGCAAGTGCATAAATGAACCAATGAATGAGAGCACTCCTGCCCTGGTCCACAATCTCACTTTATAGACAAGAGAGCCACGGTTCAGACAGACAAGAACTAAGCTTAACAATATCAGATATGGGCAGATTTCAGGGTTCCTGATGCTCTTTCTTGTTTTTTTTTCAGAAAGTATAGTTAAATTTTATTAAAAGTAGTAAAAGAAGCAATGTTTTATATGGCTGCAAGTCTTTCCTATCTGGCTTAACAGAATACTGGATTCTCAACTTCTGGATTCTTGTGTCTGCTGAATCTGTCAGGATTTGTTGTTTTGGTTGAAGTTTACAAAGAAAATCTGGCCTCATGAAGGAATGTAGTTGGAAGAAGTATGCTAATAGATTTTTGAATAATTGTGGATATTTTTCTTTGATACTACAACAAAACCTGACAAGTTTCTTAAAGGTCAGTTGCCATGTAGAAGTGAAAGCATGATTATCAGTGAACTTTTCATACGCTCTTATCTGAAAATCCATTGTTTTATCTTGCACCCTGCACAGGCAAGACATTTTTGTTTTTACCTACAAATGGGTTTTATCTTTTCCTTTTCTTCTTTCTTCCTTTCTTCTTTCCTTCCTCCCTCTTTCCTTTCTTTCCTCCCTCCCTCCCTTTCTTCTTTCCTTCTTCTACCCCCCTCTCTCTGTATCTCTCTATACTGTATGTGTGAAAGAGAGAGAGAAAATACTGAGACTTGAACTCAGGGCTTTGCTCTCTTGCTTGGCTTTTTAACTCAAGTCTGGTACTCTAACACTTGAGCCACAGCTCCACTTCTGGCTTTGTGATCATTTATTGGAGATAACAGTCTCATGGACTTTTCTGCCTGGGCTTAGACCAGTGATCCTCAGATCTCAGCTTTCTGGTGTGAGAGCTATCACTGCCTGAGCACAAATGAGTTTTTAAAAATAGCATGTGTCAGTCATATGAAAAATATTGGTTTACTGAGTTATGAATAGTAGCAAGTTTCAGCATATAGTATCAGAAAATCACATTTAAGATAGTTTCTCCTTTAGTGGCAGATACAAGTTTCTCTAAATTCTTAATTTTCACTTGACAGATCTAACTCTGTTATTGGTAATAAACACCGTCAATTATTTTCCTTAACGTGACAGGTTTGCTTTGTTCACTTTTGAGAAAGTGTCTGCCAAAAAGCCCAGTTTGAAGAAACACAGGTTATCTGTCAGTCATTATTTCAGTTGGTATTCTGTGTGTGAAAGAAGTGGCGAGCTGGGCTCATTCCTTAGGCAACTATACCAGTCCTTTTTCTTAAGACAACCACACTATGGTATGCCACAGAGGTACTTTGGGTACACAGTCTTTTCCATTTGCCATAAGCAGTACTAAAATGGCACATATTCAAGGCTTATTGAACACATTTTCACTGCTTCCTCAAAAGCCTCTGCATCTTCCCCCTTCTTCCTTTGCCATGAGTATATTAAATTTGGGTATTAGAAGGGTCTTAGAACCCCTAGGGATCTGCAGAGCATGTTTTGAGGGTGGCTACTTTATGCTTTACAGCTTTTCCTCTTTCTTCTTTTGGTGACAAGCTGCTAGCCACTTGCTAGCATGAAGATTTAGTCCTATCTATGATTCTTGTGGGAATCTGCACTTTGAGCTGCACTCACAGACATATAAACTAGATAAAAGCCAGGTGCCTCAGTCAGGAGGTCGTTAGGTTGATTTCAAAAAAATCATCTGAATCTGTTTCACAGTTGAAAAGTACTGGAATTGAATGAGTTATGAACCCATTCTGGTCTTCGGAAAATTGATTCTGATGATGTGTAGGTATCCCCTAATTCTCAAATGTCATCATCCTAATCTCCTTCTCTGTCTCCCTCTACTCTCCTTTTCCCTCTCCCTCTTCATCTCCTTCTCATCTCTGCTCTCTAAGTACTGCCTTCTTGTCCCTCTCTCTAGAAATCTGATTGTATCTTTATAGCTCTAGAAATCATTATGGACAGGCTTTGAGAGGAAAGCAGTATGTGAAGACTTGGGATGACATCAATTGATTTTCTTATTATGAGACTGTTGGGAAACATACCCAAGATTCCAGATATAAACCCAAATTAAAGGATAAACAGAAACAATAAACTTAATAAATTAAATAATTATATCATCAGAATAACATTTAGTTGAAATTGTTCAAAGCAAATAAGAGCAAACTCTTTGGGCAAATAAGAATAGAAAAGAGTCTAAAGACTTGGCCTGAGGCGCTTCAATACAGTTTATTTAGGATTTCTGAAAAGATAACTAAAATTGCATTCTTATCCTTTTCTATCCTTTAAACATTTCCTGAGGCTTTCAAGATTATCTGAACATTTTCCCAGCTCCATTATATTGTCAAAAAATAAATGTATTTGATAGCCAAGTGACAGTGGCTCACACATATAATCCTAGCCACTAAGGAATTTGAGAGCCGAGAGTCACAGTTCAAAGTCAGCCCAGGCAGACAAATTTGAGGGATTCTTGACTCCAGTTAATCACCAGAAAGCCACAAGTTGATAGAGTGCCTGCCTTAAAGGAAAAAGCCAAATGAGAGCCTTGAGGGCCTGAGTTTAAACTGTACTACTGGCACTAAATAAATAAAATTTAAACTCTAGAAAATCTTTTTAAAACTACATGACAAAATGACAATCAAGTTAGCTATTTATCTTCTGAAATCAGCCTAAAAGAGTTCATTTTTGAAGGAACACATTACTCTAAAGTATAATAGCTTAAGAAATATTGATTTTAACACTGAATAATGAATTTCTAACATTATAAAAAACAAAACAAAGGTTCAATTACTTTTTATCTTGTAGATAAGGACACAATACATTTTATGCAGACATTTTGGTGATGTCACAAATATAGAACAGAAAGTGTGACTTGTTAGTGACACTTTCCAAATGATATCAAACCACAATATATATATTTTTAATGAAAGGATTTAAAAAGTATGACAAAGGCAAAAACAAAACTATCTTCTTCTTCTTTTTTTTTTTGGCCAGTCATGGGGCCTGAACTCTGGGTCTGGGTGCTATCCCTCAGCTCTTTAGCTCAAGGCTAGTGCTCTACCACTTATGCAACAGCACCACTTCTGGCTTTTTCTGCTTATGTGGTGCTGAGGAATCAAACCCAGGGCCTCATGCATGCAAGGCAAGCACTCTACCACTCAGCCACATTCCCAGCCCCCAAAGCTATCTTTTTATTAGAACTCTATGTATTTGGAAACAACAAGCAAATACAAACCAGAAAACTATGGTTCTGTCCTAAGTATGTTGATCAAGGGATTATAAGAGCTTATTAAATGCAGAAGAGAATTCTCTCAATTAAGAGTGTCAGCAATTTGGTAGCATCAGGGAATCAAAAGTCATAAAACTGTGGTCCATTTTAGCCTGTCCTACTAATATAAAGCATCAGTTAACTAATAAGGAATGCAATAATTTATCAATTGAGAAAATTTATCCAAGGCCTGTCAAGAACTCAGAGTTGCTAGCTACATCAGAACTGAAAAGAAATCAAATTAAAATGAAAACTTACAAACATCTTTCATTTGTCCTACTATTTGCTTCAATTTGTTAATTCTGGCACTTCTCCCTCAATCTTTTTTATTTTTTTGTGCTAGTCTTGGGGCTTGAACTCAGGGCCTGAGCTTTTTTTGCTTGAGGCTAGCACTCTACCACTTGAGCTGCAGTTCCACTTCTGGCATTTTGGTGGTTAATTAATGCTAAGAGTCTCATGGGCTTTCCTACCAGAGAAGGCTTTAAACTGCAATCCTCAGATCTTAGCCTCCTGAATAGCCAGGAATACAGGAGGGAGACACCAGCACCCAGACTTTCCCTCACTCTTTTTTTTTTTTTTTGGGTCTGGTAGTGGGGCCTGAACTCTGGGCCTGGGCGCTGTCCCTCAGCTCTTCAGCTCAAGGCTAGCGCTCTACCACTTGAGCCACAGCGCCACTTCCAGCTTTTTTCTTTTTGCTTATGTGGTGCTAAGGAATCGAACCCAGGGCCTCGAGCATGCAAGGCAAGCGCTCTACCACTGAGCCACCTTCCCAGCCCCCCTCACTCTTAATTATTACATAACATTCCCAAATGATGTAAAGCTATTGAAGCCAAATACTATGCATTCATATTTTATTTAATGCTTTTGCCATACCAGGTGTCACAGTAGGAACTAGGGTTACAAACACAGATGAATCCTGCCCTCAGTCAACTCAGTCTTTTCAGATTAGTTTCAGAATCAGTCCACCACATAGTGGGTTTATTAAGGACTTTCTGGCTCCATAAAATCAAGAGGAAGGCAGAAAGATGTTTATCAAATATGAGCGAACCTTAAGATACAAGAACACAAGACTAGTTTCCATGATGTGATTCTTCTTTTTCAAAATAAAAATGAGTAATAATACAAAATATTACACATGGAAACTTACTTATATAATAAGGTGAGCTTTAAATATAATCAGTACTTATGGGGGTTACATTTGGACAAATCATATGTGAGAGCTCCAAGGAGTACTGAGTCACCCACAGACACAGTAACTGGATTTACATGTAAAACTGAAATGTGTTTTCTTGTATTTCAGTCAAAATTTTATCTTCACTGGAGACGTCCAGTAGATACTCTGAGAAAAGCAGGTTATAAACAAATCATCCCGGATACTCATTTCTCACTGGACAAAGGGAAAGGCTGGTGGGAAGCCAAGGTGAGAGTACGAGGCTCCTAATCACTCGATCTGCCCCAAGTCATCCCACCCACCTGCCATACACAGAACTGAAGGTAGTTTGGCAAATTTTACTGAAATTATGAAAGGCTAAGCCATTAGAAATCATTAGCTAAATCAAATGATGAGTAATGATACCCTTAAATGGACATTTAACATATCCAAACTTCTCCCCTAGGATTAACCAGCTTGTTCTTGTAAAACACAAGACAGTGTTTTATGTATAAAAATACATTTTAAACCCATAATAAATCAGCTATCACTAACTGGAGGATTTTTTTCACTTTAACATGAGCATGGATCTCTAAAATATTTATAAAAGCATATATAATATTTTATCCAACTTGGACACCTTTAAGAAAGTGAAAAGTTTTAACTTATTTGCTTACTTAATCAAGTACAGAAAACCCTAAGTTACTGAATTGTATTTAACTAAATTCTTCAAGTGTCAGAGGTATCACTTTGGATCTCCTCTTATTGTCTGAGACTCACCCCCTTGCTCCTGACTTGCACTTGCTATGTGCTGTGTGCTTGTATCTCAGTCAAGTCAAGTAAGCTTTAAGACTCCTGGCCTCTCAAGCCATTCATGCTGGCTCAATTCTATAATCCCAACTATCAGGATATTGAGGCAGAAGGGCCGTAAGTTCTAGGCCAGTCAAAGCTTTAGAGACAAAAACAAAACAAACAATTTCTTCTGGCTTCTCAAGTATGGCAAAGCCTAATCTATTACTGATTAGCCAAACCTTACATATCTTATCTACCTTTATAAAAACTGCTCCTATGAAGGTCAATTGTCAATATCACACTCAATTGGCATTCTTGGTATGTTCAATAGACACACTGACTCCAATCTGTTCTCCACACTATTTCTAGAGTGACCTTTCTGAAATGGGAATATAAGCCCCTTAGTCCTGTGATTAAAATTCTGCTTAGAGGGTAAGAGTCAGGCTCTTACCCAACATCTTCTCCTGATATTGTTTCTTCTTGACAGGGTCTTGTGAACTGGATGCACGCAGTTACTTCTAGGTCTTGCTGTGGTTTGAACGTGGATTGCCTCCCAAAAGTCTATGTGTTAGAGGTTAGTTTATTAGTGTGACAGTACTGAGTGATGAATCTTTTAGTGTAGGCTCTAGTAGGAGGCAATTAGGCATTTAAGAAGAATGAACTTAAAAAAAAAAAAAGGAAGGAAAGAAGGATGCTATCCTTGGTGAGTTTTCATAAAAAGAGCAAGCCTGGACCCTCCCCAGTCTCTCAATTTCTTGCCATAGCCCCTTCTCTCTTCCTGCCACTGTGATGCATCTGCCATGACTTACCAAAACTGAGCAGATGCTGGGCCATGCTCTTAAATCTTCAGAACTGTGAATTAAATAAGGCTTTTTTCTTTAGAAAGTACCTTGACTTGGGTATTTTGTTACAACTAAGACAGTGGTGCGTAGGACAGAAGCTCAAGACCATGTATCCATGTTAAGAAAGCCCGTAAGGCCTCATGTGAACCCATAAAAACCCCTGTGAATGGTATGCTCTGTATTCAACAAAATAAAACAGCCAATATACTACAATTAAAAACTACTTCTCATTTTAGATATCTTAAAATTAATGTGAGTCCCAACAACTAAATTTATTACTCTGTATGTTAACCTAATAATGAGTAATAAGCATAAAAACACAGTAATAAAAATAATACACTTATTGTTTTTTATATATGAAACCTTTCAGTACAGCACTCCTCTGAAGCTTTAACAAATTCATTTTGTTTCAATAAATTAGCTTCTTTAACAATAAAGAATAAGTATTATTGACAGATAATATTCAAATGAAAAAGTATTTATTTTTCTAAGTTGGCCCTTTATCTCTATCTTATATCATTTCCATTTTGACCTGTTGCTTTCTGCTACCTACTTCTCTCCTAAGTTTATCCCAGCTCCCAATTCTCAGAAGCAACAGGGTGTATTTTCTAAGGCTTGCATTTATTTTACTTACCACAGACTTACCATAGAAACCTCTCTGCTTCTCTCTGACTCTCTCCTTTCCTAATTAACCTCACAAAAACCACTTAACCACCAGAAAACTAGAAGTAGAGCTGTGGCTCAAAGAGGTAGAATACTAGCCTTGAGCAAATCAGGGACAGCACCCAGGCCCTGAGTTCAAGCCCCACATCCCACAAAAAAGAAAGAAAGGAAAAAAGCCCCACTCATACATAATTTCATCTATTCAAGAAACATTCAGTAAATGTCTAGATACCAGGAATAGAGTTCATTTTTTTGCTTAACATATTTGGGAGAACAGGTGTGCTCATATAAATCCAAACTGACCTTACCCACAATAAACACACTGTGGGAAAAGCTAATGTACACATGCTATCCATGAAGCAAATCTTGTCTACACTATATGCCACATATTGGTACTTGATTTCATTTAGTTTATGAATTCATAATCCCATAGTGGGTGAAGAATTGCAATCTTAAAAAAATACTACCCTAATATTATTTACTTATTTTTATTTTCATTTTTTTTTGTAGGTCGTGGGGCTTGACCTCTGGGCTTGGGCGCTGTCCTTGCGCTCTTCAGCTCTACGGCTTGAGCCACAGCACCACTTCCGGTTTTCTAGTGGTTTATTGGAGATAAGAGTCTCACGGACTTTCCTGCTGGGCTGGCTTTGAATTGCAATCCTCAGATCTCAGCCTCCTGAGTAGCTAGGATTACAGTCTTGAGCCACCGGCGCCCGGCAAGCCCTAATATTTATGAAGGAAATATTATTACATTTTTTAAATAAGCCCAAAAGTTGGGTGTTGATGATTCATGCCTATAATCCTACTTATTTTGAGATTAAAATATGGGAGGATCATGGTTCAAAGCCAACCTAGGCAGAAAAGATTATCACACCTCTTCTCAACCAATGGCTGGGCACAGGAATAAACACTGTAATCCCAAACTATTGGGAGGCTGAGATTGAGAGGATCATGGTTCCAGCCTAGCCCAAGAAAAATCTGTGAAATACCATCTCCACAGAAGGGAGGCTGGATGCAATGGCGAGCACTTGTGATCTCAAGAGCAGACTGGTCAGGAAAATAAGACCCAAAATAACTAGTGAGATGTAGCTCAAGTGGTGGAGCACCAGCCAAGCAAGCTCATGGCTAAGTTCAAATCCCAGTTCTAAAAACAAAAACAGCCAAAAAAATCCAAAACTAAAAATACCTTAGAAGTGACAGAAAAGAGAGGAGGGTAAAGAAGAAGAAGGGTAACTGAGAGGTAACAATTAAAGAAATGAGAGAGAAGCAGAGATAGATCATTAGAGTAGTATGAATCAGGGAGGAGTTGTATAGCTTTGGGTGTTTGGGATGATGATACAGATATCGACTATAGGTCTGAGTTTGTTCCACTTAGGCAACATACTACCAAACATTCAATATCTTGGGTGAAAGTTCCTGGCTTCCCCATCTAGTTTTCCATACTCCAATTCTGAAGACCTTGTTCTACAAGTTTCTTGGTCGTTATTTACTAACAATACTTTTCATATCTGGTAATGCAAATACCTATTTGTAAAAGGAAACCTAACATGCCTCATAATTTCAAGAAAAATTGGCAAGATGGTGAACAATCCAGAAATAGTCAATACATATGTACATGAACTTATTACAATTTTAAAATATACTAGCACTCAAAATATGAGATAATTTCAAGAATCTCATATAAGTCTAATTTCTATTGCTTTGGGCATAGCTTTAGAAATCTAAAAATGAATAGCATAGCTGACATTTTAAGAACCTGCTTAGAGAGTTCTAATTTAAAGGGCACACACATACACATACACAAACCAAAAACACTCTTGGCAGTTGCCATGACAACATAATGCAGTGCCTACCAAGCTCTTTGTTATCCTGAAGACACTGTGCAATACCACGATAGACTCTTTGCTAATTAAGTGGAAAAGGTTAAAAAGTCTAGCTCTTCATGGTTTTTCCTGGTGCTAGGACTCAAGAAAGCAAATACTAAACATTTTAAGAAAAAGAATGGAAAAATAATAACTGTAAGACCCATTTCATATCAAAGTAGAAATGGTGTTGGAAAAGATGAGAGAAATATTTTTGTATTCTTTGTACTTCATCACCTCCTAATAAGCCATATCATACTGTTTCAACAGAATGGTCACTTTGTATAATACAATTTAGTTAACAGTCTCTTATTTTACCAACATATTTAAATATGTTTTGGTCATAACAATTTCATTCATTTGGAGTCCATATTTCTATATGCTAAATAACAAAGAAAAACTGCTTTGAAACTAGTAAGTATATGACCACTCCCTACAAAGAAAGAAAATAAAGATATAGTGTATTCGCAAACTGCTTTGTTAAATGACAACTCCTTTGTAATAATAATAGTATAAAATTTGAATAGTTTCCTATTAGCCTCCAAAAAAATAGTAATGGAAGACAGAAATAAAGGATAATCTGTATAAGTCACTGTGATAAGACACACTTACTTTCCTTCCCCTTCTGATTAGCCTTCTCAATCTCCTTGATAGGGTTTTCTCTCTCTCTATTCTAGTCCTTAGTCCAAGAGCCCCACCAGGATTTGATCTAGACAGCGATCACTTAAGTTTCTCTTCTTACTCAGTTTCATCCTTCACCAGTAACTTCAATTATTACTCACAAGCATTTACATTCCCAACCAGGGCTCTCCTCAGCCCCTCCTTCTTGTTGCCACTTGAAAAGGTAGATCTGGTACTGTTGCAGTGCTCTGTACCTCAGCACATTACAGCTTTTAATGTTCCTAGCACAGACAAATTTAGTAACTATCTGCTGAAGTCAAATAGTCAAATAGTCAAACCTGTTATACAAACCAAAAACCCTAAGTCATCCTTGATAATGTCCTATTCCTCTTCTCCATGAGTGAGGACTCAAGTCCTGCTCGTATTCTCAAATCTGTACCACTGTCAGAGGCTTCACAGCCACTGCTCACAGGCATCATTCTTGGCCTGTTGTGATAATAAAAGTTTCTGAACCAATAATCAGGAACATGCAGGTATAAGACACACAAAAGTTAAGCAATCAATACCTATCAAATAAGCAGTTTATTGACCAAACTGATAGTTGTTCTAAGAAAAGGAAAGTGAACTAGACATTAACCAGGTGCCAGACATTGACCTTGACAGCTCACACACACACTACCACTGATTGTCCCAACAAGCAGAGAACAATGATAAATGTCAAGAAGATGGTTACGATCCTATTATATTAAAAGCTTGTAGCAGACACGGTCAGAGGCATTTTGGATTTATCATCTAAGGCTCACCACCCTCCCTTGGGTGGTGAGCCTTTTTCAAATCAGGAAAATTAGCCATACGGTACTATAGTTACTTGCTCAAGGTAACATACCAGAAAATGGTACTACTTGAACACAGTTCTGTTTAAGAATTTATGAAACACTTGTTTAACTTATCCCAAGTTGCTAGAACTAACAAAGACATCCATAAACTCAAAGGTCTGGTGTTGAATTTGAGAAGTGTGTCTCCAGGGTCAGAGCTGTTTCATCATCTGATTTCTACCCAGTGTTCACAGAAGGAAGTCTCTGCCCACTCCAATTCCTGTATATTCCAAGTACAATTAATGTTGCTGTCACTGAGTCCCCCTCAACTCCTCCAAAAGACTGTTTCACTCAAATAAGGAACCAAGAGAAGATCTTCAGTCTAATTACACAAACTTGGTGATATTTTTCTTAACAAGCCTCAAGAAAGCAACATGAATGGTATCAATAAAAAGGCTTTTTGTTTCGTTTTGTTTTTTAACGCTTAACCCAGTACTTACAGTTTTATAACTCCATCTGAGCACCTGGAACAGAGCTGTTGGCTGTTTTTGTCTTGTTTATGTTGATTCTGCCCAAGCTGAACAAATCTACAAATTACAATGGATAAAAGTAAGCTAGAGAAGGAAGGATCTGAAATCAATTCAGCTCACAAAAAATGATGTAAAGTGTTAAATGGCAATAATATGCTTGCTTCAGAAAAGAAAATAAGAGCACCCTTTGTTTTTTTAATGTTTTTTATTATAAAAATACTGTACAGGGGCTGGGAAGGTGGCTCAGTGGTAGAGTGCTTGCCTCGCATGCATGAGGCCCTGGGTTCGATTCCTCAGCACCACATGAGCAGAAAAAGCTGGAAGTAGTGCTGTGGCTCAAGTGGTAGAGCACCAGCCTTGAGCTCAAGAGCTGAGAGACGGTGCCCAGGCCCAGAGGTCAGGCCCCACAACCAACAATAACAACAAAATACTGTCCAGAGGGGTTACAGTTACGTGAGTAAGGTAATGAATACCTTTCCTATTGAGCATTGTTACCCCCTCCTTTGTTTTTCCCCTATCATCCCTTCCCTCCCCACCTCCCCAATTCCTCCCTCCCTCCCCCCAAGTTGTAAGTAGCTCAGTGGTAGAGTGCATGCCTCCCCCCAAGTTGTAAAGTTCATTTCAACATAGTGTCTTGCACATCTCATTGTTACAATGGGTCAACCTGTATCCTTATTTCAGCATTTTGTTATTTCCTTTCCCTTCCCCAAATTAGAAAAATGTATACACAAGATGCAGGGCACCAACATCGAATACAGTGAAAACAGGGGTTATACTGTGGGGAAGAACATACAAGAGAAACAAAAAAAATCACATAGTACATTTTAAATATGTTAAAAACAATAGCAAGAAAGATAAAAACCACTTGTGTGGTTTACACTCCCACCAACAATGCAGTAGGGTTCCCTTTTGGCCACATCCCCCCAAGCATCTGTTGTTATTAGATTTCTTGATTCTAGCCATTCTAACTGGGGTGAGGTGGAATCTCAATGTTATTTTGATGTTCATTTCTTTTATGGCTAGAGAAGCTGAGCATTTCTTCATGTGTCTATTGGCCATTCTTATTTCCTCTTCAGAGAAGTTTCTCCTTAAGTCTTTAGCCCACTTATTAATTGGGTGGTTGTTTCTTTGAGGATTTGTTGTTAGGGGTTTGAGTTCTAAGTATGAGACAGACCCTTATCTGTTGTATGGCTAGACAACAATCCGTAGGCTTTCTATTGATCTTGCTAGCTATGTCCTTTGCCATGCAGAAGCTGTGCAGTTTCATGCAATCCCTTTCATCCAACCTTTCTTTGATTTGTTGTTTCTGGGTCTTTATTAAGAAAATTTCAGACTGTGCCAAGGAGCCCTAGAGTTTCTCCTATTCCTTCCTGTAAAATTTTCAGGGTGTCTACTTTGACTTCGAGGTCTTTGATCCATTTGGAGTTGATTCTGTGCAGGGTGATATATATGGATCTAGCTTTAGTTTTCTACAGGTGTTTAACCACATTTGCCAACACCATTTACTGAAGAGGCTGTCCTTCTTCCATTCTATTTTTTAAGATACCTTATCGAAGATTAGATGGCTATAGGTCTGTGGGTTCATTTCTAGGTCTTTAGTTCTATTCCACTAGTCCTCAGGTCTGTTCTTTTGCCATTACCAAGCTGTTTTGACTACTATGGCTTTGTAGTAGAGTTTGAAATTGATATTCCTCCAGCACTGTTCTTTCTGCTAAGGATTGTTTTTGCTATTTGGGGTCTTTTATTGTTCCATATGAATTTTTGGGTTGCTTCTTCTATTTCCTTGAAGAATGAGGTTGGAATATTGATAGGTATTGTATTGAATTTGTAGATAGCCTTTGGGAGTATTGCCGTTTCCACTATGTTAATCCTCCCAGTCCAGGAACATGGGAGGTTTTTCCACTTCCTAAGCTCTGCTTTAATTTCCTTTTTTAGGTTTTTAAAGTTTTCATCGTAGAGGTCCTTCTCTTCTTTAGTTAACTCCTAGCTATTTTGTTTTTTTGTGGGGCTATTACAAAAGGATTTGCTTTCCTGATTTCCGCTACACTAAGAGCATCCTTTGTAACACAAGACTTAGCTGGAATTTTTTTTTTTTTTAATTTAATTTTATTTTATTTGTGAACATACTGTACAGAGGAGTTACAGTTACATGGGCAGGATAATGTGTACATTTCTTACCAAGCATTGCAGCCTCCTCCTTTATCCTTCACATCCCTTCCCAGCCTCTCCCCTCCCCCCCTAATCCCAATCCTTCTCCTTCCTCCCTCCCCCCAGCCCCCCCCCCCCCCCCACCAACATTGTAAAGTTCGTTTTGGACATGACAACTTGTACTTCTCATTGTTGCAACAGGTCCACCTGTATCCTTAAACAACTGGTTTTTCCCCATCTCCTCCACAAGTTATACTGACATCAAATATAGTGAAAGCAAGGGTTATACTATGGGGGAGGGACATACAAAGCAACAAAGAGATAATCTTATAAATGTGTTAGAAACACATGCATGAAAGAAAAAAACATTAAAATACACATCTAAGGGTTCATTTTCCTGACATCACATTATCTGACCTTTTCCGCTTGACTCATACATATACTAGATATTACAAATAAGGGAAACCATGGGACCTACGTTTCTTTGGGCCTGGCTTACTTCACTTAATATAATTTTTTCCAAGTTTTTCCATTTCCTAACAAATGGGGCAATGTCATTCTTTCTGATGGAGGCATAGAATTCCATTGTGTATATATACCACATTTTCTTGATCCATTCATCTACTGAGGGGCATCTGGGTTGGTTCCATATCTTAGCTATGGTAAATAATGCTGCAATAAACATAGTTGTGCTGGTAGCTTTAGTGTGGTCTTGTTTGTAAACATTAGGGTAAATGCCCAAAAGTGGGATTGCTGGGTCATAGGGGAGCTCTATGTGGAGTCTTTTGAGGAACCTCCATACTGCTTTCCAAAGTGGTTGACCAAGTTTACATTCCCACCAACAATGAATTAAGGTTCCTTTCTGTCCACATCCCCTCCATTAGCTGGAATTTTTTTAGAAGGATACATCATTTTGTGTAGCATGTAATTCCTAACCATGGACATAAATCACATGTATACTTTTGCCTTCTATGACTTAAATGCTATGCAGAAATTGAGCCAGGCAGATGGTCCTATAGGGTCTCCTCAGGAAGCATGAGGTGAAGCTGGCAATGAAATTAATGACATGCAAAGGGTGGGCAGGCTAGGAACCAACCTCCACAAAGCATCAATGCTGCTGGGAACCTAGGACATGCGCTCAATTTCCTTAGGCCAATAGATTCCTCCTATTCTTGTATCTTCCCACCTATTAACTATCTCTGAGTGGAACACATTCAACCAAGATGGAGGGGCCAGCTCATGAGCAGCATGTCAAGTCATCCCTCCTCAGAGAAGACCTGAACAGAATTAATCAGTGTTAAGCTAAGACACACTGTCCCCTCAGAGTGGTGATGTTATAGTTTGTTCTTTGTGTCCACAAGTCTACAGGATTAAAGAGCTGATTCTCTTTCCATTTTGCTATTATCTAATATATTTCCTTTGATGAGCATGGATAATTTTTATCATTTATTTTTCATAAGCTTTTCTAAAGGTCAAGAAAAATGCTGCAGAAGCTACCAATTATGAAGTCATTATAGTGCTACTGAAAAACTTCCATAGAGCTGACTTTTATCTTCAGCAGGTGACAGATTTTCATTCATCTTTTTGGCAGAATAATGTCACATATTATCAACTATTTGCATAGACTTTTAAACTTTCCAAATCAAATGCCCGATCACTGTCACTTTTTTTTAATTGTTGCAGGTGGATGCAGCTTTAAGGAAGTGAAAGAAACTTTCCGCTTGTCAAGACAACAAATCAAAGTCACTAGAAAACATAAGAGGAAGACAAGAAAAAGCAGGGCTCAATGCATGGAACAAAAGCAGAAAACTGAGAAATTCTCAGGAGTCTGGAAGTGCTCAGAGCCAATGAAGGAAATACAGTATAATTTCTCTTCCCCACAGTGTCCTGTGGTGGCCCAGTAGGAGCTATGATCTACAAGCCAGGCCAGGGCACTGTTGGTATATGCATAAACTTCCATGGGCACCAGCTTCCTGGGTGCAGAACTAGAGAGGTTTAGGCAACTTTGTGGGTTCTCTCTCTGCTCTGTGGATCAGAAGAATTACTAAGACAGTTCCAATGCGAGAAGAGTCAATTACTAAGACAGTTCCAATGCGAGAAAAGCCTTGACTGTCCTGTGGCCACCTCTGGCACAGCTACTCCCACAGAAGCTGCTGACATTTGGACCTTGAATGCTCCTCAAAGCCCCAGTAGTTAAAGGCTTATTTCTGGAGTAGTGCTATTGGTAGATGGCAAAAACTTTAAGAGGTGGGGCCTAATGAGAGGGTTCATGCACAATAGGGGTATATACTCAATGCAGAATGGATGACCTGATCTATTTTTCTTTCTTTTTTTATTTTCCAGCTATATGACAAACAGCTTTGTTCCACCATGCATGACACTGTCCCCAAAGCAACAGGGTCAAATAAGCCAAAAGAAATCTCTGTTCTTGGTAAGTTTGTTTTCTCAGGTATTTTGTTACAGTAATGGAATACAGAAGCTTCCTCTGACTATAACAATGCCCATGGAAGATGGAGATGAGAGAGGCCCACAAAGTCCTATGGGGGAAGGAAGAAGCCTAACAGGGGTAGTGTGCCCATAGGAAGTGGCTACTCACATAGAGGAAAGTAATGGTCAGGTCTATGTTACTCCACGTTCTCCCTAAGGTCTACATCATAAACAAGGCAGCTGAGAGGAACAAGGGAATACAATATGTAACAGGGACAAATCACTGAATGGCTCTCCACGCTTAGCCCATAATGTGGGATAATAGTCTCTTTCTATTATGGGTATTTAAAGAACAAATAGAAGGCAGCGTAATTTCTGCAGTATCAATCACAGACTCCAGTTCTAGATGGATTCCGCTGTCCCTAACAGTAATCGCTTCCTTACAGACATGCCGTTTCATACTTCTGAGACTGTTTCCCAGGAATACTGTGGCTGAACAAAGCCATAGAGGCAGTCCAAGACATTAAGGCTGCAAGTGAAAGTCATGCCTGAGGCAAGAGATACTTTTTTTAAAAAAAAGAAACTGCCAATTAGTGCTTATTTTTTTTATTAAGAAATTTACATATACCAAACCTGTATGACTTACATGGGACATAGTTCACTTGTTTTGTAGCCTTCTGAAGGCTTGTGTTAGGTGGTATTTACAGTGGTATTTGCAGGTTCTTGGGGATTTTGGAATGAACAATTATTTTGAGAACCTCCATGACTCTCCTCCTTAGCACATATACACACACAGATGATTTCTGGGAATGCCTTTTGTCTGATGGCTTCCTTCAATGAGATCTGCCTGGTCAACACATCTTGAACTGGCAGTATGGACCTTTCCCCCTTAGCCACCACTCCCACCTGCACCTAAAGCTAAAACAAACACCAGGTTCTCCGCTGTCATCTTTCCACATTTGTTTTGTAAGACAGTGCCTTGATATTAAGGATTTGGGAATACAGCAATGACTAGTGGCTCTACACGGGCAGTAACAAACATCTAAGCATCATAAATTTTTATCACTGAGGGCAAGCATCTTAGGTGCTAAGACCTTTAATTCTAAATACAAAGTAGTATTTCAGATTTTGATACCTTAAATGCTACAAATGTATTCTAAATGAGATTCATTTCTTTCTGCATTTTTATTTTCATTTTTAAAGGTCATATAGATATGATTATAATATTTTTTTCCTTTCCCCCTTTCTTTCTATGTGAAAGTATCTTACCTTGAATAAATGGAGAAATCTTCCTCAGAGAGGCTATCTGAGAGATTAATTCCATACACTTCTTTCATGGGTTGAACCAAATTCTGGTTTAAAAAATGGAAACAGAACTTTTTGACATCCAGCATATTGATAATTTCCAAAAATGAAGAAAGTAAGTCTAGAAATTTTTCTATAAAAGCAATCATAATGGTTTCCCCAACCTGCTCATTCAACTTCTTAGTTTATGTCTTAAAAAAAAAACAAACTCTAGACCCATTGCAACAATAACATGTACAAGTCGTTATGTTGAAGAAACGAACTTAACAACTTTGGTGGGGGTCGGGGGAGGATCAGGTGGGGAAAGAGGAGAAGTATGGGAAGGGATGGGAAGGGGAAACAACGAGGAGACAACAATGCTTGATAAGAAATGTACTCATTATCTTGCCCATGTAATTGTAACTCCTCTGTACATTATTCTCACAATAAAAAAAACTCTGATTTCCATTTCCCACTAAAAACCAGTGTATTTTGATTTTAAAAGCACGTTAAATAATTACATTTGTTCCTGTATAATGCAGGAGTTGGCATTTTCTATAAAATGCCCGATAGTATATATTTCATGCTCATTAGTTTTAATCAGCTCTCTTGTAATTATTCACCTGTGCTGGTATAGTACAAAAACAGTTGCATGTAATATGTAGGCAGGTAGGCAGGGCTAGGTTCCAATAAAGCTTTATTTACAAAAAAAAACAGGCTGGATCTGGCTGATCAGTCAGACGCTGCCAATTCTTTGTGTAATAAATTCAGATCTCATTTATTTGTCTTAGCTATTTCTAGATGACTTAGCTATTTCTAGAAAGCAAATTTCCTCAAAGCTTGATTTGGTTCTTCAGTTTATTGTTGTTTGTTTCCAGTTGTACTCCTTTACTGTAATATGAACAGGGTAAATATCCCTCTGAGGGTTTTTAAAGATTGTGTGAGACAGGTCTAAAACCTGCTCAGAGTACAGGAAATGAATACATGGACCTCAAGTAGATGGGCTACTCAAAGGAAGGCAGGATGGTCAGATACCTGTGGCTCACCTGTAATCCTAGCTACTCAGGAGGCTGAGATCTAAGGATTCTGGTTTGAAGCCAGCTCATACAGGAGTCTGTGAAATTTTTATCTTCAATTAGCAACCAAAAAGCTAGAAATAGACCAGTATCTTAAGTGGCAGAGTGCCAGCCTTGAGCAAAAAGGCTAAGGGACAGCACTTAGATCCTGAGTTCAAGTCCTAGTACTGGCACAGAAACACACAAAAAGGGCAGAATATTCTTTAAAATTCTGAGGTGGTAAGAATTCACAATTACAAAGGGGAGCAAAACCACTAATTCTATTTCAAAATAAACCATTTTCAAGTCTATGCTAAATGTGGTCAGCTTATAGGCATAAGCCTCAAGCAGCACATATTAAAATGTATGAGTGAGATGACATTTTCTTACTCTCAGCCTTTTAATGAAAGCAGAATTTTAAAGATCATCCTTAGGGCCTCAGGCTGAGTCACGTGGGCTTCCTTCCCACACACCTCAGTGGCTTTGGTGCTGTCTCCTGTGTCAGTCATCTTCACAGGGGTGGAGCGCTGAGACACAGACCCCTCATCCTCACGGTCTGTCCCAGAGTCATCCTCAGAGCTGCTGGACACGGCCTCCTCACTGGGGGGTGGCGGGGCACTGGCTGCAGTTTTCCGCTGCAATACAGCTTCTTCTCGATTGCTTTTATTTCTTTAAAAAGAGGAACAGTGGATGTGAAGCCTCTTTAAACTGAACCTTCAATGGTCATTTTGTATTGAAAATGACTGAGAAAGTAGTTTCTGAACTCACCATGTGCTAAGTAGGAAAGCTCAGTATTTCTTTACTTATATGTGCCAATCTTATATGCATTTAAACTAATTATAAATTTTAAAAATAACCCAAAGTGTACTTGCAGGGTATAGAAAAGTCTCCTCAGCACTTGGCTACTGTAACTTCCTTTAGCAACTGAAATCAATACTTTTAAAGTTTCTGGAAAAGTATGAGAAAACTGTATGTTTGAGGCATTAGTAAAATTCCCTGTAACTTGCAAAAGCTTCAAGAAAAAGCCAAGAGAAAATCCACATGTTGTCCTTATCAACCACAGTGTACTGAAGTAATCAACTGCAGAACATCATATGATTTTTAAAGTTTCTTGTATTTATTAGTGAACAAGTACATTCATTGAACAATGCCTCTGATAGTTGAGAACAAATGGGGAGGGAGAGATGAAGAAAATAACCTGTACAAGTATTTATTGTATTTACTTTTATTTTTAGGGCCAAGTTTGCTAGTAGCAAAAAAGTGTTTTATAGTAATACTTTTTTGGCTTTTATAAAAATGTTTAATAGTTCACATTTGTTAAACGTTTTTCTGTAATAAACTAAAAATGCCATAGTAGTCTAGGAAAGGATGAAAACAATGCTATTTAACTGTGGGTTAAGATACTGTGGCGATCAAAGTTAACTTCTGACTTTTTGCAACTGAAAATTAAATTTGATAGGATTTCTTTGCTATACACTAATGAGGCTGGTCATTTACTTATCCCAGGAACTCTTCAATTCTAAACTCACAAGGATTTTTCTTTTAAATTCCTCTTAGGACCTGATCAGGACTGAACATAAAGCCATTTAAAGGCCACATAGTTATGCACATATGTACGTGGTACATCTGGAAAGTATTAGTGAATATCCCACAACTACATGTAACTAGAGTCCAATTAAGATCCCATACACATTTCCAAATTCAATTAGGATTCTGTATCTGAAGTCTGGCCGGGGCTTCTGGTTGGCATCCAGGGAAAATCTTAATCATTGGAACTAAGCAGGTTAAAAGAGGAGAAAGGAATTCTTCTGCCAGACACAACATATTTTACATAGTCTCTAAGCATGAAGATGTAAACATGGTATGTCTTCTTCATATTACTAGAAATAATAAAGTGAGTGTCTCCTAAAACAGTATCACAGCTACACATAAGAGAGTATAAGTTCTCTATCAGGGCACACAGGCTTTTATGTTTCTTAGGATGCTCACACAAAAAAATACAATTAATATACAATTTTACTTAAATATTTCATGTTGGGAAACAATGCCAGGTTTTTTATAAGATATAAAACATAATATCAGTTTATGTCATCTGTTATAGTCTCAATTTAAAATAAGTAAAATGTACTATGTTGCTGAAATTCCCATAAATTTTATTTTCACTACTAAACAATTTAATTTTAATGATCCTTGTGCTATTAATGAGCTATTCTATAGCTGTAAATAGACTGACCCAAATATGACTTGAAGTTATTAGTTTTTGGTGCAAATACTACTACAAATGCTATTAGTTTATAAGAATCTTTAAGATTTCATTCTATGTGCAAGTCTTACCCCAAGACGGATTTTCCAGTTTCATCTGGTTTCCGCACAGTAAATGGACTTGGATCTATGCCAACAGTCTTAGGCATAAAGTCACTAGAAAGAGATGGGAAAAAGGCAAAATACCTATGAATCTGTCCATCCAGATGATATTGGCTTTTATCTCTACTCACAGACAAAATATTCTTACTTATCTTCTAGAGCTACGTATGTTCTGAACCAAATGTCCAGGAAAGCTGCAGGTGATCAATGAAACTAGATAACTTCAATGTATGTAACCAATGTTCACTATGAATTCTCTATAGCCGCAAGGCCCAACAGTTTTGAATGCAATGTTTTGTGTACTGGAACATGGCTGTTACCTAACCATGCCTAAGATGCATACTACCTGATTACATATCATGATTAGTTCTGAGGTCAAATCAAACTCATATAAAAAAAACCCAATGGCCAAACACTAAGCTATTTAGTTTTATGGGCAATGTTTTTTCACTCTATACCATTAAAAGGGGTAGACATGATGATCAAAGCACAATGGTACAAGTTTGAATTTCAACATGTAACACCACTAGGAAACATTTCATAGAAACATTAATTTATCACTTACTGAGTTAAGCTAAAGGCTCTTCCTCATTATTGAAGGACTAATTTACTGTTACCATGGAAGGCAGACCAAGCTCCACAATAGATGCCAACAAAGCAAAAGTTCCAGGAGTTATGTTAAGACCTGTGGCTTCTGGAGAAGATACTGCTCCCAGGATGCCTAAATGCTAATTTGTTTATTTAGGAAAAGAAACTAATCTTGAATCTGACCTAAAATTTCTATTTTAAGTGTTTGAAATGTTTTAGCAATGCAGTCAGTTTAATTTTTTTTCCTTTTGAATATATAGTTGATCCCCATCATGTGCAGATTCCATGTGTGTGGTTTGCTTACTAACTAAAACTGACTTGCAACCCTAAATCCACATTCGTGGTGCTGTTTCAGTCACTTGAAGACATGTGCTTACAAAGAGCAGTAAAAAATCTGAGTCACCCAGCACTTATTATGTTCCCAGTGGAGGTGGAAGGAGGTAAGCTCTGCCTTTTTTTTCCCTCTCATACTGTAAATGAGTATCTTTTTACTCATCTACATAATGTTACTTTTGCACATTTTTTGTGCTTTCTGTTTGTGATGTCGTTTAAAATGGATCCCAAGCATATGCTGAGGCTAGCTAGTGTTTTTAAGCCCACAAAAAAAGCTGTGATATGTCTTCTGGAGCAAATGCATGTGCTAGATAAGCTCCACTTAGGCTCAAGCTAAAATGCTGTTGTAATGTCAACAAATCAACAACATCTGTATGAAATACAGTGTCTTAAATGGAAACACACACAAAACTAGGTTATGTATTGATTGGATGATAAAAATGTCCTGATCATAGGCTCCCAGGAAACAAAGTAGCAATTCTTCAGTATTTGCAGAACTTTATAGAACATAACTACCACAAATAAAACCAACTGTATACCTAAACTCATATACATGTCATTTATTCTGTTCTGAGTTTAAAAAACTCTAGAAATTACATTAGATTAAATTAGAAGTCCTCATTAAATTAGACTTTAATAGATTTAATTGAAAAACCAAGCACATAAAAATTTCCCAGGGTACTCATTATCTTGCCCATGTAATTGTAACTCTTCTGAATGGTATTTTCACAATAAAAAAAAATTTTTCCCAGGAGTGGAGGAGGGAAAGTGGGAGGAGGAGGTAAGGGAGAAGGGGAGGAGGAAAGTAGTATGACTTTCTAGATAGCAAGCTGGATAGTCAGGCAATAGCTAATTGATGATGAAATCCCAGCTTTCCTAGTGCAAAAGACAAGACAGTAATTTAGATTAGCTCTCAAGTTCTACATTCAATGAAAAATAATGAGTTTATACCAAATGGAAAATTAGGATAGAAGACAGCTTTTAACACATCAAAAGAGAGAAATTAACTGTAGTAGACAAGAGAAGATGCTGCCTCTTGAAGAAGGCCCCTATCACAGAAAATTTTCAACACATGGAGATCTACCATAACACAGCCTTGCAG
Source organism: Dipodomys spectabilis (assembly GCF_019054845.1). Classification (NCBI taxonomy): domain Eukaryota; kingdom Metazoa; phylum Chordata; class Mammalia; order Rodentia; family Heteromyidae; genus Dipodomys; species Dipodomys spectabilis. Next base: position 3,580,091 of record NW_024870678.1, on the reverse strand, counting down.
AATGTATTTCTGATAAAATAAGACATACCTTTATTAACTAGGGAAACTACAACTTCCAAATACTTACAGTCTCAGGGTACTCACAACATACCGTGCTGAACTTGTCATAGCCAAGCAAAAGGTATCATCAAAACTACTCAATTCATATGGCCGAAAGAACTCATTGTGGATATCAATTTCTTCTTCATGTCTGTGAAATTTCTTCACTATTAATTTCTTTAAGTTCGCAGCACAAATAACTAAGAGAGATAACTGCCTGTTAGTTGAACTGTCTTTAGATTATATTCAGCTACATTTCTGTGGTCACAGAAAACGTCTATGGTCAGCTCTGTGTGGGGACTCAGTATTGAAAAAGGCTCACTTGGTTACCATCCCTGGCACTTACTTGGAACAGAGAAAAAAATGCATGCACGGAAAACACAATTCAAATGTGTGTGACCAGCTCCAAGGAGAGAGAAGGGGCCTCAGGAAGTCCAGGGTAGGAGCAGGGAGTTAGTTCAGAAATCAGATTACTCATCTCTTTAAATTCCTTTTTACTGTTAACAATTCCCTGCATGCAGTCTAGTTGCAGCTATTTCAATATGTTTTGCTAATATTTAAATCATGTTAATGGCTACTGTTATGTTAGACAGTCAAAGTCCTTTTTTTTCTTCTAGAAAACCAGCATAAGTTATGATTTTGCCCAGGCTTTCAAGTAAGAAATAACTTCTAAGTGAGTAACTTATTAAGAACTAAAATTCTTCAGTAATCTGTTATGACCTCCTCACCCAAATTTGGGATGTCAAACCATGACTAGATGGAAGTCTTTGACTAAAGTGTTGCAGGTTGGCAGTAAACAAACCTTACTAGTTAGGATTACAAAAAAAAAAAAAAAAAAAAATTGGCATGCCTAAGGCCAGGAGAATTAGTAACAAAACTAGGATTAAATTATGTCTAAAATGAGAGACAGGTGCCCTGGTAGGTCATGCTTATATACCTAGCTAAGTCAGAGATTTGAGAATCTAATTTTAAGTTAGCTAGGGAAGACAAATCTCAAGACTCTTATCTCTAGTTAACCAACAAAAAGGTGGAACTAGAGGTGTGGCTTAAGTCATGGAATGCCAGCCAGGAGCAAAAAAGCCAAGCAAGAGCTCAAGTCTCTGAGTTCAAGCCCTAGGTACAGGGATAAATTGGAAAATGACTTAAATTTTGAAGTATTATTTTAATGTGTACAGCACATTTGAAAGTATTTAATAAAATTGCTGTTTACCTCTCAAGACAGATTAATAAAACTTAACATTTAACTTAAAATGATTTAATTTTTTTGTTTTGTTTTGTTTTCCAGATGTACTGGTGGTAGAACTCAAGCCCTGCTAGTCAGGTGCCCTACCACTTGAGCTATAGCCACACTCCCAGCTCTAAAATGAACTTGCATATACTTTTCTTTCCTTTTTTTTTTTTGTCACTGCTTAGATATAAGGAAAAAAGATTTAGTTTCTTCTTATGGCTGGATCCTTACTTCCTCATTATTTTCCCCAAATATGTAGAACTATTATCAGCACCCGTTCAAAATGATAAAATAATATATCAACTAAATATCTGAGATGTTTAAGTGTAGGCCACAATGCAAGGTATGCACCTACTTGGATAAAAAGTATACCACAATTCTTGCCCTTTTAGAAGCTAAGAAATGTTATACCACTCCATCTATTAAAATAACAACACAATTATAAATAGCTCTTGGTTTCTTTTTTTTTCTTTTTTTTTTTTTTTTTTGGATCCGGTTGTGGGGCCTGAACTCTGGGCCTGGGCGCTGTCCCTCAGCTCTTCAGCTCAAGGCTAGCACTCTACCACTTGAGCCACAGTGCCACTTCCGGCTTTTTTCTTTTTGCTTATGTGGTACTGAGGAATCGAACCCAGGGCCTGATGCATGCAAAACAAGCGCTCTACCACTGAGTCACCTTCCCAGCCCTCTTTGTTTCTTTTTAACAAAATATCATATGACAAAGATTCAATGATTCAAATTCATTTAGTATAATTATAAAATCTGTTAAGAGTAAAAATCAAAGGGGAACCAGAACCAGTTACCTACCTTCATCATAAGGTAATGGCAAATGCTTTATCACTTCTGGTGTCCACCAGTAAGTATAACTACAAAAAAAAGTATAATACAGGACAAATATAAATGCTGGTGTTCTACATAATTCATAGTCTATGGTAAAACTGCAGCTTACTTCAAAGTTATGTTTTTCTCTTTTAAAAAATGTGTTTGCAACCCGTTGCAACAATGAGAAGTACAAGTTGTCATGTCGAAAACGAACTTTACAACTTTGGTGGGAGAGGATTGGGTGGAAGGGCCAGGAGGAGGCTGGGAAGGAATGGGAAGGGGAAACAAAGGAGGAAGCTACAATGCTTGATAAGAAATGTACTCATTATCTTGCCCATGTAATTGTAACCCCTCTGTACAGTATTTTTACAATAAAAAATAAATAAATAAAAATGTGTTTGCTTTTGACAAAGTAAGTTAATTCTCTTCTCAGCCCCTTCCTGTTTCTCCATCGCAGATCCACTAAAATGATACCACGTTTTGCTAAAGAACAATTTGGATGTTCTAAGCCAACTCTAGGAGGTTACTAGTATCTCCCAGGGACTATATAACTAGTGACGTGATTGGACCCATGTCTATCAACCAGGACTCCCATGTACCTGGTAATACCAGAGTTAGATTATTTCATTACTTTACTACATATGTAACATCTCTCTATATTGTTTATTAAATAGTTCAACTAAATCAAGAAGGAGTACATTGAATAGTCCTAATGAAAAAGCTTCCCAAGAATATAGTAAAGGCCCCGTATTGTGTTTTATTTGTTTTGCTGATACCAGAGTTTGAAAATAAGAGTCTTTACTACTTGAGTGCTTTACCACTTAACCCATATATATATATATATAAAAAAATATATATAAATATATATATATATATATATATATATATATATTTTTTTTTTTTTTTTTGTCAGTCGTGGGGCTTGAATTCTGGGTCTGGGCACTGTCCCTCAGCTCTTCAGCTCAAGGCTAGCACTCTACCACTTGAGCCACAGAGCTACTTCCGGTTTTCTGAGTGGTTTATTGGAGCTAAGAGTCCTACCTTGGCTGGCTTTGAATAGTTAGGATTACAGGCCTGAGCCACCAGCGCCTAATTCACCCATATTTTGAGTCTTGTTTTTTGTGTGGTAGTCCTGGGGTTTGAACTCATGGCCTGTCACTGTCCTTGAGTTTTTGTGCTCAAAGTTAGCACTCTACTACCTGAGCCACAACTCTACTTCTAGCTTAAAACAAAATGATGGTTAATTAGAAAGAGTCTCATAAACTTTCCTGCCCTGACTGGCTTCAAAATGTCATGATCCTCAGGATGTGAGGGCCATCTGGCTTTCCTTCCTTTGTCACCTACTCATGACCAGGGTTGATTCTGCTGATCTGGCTGGCTGAACAGGTGTCCTCTTCCTCCCCAACTGCTCCATGAGAAACCCTCTTGAAGTAGCATGCTAGATTGAAGAGGATAACCACCCATGATAGAGGAATACTGGACTTCAACCAAAGGTATATGAGTAGCTGTGCTCCACTGCTAGAACCTCTAAATAAGCTCTCAAGCCATGATTCTCAGATCTCAACCTCCTGAGTAGCTAGGATTATAGGTATGAGCCACTACTTCCTGGCTTCTAGTCTTGCTTTTTCCTTGGTATTTTGGAGATAGAGTCTCATCGACATTTCCGCCCAGACTAGCTTTCAAACTCAATCCTCTGGATCTCAGTCTCCTGCATAGGTAGCACTATAGATGTGAGTCATGAATAAGCCAGTTTATTGTTACATACACACACACACACACACACACACACACACACATACATATTTGCTATTTGTTTATAGAGGCCAGACAGGGTAAAGAAGGAGTATTTCAACTGTCTGGATTTCTGCTCAAAGACACGTCTTCTGTAAGCACAGAATCTGAAAGAATTCTGAACTACCTTCCTCTGAAAACTCAATTTAACTCTAAATTGAATTGTAATGAATAGGTATTTAGCTCTCTGTCAAACTCTAGATTCTTAGGAACAGGAAATATGAACTAGATATCAAAATTTTCATTAAGAAAAAGATTTCCAACAGTTAAAAAAAAGTATGAACTTTAGAACTTGGGGGGAAGAGAATTGAGGGGGGAGAGAAAGTGGGAGAAAAAGAGGGAGGGGTAACAATATTGGACAAGATATGTACTCATTACATTGTAACTGTACTCCCTCTGTACATCACTCTTACAATAAGATTTTTTAAGTCAATGGGGGAAAATCACTAAAAAGATAAATTTACATATGTGACCTTTAAAAAATAAAATGTTGATAACAATAAAATTATGATCACAAACAATCCCAATTATGAAGAAATAGAGGAGTATCCAGATGAAGCTAGAACTCTCCTAGAAACAGCAAGTAGAATCCATACTAAGAAAGCCAAGTAAAGGAGCAGGAAACAGTGGACTGGGAGGTGAGAACAGAGCTCTGATAACAGAAAGTGCTTCCAAAGTTCTATTTCACACTTGAGGTGTTTTTTTGAGCAGTGTTTGTCAAAAAACCACTGCGTACAGGAATCACATGAAGATCTTGCTAAACAGTAGACTCTGAGTCTGTAAGTGGGGCCTGAGACTCTGTATTTATGACAAGCTGCTAGATGATGCTAAATAACTGACCTCAAACCATCTTCTCAATAGTAAGGTTTCAGAGCATGAAAATAAGAGAAAGGATATATCTGCTGCTTGTAAAGAATTCATTCAATTCTTCCACATTTATTAAGCACCTTTTATGTGTCAGACACTTTTATTTGTTGCACACCCCATGCTGAAAATGACAGAAAAAGTAGAGTGAACTTCATTCCAGTTTGTATCTTCATGAGCCATGCCAAACTTCATGTGTGAAGAGGTAACCATGCACAGACCAAGAAAAGGGAAGAAACAAAGCAGTCCTCTAACAGCATTCAAATGTCCTGCTGCAACTGATGCCAATAATATTAAAGGAACAGTGGATGAAAGCACTGAAAATGGCAAGAACAGTCTTGATGCTCTAAAGAGTGACAGAGTCCAAGAACCCAGCAAGATAACACAATCAAATATTAGAGATGTACTAAGTGATCTGAAATGAAGACCAGTTAATTCCAAAAATTCATATATAATCACTAAAATAAGTCACAAAAATTTAATTTTCATTTCTACTGGAAAATCATAGTGCCAAACCAGGTACACAAAAAGGTGTGTGTATAGCACCCATGTGTGTGAATGATCTGCATATGTATAACTACAATTCTGTGATTAACCTGGGAAGACAAGGAAAGTAGAGAAGGAATCAACTGGGATATGAGGAATTCCCTACAGAATAATAATTTGCAATTAGTAGTACTTCTAATTAGCTTGGTTAAGACAAAGAAGAGATAACCTTGATTAATGATTTGAGACATTTAACATAATGTTTCTCTAAGTAATATAAAAACAATTTTGAAAAGTTAAAGTCCTCTAAGTGCATCTCAGAAGCAAAGAAGCCCATGAGAAATGCCTGTCTTTGGGAGAATGAGCTGAGATAGAAGGAAGGAAAGAGGACTAAGGCCAGGACAAGGTCATCTTCATCATCTCCATCACCTCTGCTACCAGATGAATTTACTCAAGGGAAGAACAGCTGCAGCAGGAGAGAAAACTTACTTTGGGACCAGGGATTAGAGAACAGGAGACTGCATGTTAGTGTCATTTCCATCTCTGAAGACAGTAACATCTCAAATTCTCTTCTCCCTAGTATTAGGAGTGCTCAGTTCCAGGAGATTCTTAGAAATGTTAAAGGAAATGTAAAAATATGCATCCCCTAGCTAACTCATTGAAACAACATATGTGAATACGAATAAAATAATCAAGATAGAAAAATGGAGCAGAGATAATGATATAGTTAAGAGATATATAGCTATTTAAATAGTTACTAAGCAATTTGGGTGGAAGGAATGACCTGGTAGTATACCACAGAGTCCTGCCATCTCCCCAGTTCTAGTCAGCATTTTCTACCCAGGTCTTTTTTTTTTTTTTTTTTAATTGTGAACATACTGTACAGAGGGGTTACAATTACATGGGCAAGATAATGAGTACATTTCTTATCAAGCATTGTAGCCTCCTCCTTTGTTTACCCTTCCCATCCCTTCCCAGCCTCCCCCCCCCCCCAATCCTCCCCTCCCCCCCACCAAAGTTGTAAAGTTCGTTTTCGACATGACAACTTGTACTTCTCATTGTTGCAACAGGTCCACCTGTATCCTTATTTAAATGACTTGTTTTTCCCCTTCCCCTCTACAAATTATACTGACATCAAATACAGTGAAAGCAGGGGTTATACTGTGGGGGAGGGACATACAAAGCAACAAAGAAATAATCTTATAAATGCGTTAGAAACAAATGCATGGAAGAAAAAAACCATTTAAATACATATCTAAGGGTTCATTTTCCTAACATCACTTTATCTGACCTTTTTTGCTTGACTCATACATATACTAGATATTGCAAATAAGGAAAACCATGGGACCTATGTTTCTTTTCTACCCAGGTCTTGTATTGAGATCCAGATGTTCAGCTGATAAAAATCTGCCTTGGCTATCTACAAATTCAATGTGATACCTATCAATATCCCAACCTCATTCTTCAAGGAAATAGAAAAGGCAATCCAAAAATTCATATGGAACAATAAAAGATCCTGAATAGCAAAAATGATCCTTAACAGAAAGAACAGTGCTGGAGGAATATCAATACCAAACTTCAAACTCTACTACAAAGCCATAGTAATCAAAACAGCTTGGTACTGGCACAAGAACAGACCTCAGGACTAATGGAATAGAATTGAAAACCCAGAAATGAACCTAAAGACCTACAGCCATCTAATCTTCGATAAGGGAGCTAAAAAAAAATAGAATAGAAGAAAGACAGCCTCTTCAGTAAATGGTGCTGGCAAATTGGTTAACTACTTGTAGAAAACTAAAGCTAGATCCTTATATATCACCCTGCACCAGAATCAACTCCAAATGGATCAAAGACCTTGGAGTCAAAGCAGACACTCTGAAAACATTACAGGATGGAATAGGAGAAACCCTAGGTCTCCTTGGCATGGGCCAAAATTTTCTTAATAGAGACCCAGAAACACAACAAATCAAAGAAAGGTTGGACAAATGGGATTGCATGAAATTGCAGAGCTTCTGCATGGCAAAGGAGATAGCCAGCAAGATCAATAGAAAGCCCATGGATTGGGAGAAGATCTTCACTAGCCATACAAAGGACAAGAGTCTCATATCTAAAATATACCTGGAACTCAAAAAATTAAATCCCCCAAAAACAAATCTTCAAAGAAACAACTGCCCAATAAATAAGTGGGCTAAAGACTTAAAGAGAAACTTCTCTGAAGAGGAAAGAAGGATGGCCAATAGACACATGAAGAAATGCTCAACCTCTCTAGCCATAAAAAAAATGCAAATCAAAACAACATTGAAATACCACCTCACCCCAGTTAGAATGGCTATAATCAAAACTCTAATAACAACAGATGCTGGAGGGGATGTGGCCAGAAGGGAACCTTACTACATTGTTGGTGGGAGTGTAAACTTGTTCAACCACTTTGGAAAGTAGTATGGAGGTTCCTCAAAAGGCTCCACATAGAGCTCCCCTATGACCCAGTAATCCCACTTTTGGGCATCCAAATGATCACAAACAAGACCATAGTAAAGCTACCATCACAACTATGCTTATTGCAGCCTTATTTACCATAGCTAAGATATGGAACCAACTCAGATGCCCCTCAGTAGATGAATGGATCAAGAAAATGTGGTATATATACACAATGGAATTCTATGCCTCTATCAGAAAGAATGACATTGCCCCATTTGTTAGGAAATGGAAAGACTTAGAAAAAATTATATTAAGTGAAGTAAGCCAGGCCCAAAGAAATATAGGTCCCGTGGTTTCCCTTATTTGCAATAACTAGTATATGTCTGAGTCAAGCAGAAAAGGTCAGATACATTGATGTTAGGGGAATGAACCCCAAGATAAATATTCAAATGTTTTTTTTTCTTTCATGCAATTGTTTCTAACGTATTTATAAGATGATTTCTATATTGCTTTGTATGTCCCTCCCCCACGGTATAACCCCTGTTTTCACTGTATTTGATGTTGGTATAATTTGTGGAGAGGAAGGGCAAAAACAAATTGTTTAACTAGGGATACAGATGGACCCATTGCAATAATGAGATGTACAAGTCGTTATGTCGAAAAACGAACTTTACAACTTTGGTGGGGAGGGAGCACTGGGTAGGGGGAGGTGGGGAGGGAGTATGGGAAGGGATGTGGAGGGTAAACAAAGAGGAGGCAACAATGCTTGATAAGAAATGTACTTGTTATCTTGCCCATGTAATTGTAACTCCTCTGTATGGTATTTTCACAATAAAAATAAAATAAAATAAAATCTGCCTTGGGAAGAAGTTAGTATAGCATTCATTAATAAACAAGGATACATATTTAAATGTATTTTGTGGAAGTAGGCAAAGCATATATGAGCATGACATAGTGTAAATATGGTAAGGCAGCAGGACATGTTAAAAAGACTTAGGGGTTCTAATAGAGAACTCAGAAAATACTGGGACACAATGATGAAAAGAGCTAATGTGGTCTCATACTTAATCTCTCTCTCGCTTACTCTCTCTATGTGGTCTCATGCTTAATCTCTCTCTCTCTCTCTCCCTCTGACACATAACCCCCCCCACACACACACAAATACACATACACACACAGAGTAACCAAAACAAGGGGAGTAGTGGTCCTACAATAATAGTTGGCACAACTCAGAACAAACTTTGAACATGAAGCCAGGCATAGGCACCAGAACACTGACATTAAGCAGAATACACATACTGAAGAGAGTATTCCAAATGCTGGAGGAACTTGAAACTGCTTAAGAGAAACAGATAAAAAAAGTGAGGGAAGGGGTGGGTTGGGAGGGATGGGTAAGAATGTTGAAAGAGGTGATATTGATCAAGATGCATTGTATTCATAATCTATTTTGTTAAATGGCAACTCCTTTGTACAACTACTTAAATAGGTAGTTAATTAAAACACTACTTATAAAATAACTACTTAAAGATAATAAAATAAAAAATTAATGAACAAATAAAGAAAGAGGCTATTAAATCTAAAGAAGGTATTTTGAGAATAGATATATTCATCTTCAAACATTTAAAAGATTAATAAATGGATGAGGAACTCCTGCTCTGAAAATTTCAGAGACTTAAACTGTCATTAGTAGGTAAGATTACAAGGAAGTGTATCTTAGCACAATGAGAGGAACACTTGTGTAAGCAAACTGTCCAAAACAACTGCTTCCCCAGCAAGGCATATTCCAGCTGACAACCTGAGGTTCATCCCAGATCACTTTTCTCTGAACAATAAAAAGTTAACTCATGCATCAAATAGTAAGCAGGGCCAGAAACCCTTCCAGTTCTAAGACCTAATAATGCCTAACATCTAAAATCAGTTTGGAGACATTTAAACACTTACGGGGCATCTGGGATGATGTACAACATATTAAAATTTAGAACAAAGGTCAAAGAGTGGTTTTGAGCAGATCAGTAAATGTGGGGTTGAAGGTATTAGAAATAATGAACTCAAAGGTAACAACTACCAAATTCAGATGAACATTAGGCAGAGTTAGGTTTAAGTTCTCTTTTCCTTTTTACTCAATAAAAAATATTATTTTAGCTGGGCCCTGGTGGCTCATGCCTGTATCCTAGCTACTCAGAAGGCTGAGATTTTAGGACTGAGGTTTGAAGTCAGTCTGGGTAGGAAAGTCTATGAGATTCATATTCGTCATTAACCACCCAAAAGCCGGGGTTAGAGCACTAGCCTTTAGTGAAAAAGATAAGGGAAAGCACCCAACTCCTGAGATCAAGCCCCAGTACCGACACACATACACAAATTATTTCAGAGCAAATCATTAGTGAACACAATATAAACTGTACAATTGCCATTAAGTTTGAAAACACAGATGAATACATAAAAAAGTATGTATTGATATGACATAAGAGTTATAAAATATTGCCTAAGTTTATGGGTCGTAGGGGCATCTGTATTTTTAGTAAATGTTAAAAAGCAGATAATATAACTGACTTAAAGGATAATTAGCACTATAGCTACAGGACTTACTATGTGCTAAGCATTTATATGAGCCCATCTGATTTTCAAAGAAACCCTATTTACTGATGTGGAAACAGAATTAGTCCAGCTGATTTATTTTACACAAGGTCACCCAGGTATTAACTAGAGGCAGATGCTACAGAGTCTGGCTGGTTCTGGACTGTGGATTCCATGTCAGACCCAGTACCAAGTACTTCACATAAGTTTTTCTCATTTCAGCCTCAAAATGACTTTGAGCAAGTATAGACCCATCTCGGTCTTAGATGAGAAAATAAGGTTTTGAGAGTTTAAGTAATGGATCTCAAGTATATCACATGGAGAAGGCCAATTCAACTCAATCTTAGCCTGATCAGGGCTCCTGCTCTTCTTACTGCCACGGGCCAAATTGTTTCCTTTGAGTATTATACTAACTTAGCTGTCATCAAAAAACCCTATATATGGGGTACACTTGTAAGTACAAAACAAAGCATGCATCTTACAGTATTCACAAATATGTTTATGAGTAGTATCAACCAACGATCCCTTTGATATTCTAAAGGAAAAAAAAACTAAAAGTGTAAGACTTAGTGAGACTATTAGCTACTTTGATAAAATTTTATTTTCAGTATGCTGAATCATCCAAATAGCTGAATAACTTCAGTCAAGACACATTCTCTCTGTACCTCACTTGCCTTTTTTTAGAACATGGGGATGTAATACCAGCTTTCTTTTATTCCCACACAGAGTCCCTAAACCACCTGCCTTAGTTATATAATTCAAGGTAAGCTAGTGGTTTAATTTATACTTATAATATGTGATTAGTCTCTGTGGTACAAAATGAAGCTTTGGTTGTTTCTATTTTGTATAAAAATAGCTTCAATACTGATACTGGGTAATATAAAATTTAAAAAAAATCAACATTATTTACCTATGACCATTTCTTATCAGGGAAGCTAAATACAGATATTTACATAACTTTCGAAAATAAATGTATAATTAGCTCAAAATGCTTCCTAATATAATAAAGTATCATTTCTTAATAGTAAATTTAATATAAAAAGTATTAGTGATTTACTTATAGGGAAATAAGCTCAAGTATTAAGTAACAGAATTGGTAATAGCTACGTTGGCATTTGGTAACTCATCAATTGTTGTGGTCTATACACATAATCAGCAGACTTAAAGTGACCCTCATAGTATGTAAAAGGCATCTTTGGTTAAAATCAAAGCTATATCAAACTGACCTGCTTGAGAAAAAGCACTACAGGGTCACTCAATATTTGTTACGTATTAAAAATTTTGCCTATGTGGCAAAATTATTAAGTCAATACATGACTGCTCACAAAGATTCTGAGTTGTGTCTGCCAATTTACATTTTGTAAATGAGTACATTGAAGCTTAGGGGAGTAAAGACTTAGTCCAAGGCTATCCAACCACCTTGTATGCCTGGTCCTGAAGCCTACACTACAGGGTACAGTAGTGTGTCCCTTGAACTTAGGGCCCAGGCCTGAACTTTTTCTCTCAAGGCTAGCACTCTATCACTTGAGCCACAGCTCCACTTCCAGCTTATTTTGGTACTTAATTGAAGATAAGATTCCTATCGACTTTCCTGCGCAGGCTGGCTTCAAATTGTGATCCTCAGATCTCAGTGTCCTGAGTAGCTAGCAGTACAAGGTGAGCCACCCATGTCCTGCTACAGGGTACCATATTAAAATGCAGGGGAAACTGTTCGTTTCTTTTGAGAATATTAATACTAATTTAACTGTAATCAAATAGCCTTTACTGGCAAATGACTCTAGAAATTTAGGTTGAGTGTCATCAGTGAGTGGCAGGAGTGGTTATTTGCCACTGGCATCACTGCTCTGGATTCTTATTTTGAACACCTTCATACAGAGTTAGTTGTAGTTGCCAGAGAAAAGAGCACTGGCGAACATTTTGTAACTCCAATATTACAGAGTAAAAGCCGCCTCTAAGCAACATCTATTCTTGAAAATTCCAAGACTGACTCCTTAAATCTTAGAGTACTTCAGGGTTTCATTTTTGCAGGAAGCACTAAAAAATGATGAAGCTTTATCTGTATATAGGGGATAGGCAAAACAACTGATGAGCACCATTTCCCCAGTCAACTTTTTTTTTTAATCAACAATATTAAACTCAAGGCAAACATGTAGTTAAGTTATCTTACACAATTATTTTTGAAAAAGAAAAATTCATATCCAGATAACATCAATATAATTTTACATGCTCAAGTAGAGAAAAAAATACCTTCTTCTTGTTGGTAGAAGTCTCATGGTATTTTTGTGATGTAAATAAAAATCTGTTGGGAGTTCCCAGAGATGCGGTTTCCCTTCAGTGGGATGGAAAACTCCCAGGAAGAGATTGATAGAATCTTGTCTATCAGCATCTAAAAAGCAAAAACATATTTCATGACTGACAACTCATGAGAACATCTCAGGAGAACAGTGATACAAACATGATGTCATAGACCAGATCTCTGAAAATAAAAGTGGCTTTTATATTTCAAACATTATACACATACACCCAAACAAAACTCTGACAATTACAATCTTGATTCAAAATTTCTATTTTGCTCCATATCTCTCCTAACAGACAAACTACTTACTGAATGTTGACTCTTAAAAATCTTTAAGATTTATAGGTACATTCAATAAGTAAATACGTTGGGTAGTATGCAAGTGGTTACAAATGAATTAACTGAAGTACAGTAGACTCCATGGAGAGCTCAAATAATATAATCGATCTTTTAGAAAGACTAGGTCAAAGCCCAAGAAATGGGTATATCCAAGAAGTAAGGTGGGGCCAAGGGGAGAGGGGAAGATGAGTGAAAGGGGAAAGAGGGGAGAATATAATCAAGAATTCATTGTATCTACCACAAAATTAAGAAAAGGGAAGGAGGGGGTCGAAGGGGGATAATAATGATGATGGGATGACACTGACCAAGATGCACTGAATCATAAACTCCTTTGTTAAATGGCAACTCCTTTGCACAACTACTTAAAGATAATAATTGTTTTAATCTTTCAGAATTGCTATACTCCTTTAGAGAATGATTTTATTTTGGGGCGAAAACACTCTCATCATTGGTTAGTTTGCCTCAAGTAAATATATCTTCCTTCTGTTGTAAACAGAGGTTAGAGTTTGTTGTCAGAGACTAATAAGATGACCCAATTCCTACCCATTTTGTCAAGCAACCTTGAACAAGTCAGTTGCATAGTTTCCATTTTTAATCCTTGAAAAGACATTCTCCCTTTCTTTTACAGAGACAATGTTTACCATGTTTTTTGTCCTCCCATATGCCTGGCTCATTCTCTTCTGTGGTCGATAATAAAGACAACAGCGTCACAAGAATACAGCCTCATTCTAACTATTCAATCACTCCAAAATTACCTTTTCAAACTATACTACGGATTAATAAAAGGAATTACACATATCCTATTTCCTCTTCCTTTTCCTGATTATATGTGGGTATAAATGATAACACTGAATGGTCTCATGAGCTTCTTTCCTATTCTCCTCCCTGCTCCCTCTATTCTTCCCCATCATTTCCTTCTTCCCATTCTTGTCTTCAAGGCCTTGTGCATTTAGGTTTGCAGCAGACATTCACAATACCAACAACCTCTTTCCAAAACTGAGCACAGGACTAAAGAGGAAGCACAGCAGAGATGACTGCTTTGAGAACAATATCACATTATTCTAAAATCAATTTTCTTCCAACAGCTGAATACAGACATCTGAAATTAGTATTGGGTTACTTGATCATTTCAGCAAAAGAAAATGAATGAAATATGGTAGATCAAGAGTGTATCCCCATTATTATTTTGACAGAAAACATTCCATTAAAACAACACTTACCTTTCAGATGAAACGTGATATATAAAAAGGATGTGTTTATATGCTAGGTATATATTTGAATCTTTATTTTCTACTTGTTTAGAGAAAACACTGAGCTTGAGATGATGCAGACATTACACCATATGGGAATATACATATTGCTGTTACAGCAACTACATTCTTTATGCTTCTTGAATAGCTTTAATGGCACTTAATAGTTTCACATAATGACTAAAAATATCTCAATATTAAGTAGGTAAGTTTTCCATTTCAACCATGTTTTCAAGGAGTTTCTTTTATCCTTTAAGCCTGAGGACACCTGCCCTTAAATTTTAGCAAGTGTGAAAATGTGAGCAATATAACCAAAAGGGGAGGGAATACACGGAGAAGGACTATAAAGCAGGAAACACAAAGAAGAGTATAAAGATTTCATGAAAGTATTTCTGCTATAACAACTAAAAACATGTATGATGTTAAAAAACCATATATGATGTTATATATATATATATATATATATGTTACCATATATGATTAAGCTTGGGCTATAAGTCTCCTGAATAAGCCTAAAAATCTATATACAGGAATATGGTAGCATGTTGGATATGAACAAGAGCTTAAAAATGGTAGTTTCTGTGCAGTCATGGGTAAAAAGAGAGCAAAATAATTTGCTACTTTTCTTTGTATGCCTGACCTGGGTGCTATCCTTGAGCTTTCATGGTCAAGGCTCTCTACCCTTTGACCACAGTTCCACTTTCACCTTTTGGTAGTTAATAGGAGACAAGAGTCTCACAGACTTTCCTGCCTGGGCTGGCTTTGAACCTCGATCCTCAGATCTCAGCCTCCTGAGTAGCTAGGATTATAAGCATGAGCCACTGGTGCCTGGCTTAATTACCTACTTTTATACAACATCAAGCCTTAAAACCAAAAAGAGGCTGGAGATGTAGATTAGTGATAGAGTACTTGCCCAGCACGCCAAACTGCTGGGTTCCAAATCCAACACTACAAAAAAATTTTAAAAAAAGAATATTAACTATTCAAATGGCATGTCATACAAACAGTTAAGCACTCGCCAGTTTTATTAACTATATTTAAATAGATGAGGTCTGAATATGACAATTATTTATTGAAAATTTACTTTGGAATTCAATCTGCTATTCAGTATACAGTATGTGGAAAATGAACTATGTAACTTATGGGCAGGGATGGGAGGGAGAAAGTGAAGGAAATGATGACATTGTCCCCGAAAAGTAATGTATTCATTACCTGACTAATGAAATGGTAACCTCTCTGTATAACACCTTAATAACAATAAAATTATTTTTAAAAATGTCTTTTGAGCCAGGTGCCAGTGGCTCATGCCCGTAATCCTAGCTACTCAGGAGGTTGAGATCTGAGGATCGAGGTTCAAAGCCAGCTTTGGCAAGAAATTCCGTGAGACTCTTAGCTCCAATAAACCACCAGAAAACTGGAGTGGTACAGTGGCTCAAGTGGTAGAGCACTAGCCTTTAGCTGAAGAACTGAGGGAGAGTGTTCTGGCCCAGAGTTCAAGCCCCATGACCCAAAAAAAAAAAAAAATGGCTTTTGAAACTAACATATTTGTTACTTCAGTTTGTAATAAAGTTGCCTCTGAATCAGTAAAAGAGTATTATTCTTTACTTTAAATAGGATCTTTTAACTCTAAGGGAGAGGGAACAATTAAAAGCTGGATCTCTACTTTGCACAGTATGCTAAAATATGAATTAAATGTAAGAAAGTCACAGGTCAATCTCTAACAGAAAAATAAGTACCCATAACTTTCAAAAGAAACAGCCAATGGGGCTGGGAAGGTGGCTCAGTGGTAGAGTGCTTGCCTTGCATTCATGAGGCCCTGGGTTCGATTCCTCAGCCCCACATAAGAAAAAAGAAAAAAGCCGGAAGTGGCCAATGAATATACAAAAATAAATAGAACTGCATTAGTTAGCTAAGAAAAGAAAATTAAAAATAAATAAAATTCTACCTGCTAAGTTGGAAAAATACTTGTCAAAGTGGCCCTCTTATACTCTGTTGATGACTAATCCTTTCTGAAGGCAATGAGTCTACATACATAAATAAAATGTGATGGTTAATCCTGATTGTCAACTTGACTAGATTAAGAACTATCTAGTAGACTAAAAAGGCAATTAGACATGAGGGTACTGATTTAATAAATGTTTTAATCCACTGATGGCACTATTGAGACATGGTAAAAAGTAGGAGGAGAAGCCTATTTAGTGACTAAGGGGCATGTCCTTGAGGATTATATCTTGCCCTGGCTTCTTTCTACATTCCCTTTTCTCTGCTTCCCACATTTCCCTTTCTCTGTTTCCTACACACCATGAGGTGAGGAAGTGCCTCCATTGCAGGCTCCTCCCACCATAACATTCTGCCACAGTAACCATGAACAAAAATAACATTTCTCCCTTAAGTCTTTATGCCAGGTATTGTTTTCAGGCTCAGAAAAAAACATTTGTACCCTTTGACCTAATAAATATGCTTGTAGAGTTTACATAAGAAAAGATAAGAGATGTGCAAAAAAGGTGTGTGTTAAAAGATCTTCATTTAGAAGGACCCTAAATGAACAAAAACAAGTAACAAAATTATAATGCTTCCAAAGAACAGAGTACTAAGGCTACTAAACAACATGCTGTAGAAGAATATTTAAGGCCATAAAGATTATCCACATTATCTAAAAGGGCAAAAGCAGATTATAAATTACATGTATAGTAAAACCTGAGCATGATGTTCTCATAAATATGAACAAACTGCTATCTCTGGAAGGTGGAGATATAATTTGTGAGCTATTCTGTACTTTCTAATATTAACACAATTTAATAGTTGATCAAATAATTCATTCACTTAAGAACCTATTATGTCCTTCACTGGGGAAATAAGACAAGGACCTGCCTTTTAGAGACTTATAATTCACAGTAGGAAATGTGGGGGTGAGGGGTGTGTGTGGACACATAGATACATGTAACAGGCAAGGTACTCTTTTTTTTTTTTTAACATGAGAATTTTTTTATTGTGAAAATACTGTACAGAGGGGTTACAATTACATGGGCAAGATAATGAGTACATTTCTTATCAAGCATTGTAGCCTCCTCCTTTCTTTCCCCTTCCCATCCCTGCGACCCCTCCCCACTCCCCCACCCAATTCTCCTTCCCCCTTCCCCCCCCCCCCACCAAAGTTGTAAAGTTTGTTTTCAACATAAGGACTTGTACATCTCATTGTTGCAATGGGTCCACCTGTATCCCTATTTAAACGATTTGTTTTTTCAGGCAAGGTACTCTTGAAGGATCTAAGTTCAATAAAGAAAACAGAACAGTGATGTGGGAGTGATGAGAATAGATAGGGCCATTCTAGTTGGACATTCAGAGAAAGGAGTAGAGTAGAGGTTGACGTGTCAGAGGAAGTAACGTGAACTATAAGGATTTGAAAGGAGAGGTCACACAGGGTTCTGAGGGCACAGCCTTTGGCCCAAGCAGGATAAAAATTGCAAAGGTCTTAAGAGGGAACAACAGCTCCAAAATCAGAAAAAATGCCAGGGATACTAAAGGGTAGTGGTAAAAGGAAAGACCAGTGTGTTAGACAGAGCTAGATCACAGAAGTCCTTATTGATCATGATAGGGAATCTAATTTTAAGTGCAATGGGAAATCCTAGGAGGAAAGGGATGAGATCTGGTTTAACTTTCAAAAACCTTAATGCTGGCTACTATGAAGAGTTAACCTACAAGGAGAGAAGTAAAGATGAATGAGCAGCTACTAAAGCTGTCAGGAAACAATGTACTGCTTGTATCGGTGTGGCAGCAATAAGGATGACAAGTAGTGGAAGAATTTGGGATATATTTGGGATGTATTTTGGAGGTACAGATTCCAAGTACATGGGATAATAGGAGAGGATGGGTGATGAGGAAAATAAGGGATTCAAAGATGATTCCTAGCTTTCTACATTGAACAGTGGGTACTGAGGTGGAAAGAACAAGTGGAGAAACAAGTTAGAGTCAAGACTTTGTCTCAGGGCTGGGAAGGTGGCTCAGTGGTAGAGTGCTTGCCTTGCATTCCTGTAGGCCCTGGGTTCGATTCCCCAGCACCACATAAGCAAAAAGAAAAAAGCCAGAAGTGGTGCTGTGGCTCAAGTGGTAGACCCCTAGCCTTGAGCTGAAGAGCTGAGGGACAGTGCCCAGGCCCAGTAGTTCAGGCCCCACGACCAGACCCCCCCGCCCCCCAAAAAAAGAAAGAAAATGCTTCCAAAGAAGAACTTTAAAAAAAAAAAAAAGACTTTGTCTCACAAATGTAATTTTGAGAATCCTTTAAAAAAACTTTTTTTGGATAGTACTAGAGATCAAAGCCCAACAACAAAATGATGAGAAAAGAACAAAGGGCAAACCAATGAAACAGCAATACTCACAAGACAATATACTGGAAATAATCTGTACAACTTGGGGAGGATTGGGGGAGGGAAAGTGGGAGAAAAATGAGGGAGGGGGTAATAAGTTCAACAAGAAATGTACTTACTACTTTATGTATGTAACTGTAACCCTACTGTACATCACCTTGACAATAAATTTTTTTTTAAAAAAGCCCAATCCTGTTTCTTACTTTTTCCTAGAGGAAACCTTGGACCACAATTGTACCTCCACCTCCCAAGTAGCTGAAACCTCTGGTACACACCCCCATGCCCAACTTATTTTTGAGATAAGGTCTCTCTAACTTTTTCCTCCTATGCTAGACTTAAACCACAATCATCCTATTTCTAACTTTTTCCTCCTATGCTAGACTTAAACCACAATCATCCTATTTCTACCTTCAAGATCCTTTTTAAAGATCCATGCTAGGAAGAAATTTGGCCCCCAAGATCTTCATTCCCTACTACCATACCCATGAATAAATACTACATAGCAAAAGAGACTTTGCAGAGGTAGTTCAAGTTACTAATCACCGACTTCAACATAGGGAAATTATTCTAAATTATATGGAAGTGCCACAGTAATAGCATGAATGCTTTAAAGGCAGAAGAGTAAGACAGGAGAGTACAGAAAGAGATTCAAAGCACAAAATGGAGTCACTGTACCACTGCTGGCTTTAAAATAGAACAAGCCATAAGTCAATGAATGCAGGAAGCCTCTAGGAACAAAGGGTGACCCTTCAGCCAACTACCAGCAGAAACATGGGACATCAGTCCTACAACTGCACTGAAGTCTACCAACAGAGAATGAGCCAGAAAACTTCTAAGTAAGAGCCCAAGTGACTGACATTTTGATTTTGTTTTTAATTCATTTTTTGTGTTATAATAATACTTTGTTTATAGAAGCTTCGTTTTTATTTCATTTGACTTCAGTGTTGTGAGATCCTCAGTTAAGAACATGAATAATGCTGCCCAGTTACCATGGAAAACTAATACAGTAGTCAAGAAGAGATGCTAGATAGGCATTTAGATGAGTCTGGAGTTCATAAAGAAGTCAAAGTTAGAGATTCAAATCTGATTGTCAAATGAATAGTGCTTAAAAGCTAAATGTGCTATCCCAAGGGAAAAAGTGTAGAAAGAGTTTCTTCTTAGAAAGAAGTAAGCAGAGACTGAGAAAGATACGATCAATTAACCACCAGAAAACTGGAATTGACACTGTGGCTCAAATGCTAGCTTTGAGCAAAAAGAGGTGAGGAATGGGTCCTGAATTCAAGGCCAGTAACTGACAAAAAGAAAAATCCTCACAGCAATTCTCTTGCATGTTCCTTATATTTTTAAATCTCTGGTTGAGAAGGACAAGATTCCCTTCCAAGCATGTATGCATATGCATTTACTACACTTAAATCACATACACACACATGCACACATACCAGAGTATAGGTATATATACAGCATTTCAGTTATTAACTGTTGCAAGTAGTCTGTTTTTCCTTCTTATAGTGGGATTTAAAGTTCATTAGCTCCAGAAAGAAAATTCAGGCTTTAAAATTTTAACTGTAAAGAAAAAAAATCAGAAACAGCTTAACGATCCTTGGAGAAATTCAAAGCTTTTTCTAACATCTAAGGTAGTACCTGAGTCCCCTCTGGTAAGGCATCCTTCCTTGCTTTACCCATAACAGAAACCAAGGTGCTCCTTGGAAACAAACTCTAAAGCCTTAACAAGTTTTGTTGGGTTGTTATTTATTATTTCATTTATTTCCTATTTTTTATTTTTACAAAATAATGTTAATTTGGCATTTTAATGCACACATATAATATACTTTGCTCATAAGTGTGCCCCTCCCCTGTTATCCAGGCTAATCTCAAACTCAAGGGTTCAAGTGCTTGCCCTGCCTACAGTCCACAGTAGCTAGAACTGTAGGCAGGCATCTATTGCATCCAGCTTTAAGAAGTTTTGGAAATGCCTAAGCTGCTATACAGCATGTATTTATACAAACAAAATCTCCACTCTTGTTTTCTTGAGAGAAACAGAAAAACAATGATGGATGGCCTACAACTTGCTATGTAGCTAGGTCTGGCCTCAAATTCCCAATCTTCCTGCCTCATTTTTTTTTTATTATGTATTTCCTTTATTCCCATTCTGGGGTTTAAATTCAGGACCTGGACAGTTTTGAGCTTCTTTTGCTCAAGGCTAACACTCTACCACTTGAGCCAAAACCCCACTTCTAGCTTTTGGGGATAGTGTATTAGAGATAAGAGTCTTATGGACTTTCCTGACAGGGCTGGCTTTGAACCATAATCCTCAGATCTCAGAATCCTGAGGAATTACAGGCATGTGCCACCAGTGCCTTCCAAGTACTGAGATTACAGGCATGCTTCATTATTCTAGTTCCTTAACCAGTGCCTTCCTGACTACCCCAGAGGTATAGCAAAGACGGATTAAGTTTTGCAAAGTTATTTAGAATACATTAAAGAAAATGTGCCATATTAACATCATTATATAAAAACCACTGTAATTTTAAAATGAGGTGTACATCTCAATGATACCAGGCTTCTTAAAATAAAGAAGCCTATTTTAGCCACATTATTCATAATACCTTTCATAATGCATCTTTCAATTGTGCATAATTTTGTCTTATCTTTCTATAAGAACATATTGCTTTCTATTAGCAATCATTATGTTTTAATATTTTGCCCTTGTTTAAAAATTATGTATAGAAACACATTCATTCCCTAGTCCTATTAAAAAGCTCTGGCCCGTACAGGGATAATGATGACAGGAGATGGACAGAGGAGTGGTATCCTTCCAAAAGAGTACTTGTAAACCGTTTTCAGGGTGACATACACCCAGAGCGATCTCTACTTGCTGGTGCATGACTTATACTTACATTCCTTCATTTCCCAACAACTTCTATGTGTTTTGAAATTGTATCTCCAGAAAGATAGCTTGAAGTCCTAACCTCCTGAGAATGTGCCCTTATATGAAAATGTCTTGGTACATATAATCACACTAAGATACAATTACATTGGAGTACAGTGAGCCCTTAATTCAGTATGACTGGTTTCTTGAGAAGAGAGACAGGGAGGACACAGCCATGAAGACAAGGACATGAGAAGAAACATCATGTGATAATGTAGGCAGAGATTGAAATGTTTCTCTTACAAGTCAATACCACCAAGTATTATCAACAACCATCAGACACAACAAAGAAGCAGTAAGGATTCTCTCTGGATTTGAGAGGGAGAACCACTCTGCTAACATTTGATTTTAGACTGATAGCTTCCAGGACTGTGACACAATCAATTTCTGTTGTTTCAAGTCATCCGTTAGTGCTCTTTATTATAGCAGACTTCAGAAACAGATAGATTTCCCTTGTAGGAAATCTGTAGGACTGGTGATTTTCTTCTGATCAATGAGATACAGCAAAGAGTACTCTTTGTTGCTCTCAGTCCAAAGCTGTAGACTTCCTTTCCCTTGTCAGCAAAGAAAAAGCAAACCACTATGTGTCCTTCAGGCAAAAAGAACTTGAATCTGTAAACAAAGAAGGAGGTGGATCCTTCCCTAGCCAAGCCTTTGAATGAGATGTCAGTCTGGCCACCCTCTAAACTACTACCTGTAAGTATCTAAGCAGAGGAGCCAGGTAAATTATACCTGGAATTGTGTGTGTGTGTGTGTGTGTGTGTGTGTGTGAAAGCTAACATTGGAGCCAGGTAAATTATACCTGGAATTGTGTGTGTGTGTGTGTGTGTGTGTGTGTGTGT
This sequence comes from Dipodomys spectabilis, assembly GCF_019054845.1. Classification (NCBI taxonomy): domain Eukaryota; kingdom Metazoa; phylum Chordata; class Mammalia; order Rodentia; family Heteromyidae; genus Dipodomys; species Dipodomys spectabilis. Next base: position 3,557,852 of record NW_024870678.1, on the reverse strand, counting down.
GTAAGAAAGCTAACATTTTAACACTGTAGCCAGGTAAATTATACCTGGAATTGTGTGTGTGTGTGTGTGTGTGTGTGTGTGTGTGTGTGTGAAAGCTAACATTTTAACACTGTAGCCATGCCTCCACTTTTGGCTTTTTGCTGGTCAACTGGAGATAAGGGTCTCTTGGGTTGCTGTGCCCAGGCTAGCTTTGAACCTAGATTCTCAGATCTCAGCCTCCTGAGTAGGAAAGATTATAGGTAGCCACTGACATGCAGCGCAGCTGTACCTGGAATCCTGACCCATAGAAATGGTGACATAATGACTGTGTACTATTTTAAGCGGCTGTTTATAGTAATCTGTTACATAGCAAAGAAAACTAATACATTTTAATAAGAGCACAGAAGACTGGCTTTCATTCAGTCTAGGCCTAAAAAATGTTGAAAGCTGACTTAAGGATGCTTTTAAGGATACTGCTAAGGTTCTCATCATGGAAAACCTCTTTCAGTTCCCTGGGTCATACATCTTTTTTTTATCAGGAAGTTTCTTATAGCTTTCTTCCTTAGTTCCTTAGGTGTCCAGTCTTAACTCCTGGTTGTTGGTGCTAGGATCTTTCAGTCCCTCAAGGGGCTGGCCTTACTGGTTAGGAACCAGGCCAATCCAATGTCGATAGCCTCCTCCAAGAAACCCATATCTGGAAATCAGTAAAAAAAACAAGTATCCTGTGTTCCATTCAACTATAGAAGTGAATACAGTTCCTACCATGGCAGCACTGTCCTTGAACACACCTCTGTTGTAGATCTGCTACACAGCCAACCTATGGGGTCCTTTCAATGACAGGAAACCATATTCGGTTTATCCAGAGTCTAAGTGAAGTTCTTCCCTCACTTTAGGGAAAGAGTGGGGTGGGTGACAGTCATGCAGGTAAGAATTTACTCCAAAGAACTTCTCTGCCAATCTTCTCCATATTCTCTAAACATTTTTATCCTTAATCTGTTCAATAGTTGAAGATCCATGAAATTCACTATTAATGCTTATTTGACAAATTATATGCATGAAGATTTGTCTATTTGATCTATTTCATTGGTAAGGGTACCAGAATGAAAACAGGAAAAGTACCATTACAACAACCTGCTCCATTTAGTATTCACAAGTCACAGAGTCATAAAAGAAGTATAATTTGATGAGCTTAATTTAACATTAACATTATTCATTTCTAGCTGACATTTCAAAATCTCAATAACATTTATATACTTATATCACTATCAAGACTTTGAACCCTACTAGAAAAAATAGTGATTCAACACCCTCAGACAAGTTATACATAAAGTACTAGCAGAAATATAGAAAGAATCAAAGCAAGCTGCATTATATAAAAACTCCAACTGCCAACCCACACAGAAAAGTCTGTGAGATGTATTTCCAATTAACCAGCAAAAAGCTGGGAAGTAAGGTGTGGCTTGAATGGTAGAGCATCAGCCTTGAGCAAAAAGCAAGTGAGAGCAAGGCCCTGAGTTCAAGCCCTAGTACTAGCACACATGTGTGCACATGCATGTGCAAATGCATGCACACGTGCATACATGCTCACACACGTGTACACACACACACACACACACACACACACACACACACACACACACACGTCTTCCAACTCTGAGTGCCCAAATGAAAAGAATGCTTTAGTTAAAACATAAAATGCTTATTCATTCATTTACTGAACAAATATTTATTGAGCACTTTCTAAGTAACAAACTTTTATTAATCAAACTTTTATTTAACAAAATAGCTTTGAAAAAAAAAAGCACATATGTAAGTAGCAAAAGGCTCATGAGGTAAGCTTTGGAATACCTATTATTTTAGAATTACCTGAGAAAGCATTGCTGTAATACCTAGAGAGAGTCTGCATGATGTCTTTTGAGTGTTGGGTCCAAGGTGCTATCTTTCTGTAGGTTTTTACCCGGTGAACAAGTTGAGAGCCACCATACTGAAGAGACAGGGTATCACCATGATCTTCATAGAGCTCCTCAAATAACCTAAGCAGAAGATAAACTCACATTAAAGAACTGAACCAGAATTATTGTACAAGTCATTCACTAGGCCAAAGACTCAGAACAAGACTATTATTTTCTGAATTCTTCTGGGCCTTTCAAGGAGTCTCTTCACCAACCTGGAAATAACTGTGAATAAAAACTTATATTTTATACTGACAGCCTAATAAATTCACAGAAAACACTAAAAAGAAATTAAGAGGGGCTGGGAAGGTGGCTCAGTGGTACAGCGCTTGCCTTGCATGCATGAGGCCCTGGGTTCAATTCCTCAGCACCACATAAGCAAAAAGAAAAAAGCCAGAAGTGGCGCTGTGGCTCAAGTGGTAGAGCACTAGCCTTGAGCTGAAGAGCTGAGGGACAGCGCCCAGGCCCAGAGTTCAGGCCCCACGACCGGATCCAAAAAAAAAAAAATAGAGAGAGTATCTAAAACCTCCCATCAAAAGCCAGACCGGGCTGTTTCTAGTAATATTAAAAAGACCCCAAAAGTTCTGAAGGCTGCCAGATCCATTTACCTCTCATGACAAAATTTGTTCCCTCTGAACTGCTTTGAAAAAAAACATTCTCTTTTTGTAGACAATGCCTTATTCTATTTATACTGATACATATTCATACAGGCTGGGAAGTCAAAGGGAGAGGAACCAGCAGACTTAAGTGTCTGGTAAGGGCCCACTCCTGGTGTATCCTTCTCATTGCATCCTCACATGGGATGACGCTAGCTAGCTGTCAGGTCTCTTTTAAAAGGGTACTAATGCCAATGATGAGTGTTCCATCTTCAGACCTAAATGCTTCCCAAAGGCCCTGTCTCTCTTTTTTTTAATGTGGAAACAAAATTTATTGTTCTTTTTTTCTTCTCTTTACATATACATATATATATATATATATATATATATATATATATATTATTGTAAAGCTACTCTCCAGAGGGGTTACAGTTACTAGAGTAGGGTAATGAGTACATTTCCTATCAAGCATTGTTACCCCCCTCCTTTGGCGCTGTTTCTTAATACCATCAGTTTAAAGTAAGGATTTCAACATGAATTTCAGGGAGATACAAATTTTGTGAGCAAATATATGAACCATATTCTTTCTTAAAACTATGTTTGTATTTAAAACTTTTTTCTTCAATGTGTGGATGTTTAGAATACCATTTAATTAATCATGTCCAAGTGTAATTTTGTCTTTTATTATCCATTGGATTTACTTGTAGATTTATAGGCACATTCTACTATTACAAATGAGGGAAACCATGTAGCCTATGTTTCTTTGAGTCTGGCTTACTTCACTTAATAAAAATTTTTCCAAGTATTTCCATTATCTTATGAATTGGGGCAATGTCATTCTTTCTGATGGAAGCATAGAATTCCATTGTGTGTATATATAGATATATATATATATACTACTTTTCTTGATCCATTCATCCACTGGGAGGATATTCTTAGGAGAGGATCACAAGGGTTCAATAGCTATGTGCACATGATCATATAAAATGATGCTTATCATAATGAACTACAAGAAATGGAAACAAGAGGTTTTTTTTTAATTGTACTGTTTGTGGTTATTTCCCCCCTGCCCCTTTGGATTATTCCCTTTTGTCACTGTTTTTGATTTCTGTACACTTTATCTTGTATGTAAGTTTATCTGACTTGGGGACAGGAAGAGGAAACACAGAAATGGTGGAACAAAGGGTGAACCAATTCACCAGTGCTAATCACTAGACACTATATTGGAAATGAAATATACAGCTTGTGGAAAGGGGGGTAAGAAGGGGAAAAACTGGAAGAAAATGGGAGAGGGGGTGACACTGCTCAAAAAAAAAAAAAGGTACTCATTATCTGACTTATATAACTGTAACCCCTTTGTACATCACCTTTACAATAAAAGTTAAAATAAAGAAATTGTTTCTTCAAGTGCCTGTTAATATATTCAGTGCAGTGATATCTGTGGACTTGGCCAAGTGTAAGCTGACTACTTCCTCAGCTGAATCTATATGAAAAAAAGCTCGTATGACCAAGAACAGTTATCATTCTATTTAAAAGAAAAAATAATAGTATTTCATGCAATGTCACAGAGCCAATTCTCAGTAAAGAAACAATAATCCTAAATGAAGAACTGATGTTCTATATATCTTACATAAATTTTTCAACTCAAAATGTATGAAGGGCTGGGCACCGGTGGCTCACACCCATAATCTTAGCTATTCAGGAGGCTGAGATCTGAGGATAGCAGTTCAAAGCCAGCCCAGGCAGGAAAGTCCATGAGACTCTTATCTCCAATAAACTACTAGAAAACCGGAAGTAGTGCTGTGACTCAAGCGGTAGAGCGCTCACCTTGAGCTGAAGAGCATAGGGACAGTGCCCAGGCCCAGAGTTCAAGCCTCACAACCGAAGGAAAAAACATGTATGAAGGTACAGTATTTTTATTACTATTTTATTACTATCTGGATATTAAAATTAAACTAACAGTGTGACTATGCACTTCAGATTTATCTTTTTAAAAGAAGTAGTGTTTATTGGCAACATAAGGAAAAAGTCAAAACAAAAATAATGGTAATAATATGCAAATCTTTAATAGATAGATATTTATTACAGAATTAATGCAAACATGGTCATCTAGTAGCATAATCTTTGAAACTCTAATAATAGAAATGAATCCATAAAGATCCTTTTTAATCGGTTTTCTTTCTGCTATTGCTGGCATTCAAATAGCAGAAAATAAAGCTTACCTCACTGCATCTGTATCAAACTGTAGATTAGGTTTGTCAATCAATCCCAAAGAATACAGCTGATAAGCCAGAGCACATTTTCCCACCATAAACTGTGCTGTGTTGGTGCGATCTAAACAGTCCACACAGTTGGTTCGAAGAATGCCAGTCTAAAGAGAAACATCTTAAGATTTTCAATCAATTATTACTCAGCTACCAAAATTACTTATATAATACAGGAAAATACTTTTCTTAAAGAAGTGGAAAAAAGGCTGTAGGCAGATGTTATTCCTGAATAAATATGAGTTATTTAGTAAAAGTTAAAGGTTAAAATAATGAAGCACATCTAAATTTTCATAAGGTTATGTTTGCTGCTTACTTAAAATTGTCATAAGAGCATTAAACTTAGTCCATAGTCTTAATTTATTTCTCTGAAAATTTATTAAAATAAATAGCTAGCTCATTTCCCATGTATCAATAAGTGCAGACTAAAAAAAAATTCCTTTATTGTAGAAACTCAAATAGTAATTGGTGAAAACTATATCATCCTTTCTGTGTCTGTATATGTTGGCACTGGGGCTTGAACTCTGAAACTCAAGCTCTCACTCAGCTAGTGTTCTACAACTTTTAAGCCATTCAACTACCCTGCTTCTTGCTAATTACTAGAGATATATTCTCAAAGATTTTTCTGTGTGAACTGGGTTTGAACCTTGAATTGCTAGGGCTAAGCCACCAGGTCTCAGATAAAAACATGTATGTCTTTAAAAGTATACATAACAAGTAATAGTAGACTGACTTGCTTTCCAGAGTCACTACCTTATTTTCACTTTCTTATTTGTGCTTCTATTTCTAATAATAAAACAATATACAGGGGAAAAAGGGGGCAAAGGTCATATTACTATAGCTACATATCCTTTTATAAAATTTAAAAACACTGTAAAGCTTTTAAAAATCAATTTCAATGATTCATAATTCCATGTTAAATAAGATGTTTCTCTCTCCATGGCTGATTATAGAAAATACACACACAAGGAATATATTCTATTGATTATGAATACATAAAACCTTCTATACCTGTAGGCGACCAGTGGGAATCACACATCCTCCTAGTTCATTCCACCTGTGTTTAAAAATAAATGCTTTTAAGAAAATGTTTTTCCAGTGCTGAGAACTGAACCTAGGTTCTTGATCACATGCTCTATCACTTAGCTATATTTTGTCTGTTGCTTTTTTAAAAAAGAAAATAGCAATATAATTGGTATTTATTTTTGGTACTCTTTGTTAAGAATCACAGAATCCAAATAACAGAGCTAAAGACACCACACAAAAAAATCAACTCATTTTGTGCACTCTCCTTCTTGTTTTGTTTTGCCTGTCCTGGGGCTTGAACTCAGGGACTAGATGCTGTCCCTGAGCCTCTTTGTGCTCAAGACTAGCACCTTACCACTTGAGCCAAAGTGCCACTTCTGGCTTTTCTAAGTAATTGATTGGAGATAAGAGTCTCTTGTACTTTTCTGCCCAGGATGGCTTCAAACCACAATCTCAGCCTCCTAAGTAGCTAGGATTACAGGCATGAGCCACCTGTGCCCAGCACACTCTCATTCAGGCAAGGAAATATGCAGATAACAAAGATGGACCCTTCACTATATTCTCTTCCAAGTGTCCAGGAAAGGGACAGCTTAACTTGCCCCTACATATGTCATTTTATCACTCATATTCAACCAAAGCCGTCCTTGCTTTCATATAAATCTATGTCCTGTTTGGTCTCTTTAGCTATACATATCATAGGAAATCTTTCCAATAAAAATCTCCCATGCCTTTGCCTTCTCCACTCAATACTAGGATTCTCCACCTCCAGTTTTTATTTATAAAGCCTCATTCCTATGGTTGTTATGCAAATTTCCTTTTAGAGACTACTGATTTTCTCCATGTGGTAAATAATGTGTAGAAATGCGCTGTATTGTGAAATAATTCATCATAATTAACATTTATTTTAGGTATTTAAAAGAAAGTGCTTGACAGGAAAGACAGGTCTGACTGACATTCTTAGAAAGGTCTGCTTACAAAGTCAATGCCTGACTGGTGTCTGGTAATGTAAATTTTAGAACAGTTCCCACTATTCCTAGAATTAGTAAAAAAATGTTTGTCTATGCTTAAGACTATTTGCAGAACAATATGGTTTTTGATGAACACTATTTTTCTGGACATCTGGAATTTTGATACTTGCCAGACAGAAGCTGCATATGTGACCACATACCAGGAAAGATTCCTGAATCTTTAACAAGCTTCTCTGACTAGCAATGTTTTATACATAGAGTCACAGCTTAATTCTCTGGGAATTAAGTGTGTTTTATGAGACTCCACTGTGAGAAGATGCTGGAAGCTTGTGCCTAGATTCTTCTGGGGGACTTTGTCCCGTGTACCTTTTCCCTTTGCCAATTTTACTTTGTATTCTTTCACCATAATAAATTATAACTAGAGTATAAAATATGCTGGATACTGAGTGTTCCTAGTGAATCACTGAACAAAGGAGCAGACAGAGATCATAGATCTCCAGTGGACCACTGGAGTGGACCAAGTTTGCTAAAAGCCTAATGATGACAAACATGAGCTATAACAAAACAATTATTTCCAAAAGACATATAAACTAATAGCTCATTTGGGGATTTTGCTGTTTGACCATTTTAGTTAACTATGTTAATGAAAAATAAAATTCAGGAAATAAATAATATTGCTTCCTTAAAAGATAAAACACATACCATTCACATGAAACACTTACAAATTAGTAATGAAGATTTGTGAATAAGTAACTACAATACCATGATAGTTTCACAGAAGTGTTTATATTTAATCTACCAGAAAATTTTTATTTTTTAATTAAATATTGAGCAATATAATTAACTATGGAAATTTTTACTTTTCAGAAATATATCCTGTGGGGGGTTTTTTGTCCCATAAAGCAAGAGCAGGACCCTTGGCTTCTACCTCAAGGTCATATAACCACCAGAGGAACTCCCAGGCCCACAGTTCATTATACAGTCTTAGAAGCATCTTCTGAAAAGTATAAACTGCCTCTATTTAGGATATTTTTATCCATAAGAACAAAAATTGTGATTTAAGTTTTTAATATGATACATACTGTTCTTTTTTTTTTTTTTTTGCCAGTCCTGGGGCTTGAACTCGCGGTCTGGGCATTGTCCCTGAGCTTCTTTTTGCTCAAAGCTAGCACTCTACCACTTGAACCACAGCACCACTTCCAGCATTTTCTGTTTATGTTGTACTGAGGAATCAAACCCAGGGCTTCATGCATGCTAGGCAAGCACTCTACCACTAAACCATATTCCCAGCCCGATACATACTTTTCATCTGGCCGTAAAATGCTACAGTAAGAATCAGGGCGGTTTACAAAGAAACCTGTTTTCTTCACCACACTTTCTGCAATCACATTCAGTCGATCGAGAACATTACACAGCTTGCTGGAGAAAGAATGATAAAAGTGAGAAGAACCCAACTTTTATACATAGCCTACATAGCTATAAATAATAAAATCTATAGTAAAGATATTCAGGGATTTAATTTTGTAAATCTCTTGGCTTATACTTAATAGGAACACTAATAATTAATGTAGGAATGGATTGTGTACTCAGTAACCAATAAAATCAGAGGCAAAAGAGAGCTAGCATTCCTAATCTTGGCATGAGCCATCCCTACAGGAACTTCTCTTAAAGTCTTTCATTCCTTAAGAGCTGTCAATCAAGTCACCTATCAAGGTTACAGATTCATCCACAATTCATCCGCAATAGGAGAGTGGTGTCAGAGAGAACTTAAATAACGAGATAGAGGGAAACAGAAAAGGGAAACTATAGAATTGAGGTAGTTTGAAATAGCTGGACACTTTGCAAGTAACATTTATGTCAGGCAGAAAGAGTGGGGTCACATTGCAACAATGAAATATACAAGACGTTATGTCAAAAAAAGAGCTTTACAACTTTGGGGGGGGCTTGGGGTGGGGGAGCTGGGAGGGCAGGGATGGTAAGGGGAAACTAAGGAGGAGGCAACAATGCTTGATAAGAAATGTACTCATTACCTTGCTCATATAATTATAACCCTTCTGTATGGTATTTTCACAATAAAAAAAATTTTTTTTACAAAAGAAAGAGTGGGGTCAATTCATTTAAGCAGTCCAATCAATCTCTCAGCATGTTTCAAGAGGGGAATCGCAGAAACCAACTCCTGCCATTTGTTACTACAAGAAAAGGGAACTATAACAGAGAGACATACGAGTGCCTTTCACCTTTTCGTGTACTTGGCCATATCCCAGGGGATGTAGACAATGGTGTGCTCAGGAGGCAGGAACTGATTAAGATAGGTCACAGCAGCAACAAGTTCTTCACTCAGTATTCTCTCATGCTTTCTTTTTTCTCTTTCCTTTATCAAAAATGTAAAAAATTTAAATGTCTACATTATAACTGCCCCAAAGCAAAGACTTAATAAACACTTGTACTTTTCAGCCAAGCTAAGAAAAAAAGGCTAAGTTGCAAACCACTGAAATAAACCTATTTCTAATATGTAAATAATACAAATCCTTTTTGAATGAGAGTCAACAGATGAGCATTTATTTATTTGGCAGGTAGGCTCTATCACTTGAGTCACACCCCAAGTCCTTTGCTTTTAGTTTTGTTTTTCAGGGATCTTCACTTTTTTCCCCGGGCCTTGAACCTCAATCCTTCAGTTTGCAACTCTTCAGTAGCTGGGATTACAGTCATATAACACCCAGACTAGATAATGAGTTCTAAAGAGCTCAGGGGATCAAATTTCTAACAACTATTCCAAACCCACTTTGTCCCATACAGGTCTGGCCCACATTTGGCAGAAGACCCTCCCTGACCCCCACGACCAGAAGAAAGGATTCCATCCACTCCAGCTAGCAAAGGAGCAGAGAAAAATGAGATGGATATAGTAGACAATCTCCACCTGGTTTAACATAGGATATTTTCAAAGCCTTCATATTCTTTCATATTTGACTCACAAAATACCTTGTGAAGTAGCCAAGCCAGGAATTTTCTCCCTTTTACCCTGTGGCAGAATAAACTGAGGCTAAGAGGCATTTATGGCATTATACTTTACTTCCTGCCCATAGCATGTCCTTCAACACTGCCCCTATCAAGAAGGCTAGTGTTTTACTGTACCTCTGAGGATGCAATACTGCTACTTACTGCTTTGGGCAATATTTCCATTTCCCTTGGTCTCTATTTTTTTAAATCTATAAAATAGGTAACAACAGTTATCTTCCTTTTATAGCATTAATGTGAGGTTGAACTTAAGAATTTTTTCAAAGTTTATTATTTGTGTGAGTTGAAGAGAACTAATTAATTTAGAACTTAATACACTTAATACATCTTAGACAATATAATTTACAGACATTCCGTTTCAATATGAATTGTGTTCACATGGTTCAGCTACAGTCCGGAAAATAATCTTCAACTGGCCCAATTTTAATGTAAATTAGACAAAGTTCTTATTTGCCTTGTAAATAAACCATCTTCAGCACAACTTATGTCAGTGGCCTAACTATGGGGTAGGCAAAAAAGGTCCAGTTCAGTGGCGAGCATAGTTAGTTCATAATCACCTGTATAAAATAGTTCCTGAAGGTGCATAGTAAAATCTGCACATAGTAAGCACTCAATAAAAATGGGCTACTTTTAGTATTATCCCAAAGCTAACACTTAGGAATGAAGAAAAACAGTTTTGTAACAGTGACACTAAAAAGACTGTAAGACATAATGGCTGGCATCCTAATAGTTTTGTATTCTTTTCAGTTGTGGAGATTACTTTTCAATTGCAATGAATACAATTAGATCTACTATGGAAACAAACAAGGAACTCTATTGTGCTTAATTAATCCAAATGAACAAACTAGGGAAGAATTAAGAAGTATTAAATCAGTTTAGATTAACACTATGTCTTGATTCTTTTTCAATCTGAGAAGCTTACTTATCTAGAATTCTTCACAAAAATACTTTAAAACAACTATGGAAACAAAAATATTTTGAAATTCTTATTCAAACCTGTCATTTTACAGGATAGAAAGAAAGGGTTACAATATCAACCTTTTATCATCTGTATGCAAAGATCTGCTTTGTACTATCTATAGTGGATTGGTGTTAATGAATTGTTTAGTCAACCTTCTCAGGATACAGACTCTTCTAAAAAATCAAATAAAAGCTTCACATATACAAGTTGTTCTATCATTTGATGAGGTTCCCCCAATGGCCATCAGTGGCCCAGAGGCCTCTGATGTGTAGCTCAAGGTTGAGCCTAGGGACTACCTGTAGTAGCATTGAAAGTGCTTGGATTTCTGCAAATTGTCTTTTAATCAATGCCTCAAGCATCATACAAGATGAAAGAGAAAAAAATTAAGAGAAAATTTCTATCTTAGTAGCTTCCACAGAATTATTCTACACACACCAGCATAATTTAACTTTTAATCCCAAATTACTAAGGTATTCTTACAATTGAACAAAATATTTTTTATCCTATAGATAAAATGACCAGTGACAAAAGGCAACAGGATGTGTTTTTGTTTTTGTTTTTGGGGTCTGGTTGTGGGGCCTGAACTCTGGGCCTGGGCACTGTCCCTCAGCTATTCAGCTCAAAGCTAGCACTCTACCACTTGAACCACTTTTGGCTTTTTTCTTTTTTCTTATGTGGTGCTGAAGAATAGAACCCAGGGCCTCAGGCATGCAAGGCAAGCGCTCTACCACTGAGCCACCTTCCCAGCCCCCAGGATGTGTTTTTATTTTCCCCATGAAATGGCAATTTCATTTCCAACTATAATCTAATCTCTAGTTATTGACAGGTTACAATGGAACAATGACCTAATCTAATTTTAAAATCTATTGACTAGTTATAAATATTCAAAAATAAATGTATATGTGAAAATCTGAGGAATGACAAACACGGAGAGAAACCCTAGTAAACCATCTAGCTGTACTTGCTATTTAGTTACTAGCTTTTGTTTTTGTTTTTTTTTGGGGGGTCCGGTCGTGGGGCCTGAACTCTGGACCTGGGCACTGTACCTCAGCTCTTCAACTCAAGGCTAGCGCTCTACCACTTGAACCACAGCGCCACTTCCGGCTTTTTTCTTTTTGCTTATGTGGTGCTGAGGAATCAAACCCAGGGCCTTGAGCATGCAAGGCAAGGGGTCAACCACTGAGCCACCTTCCCAGCCCTTTAGTTACTAGCTTTTATCACCAGTTTAAAGATCATGTAGCTAAGCAATCGACTCCTACTAGTTTTGCTCTGATGTATGAATTACAAGGGTAGTGGCTACATAAGCTGCTTCTCACAACTTGGAGGCTGCTTTTGTCTTTCAAACCAGTTGAAATCACTGATCTTTCACTTGGGCCTATATTCGTGTCCAGTTGGTGGGTGACATTTTGATTTCAGGAGGCCCAAAACTGCACTCTCAAAGTACATTAATGTGTTATTTTCTATGTTCTATGTGTTTCTATGTATTCAATGAAAAGCCATAAAATTTGACTATATAAGTACAGAACATTAATTATTCCATTTGTGCTTACTTCCCATCACCCTTCTCATGCCAGAGACCATTCTGCTTCTTTGTCCCATAAACCCCTCACCTCCTGGGGGAGACGAATCTGAGGCTAGCTTTCTTGTACATACCCATGTGATTGGCTGCCCTGTAAATAAACCATCTTCAGCACAACTTATGTCAATGGCCTAACTATGGGGTATGCAAAAAGGGTCCAGCTCCGTGGCAAGCATAGTTAGTTCATAATCACCTGTATAAAATAGTTTCTGAAGGTGCATAGTTAATGGAAGAATTAATTCAAGCACTATAAAGCTGAATGTCCATTTAACCAGAACATTTCAACCAACTGTGAAGACTTTGAAAACCATGAACAAAATCCACTAATTTATTTTTAGCAATGCTTTGTAACTCATTCCTTTAACAATATTTCTATATTAATATATACATTTAGTGGGAAATTGCTGATGAATATTTTTATTACTCAAGTTTTTCCACTTTAATTTTTCAATTTGTGTATTACAGTTTCTATTCAATAGTGAGAGAAGATTACAGATTACTCAGTTTCTCTCTTTTAATAGTCTGAGCCGACAGGGAAAGAGACATGAATATAGAATTTCTAAATAAATATGAATAAGTAGAAAGTGATGTATTTAATATCTGCATGATTTATTTGACAAAGCTAGTAAGATGTAATTACATAAATCAAAGAGCAACAAAGGAAGAAAGAAACTAACTGCCTTATCCAGCCCTGCCTCATACTTTTCAATTTGGGGCCCTATTCCTCCATGCTCTTGATTAAACACACACACACACACACACACACACACACACACACACGCGCACGCACCCACGCACACACACACACACACACACACACAGTTATTTTAGCTCATGTATTCAATTGTATTTTACAATCCATGCCTGAAAACTGTCTTCCTATCTAAGCTTTCTCCCCATTCTAGGTAATTTTCAGTACTTCTAACTTCTGTTGCACTCCATTTAAGTGCCTATTATCTTAGAGCATGTCATCCTCACAGCTAACTGCTCTGCCTTCCACATTTCTTAACTAGAACATCTTTTATTAGAACATCTTTCAGATTGTTTCTGCCTTAAATGCCCCACCACATGAGGCTCCCACCTCACTAACTCCTCCTCATACAACTTGGCTCTCAAAGTCCACTGTAGTCATTCTATTGCCACTATCCAAAATGCTTTTGATCTTGTCTTTTTGTGTCTAAACTAAACAAACCTGAGTAAAGGTATGCAACATCAGAATGGGTCCTTTAAGAAATCTTATTGCCAATGGATAGTCTGGATGTTTACAGTCAGCTTACATGCGTACACTCACATGTGCACAAGACTGTTAAATCTTCTCCACTGCCCTGAAACCTCTACTCTTAGTAACATTTCCTGCTATCTTAAAAATAAGTTAATGCTGCCAGAGAAGCAAGCACACACATGTATATTTTCTCTCTCTCTCTCTCTCTTTCTCTCTCTCTCTCTCTCTCTCACACACACACACACACACACACACACACACACACACAAACAAAGGGCATGCCTATTGTCCAAGTTGAATACTGTTCTTTTTTCTCCTTAGTACTTCCTCTCTCTTTGTGTTGAGCTGATTCCTCATGTCTTCTGAGAAGTGTTCTCTTCTATTAGGACCTGTACTGGGGCCTCTACATTACTTCACTGTCATCTCTCTCAGACTGGCAGCTCCATGAAGGCAAGATGCTTCTATGGTTGCCTTGGACGGTACCCTCGAAAACATTTAAGTGACTAAATGGATATGAAATTCCTTGATTTTTTATTGATTAGTTTTATTAATCATCCTCTTAGAATTAACCTCACATATATTATGCTGTTGGCTACTGCCATGATCATTACATACAATATACATACACATATGTACATGTACTGTCAGGATATTTGGCTACTGACTGATTCTTTCCATTTACTTGGCTGTAAAAGATATAGATGAAATTTACTGTGTGTCTCCTTGCCCTCCATCCCAAGCCTCTAGCCTGTTTGTATATATTCACACACACACATGTTGACCAGTCAGGATACTCTAATAGGAATCAGGGAACTCTGTCAGGATACTCTTAATAGAAATCAGTGAACTGTGAAGCCAATAATACCACTCTGTTGAAGCTCCTCATATTCCCACTTGAGTATTTAGCCACAAAACGACCCAACTTCTGAACACATGATTTCGGTCTTATTATTATGTATTAATTTGTCCAAAAGTTGCTACAAACTGTAAGGACACTGGCTGAGCCAAGGCAAGGTTGTAGCAGTGTGATCTTCATGCTTCCTTCTCCAAGTTGTCTTGAAAACTAATACAGAAATTTCATGGACACCAAATTTATACAAGAAAATCAGAAGCTTTATACATTGAACCCTTTGTTCTGTTGGAAACATTGCTGACTCTTCTAGTATATAATGAAGAGGTCACAAGAAATCTGAGGTCAAAGCACAATAGCTATTACAGTTATTATGCGAGCTACAAGCTATTATAGCATAAGAATCCTAAGTCTCTCCTTTGGGAAAAGGTAAAGTCCAGCTTGCAAATTTGCTCTGTGCTGAGGAAAGATTACCTAATGTGTCTGAAGAGCACATCATACCTTCACTAAATTCAGGATGATGATGGGAGAGCCAAACCTCTGAAGCATCTGATCAAAGTGAAGAGCAGCCACATGTGCAAATGGATCCGCCTGGTCCACTAAGAAAGGAAAAAAGATGAAGAAATGCCTGAAGGAAAATTATAAGGCAGAAACAAAAGAAGTGGAGCATCCTCAAGAATGCCAAAAGAAATGCAATGCAACTAATCTACCAGTTTCACTTTGAGAATCCCTCTCAATGTGTGATGCTCATTCATCATGTTTTTTTTTTGTTTTTTGTTTTGTTGTTGTTGGTCATGGGGCCTGAACTCTGGCCTGGGTGCTGTCCCTCAGCTCTTCAGCTCAAGGCTAGTGCCCTACCACCTGAGCCACAGTGCCACTTCCAGCTTTTTTCTGCTTATGTGGTGCTGAGGAATCAAACCCAGGGCCTCCTGCATGTGAGGCAAGCACTCTACTACTGAGCCACCTTCCCAGCCCCATCATATATTTATTACGTCTAAGTAACTCTTAAGTTTCTGCAGTACAATGTAAATAATTTACTACCATTTAAAATTAAAGATAAATTTATTACATAAATAGAAATTATTCTTCTAAGTTATGTTAGAGGATTAAAACCTAATTGTTTATTAGATTTCTGTGAGAATAGTTCATATGAGTAGAGGAGAGTTACTTATAAGACTGCTCCACGCACATGTAATAGGTGGCTTAGGCATCATAGTGGAGATGTCCTGGGACCAGTACAAGGGAACGGATCCTCTAACTTGCACATAAGAAGAATAACTGCCAGCAGTGAAAGACATCACAGAAGCATCACAAAGTATCTGTTCAGTCTCCACTTCATTTGCAACATCACCCTGAAATGAAGATGCGATTAAAGGTATTTTATGTTATTTTAACTTTTTAATGAAAAAAACATTTCAAGTACACAGTGAAATTACAACTCCTATTCTTTCAATGTTTTAAAAGAGGTAAATGTTGTCAATAGTCGATGTGCACATTAGAAAAGCAAAACCACTAAGGTACAATAAAGAAAAGCAATTAAAAGTGACAGAAAGACACTAGGTAAAAAATCAAATTTAATAGCTAGTAGCACAAGTAACAGATAAGTAAGAGGATTATGCCTGGTATAAATGATAGGAATGGAAAGAAAAGACAAACAATTACATGAAATTATACAGAAGATAAGGAAGATCAGAGGGATATCAAAATTCAGTTCTGAATAACCAAAGAGGACTGAAATGATGAAAGAGTGAGATTCAAATAATGCCTCATGGGCAGAAGGAAATAATCATGTCGTCGGGGACAGGGGATGATTTCAAGGCAGCTTTACTTACAAGGATATAAAAAAAATGATTTTAGAGACATTAGTAACATGTCTATAAATACTAAAGGGGCAAAACTCTGACTTTTTAAAGTATCAGTTATAATGCCCTTCAATGCTGATAAAATTGGAAGAACAATGATGCTATTTTTAAGCCAGGATCAAAGTCCAATGCCTCATTCAAGTTGTCTATTCAATCACACATCGCTCAAGATTCAGTTGTGCACTTCGGACAGGGATGGATCATTCAAGGAGATGACATGGCTGATATCAAGATGGGAGAGTTGCCATTTTCTATAGTGAACAGCCAAAGGAGTCCAGGAAAGAAGACAATGTTGTGCCATACTCTATTCTATCATGACTGTTTTCCCCATAAGGAGGACACCTTCTCCTTATTGCTTGAGTGTATGTAGGGGGTGCTTTGCTGTTTCTGTCTCTACATTAAACATTTTTTCACATATTTCAGAAATGGTTCATCCTCCCAAACATGAGCAATTTCATAACTCCATATTTCTCCCTAATTTTAGATACTCTGAAGAATTATTTTCTTGATATGCCAAACTCAGGAATTACACTTTCTAATATTCTACTCTGCTTCATTCCCATCAGCAAAGCTGATGTAAAAGGTTAAAACACCAGCAGCAACACTGCCGGCCATCTTACCTCACAGTTTGCTCCTCTCTTGAGAAAACGGGTCCCAGCAAACTTACTGGATCTTCTGGCTATTAGAGTAACATAGACTGGACGTCCATAGATCAACAGTTCTTAGAAATCAGGTTAAGGTAGTTTAGCGTTTTAGAGTGTCATACAACATCAAGAATCACTGTATCTTAGCATGCATGTGTTTAGATGATCTTTTCCAATAGCCTAGAGACGTCAAAAGCTTCACCCGAGGATAAAAGAACACTAAGTCTAGTGGTTCTTCTGAAGAGTCAGGTATGATGGCAAAAACCAACCTGCCTAAGGAATGGTTTCTCTGAATTTCAGAGGGAATGGAACCAAGTATAGTGCTGCTGGCTAAGAGAAGACCTCTCTGTCCTTACAGCCATGTAAAGATGGAAACTAGAACAACTAAACCTTTAGTCTTCTGAGTTGAATGCCTTTCAAAGAGAGCAGTAACACTTGACCAGATACTTAAATTATGAAGCACGATAGTGCTATTATATACAATACCAAGGAAACTGAATGAATACTTGAAGAGCAGTCCAAAACCTGAATACTGAATTAGTGTGAACTGCTTAAGCAAATTACAGCTTATTAGTTATATTACTTTCTGAGCCACAATCTCATCTATTATAAAAATTAAAAAGTAGCAAAGATTGAACACCCCTAATCTAAATATCTAAAATTCAAAATGTACTAAAATCCTAAATTATTTGAGCAACAACATGAGCCACAGTGGCAGTGGAAAATTCCACACCTGACCTCACAGACCACAGTCAAAATGCAGGCAGACTAAAAATTTGTAGAAAAATTCCAAATGCTTAGGGTATATGTGAAGCATAACTAAAATTTCATCTTTAGATTTGGCTCTCCAAGTTATTTCATGCTTTTTCAAATATTCCAAAATCAGAAGAAATTTAAATTCTGAACCACTTTTGGTCCCTAAACATTGTAGATAAAAGACTACAAAGGCTGTACTGTTGCTAGGTGGATGGGAAGATTAGCTGAGGTAATTTGTGTTAGACTCGTAATCCCTGGCCTGGAGGAAATGTTCAAGAGACAGCAATGGCTTTTATCGTCGCATACACTGCCAAAATTCATTAAATGCTTGATGACTGGGAGACAAGATGCATCATTTAAACTAATGAGCTTTAAAATGATAATCTATGGTGCTGTTCACTATTTAAAAACAAGCACTGCCAACATCCAGTTTGCCAGGTCCTGAGCTAAGCTCTTAGAACTACACTTTAAAAAATGGATCTTAGAACTGGGAGACAGACAGGGAAGGGTGACATGGTCCAAGAAGAAATGTGTTCTTTACCTGACTTACATAACTGTAACCTCTCTGTATATCACCTTTATAATAATAATTTTAAAATTTTAATGGATTTTAGACTCATTGCAGTAATTCTCTGGGCAATTTTGGTGATGAAATACTTGTTTTCCCCAGGTATATTTTATTCTTTAAAGCAGACAAAAGTGATTCAGGACCAAATCTCACTGTATAGTGAATCAGCAGATAATAGAACTCTGGTTCAAAATGATTATAAAGTAATGAGCCTGATGTTCAAGTATAGCAGCATATCAATCCCACTCATCTCCACTTCAAAACCCTATGTCTGCACTTGACCTCTCATCTCCCTACTTGTCACAGAAAAAGCAGCACTTCTGTTCTCCAAGGCCAGCCACTGGATATGCCAGTGATTCCCTTTCTCTCAAATACTCAGGTGAAAAAAAAGCATGAGCCTAGAGGGCGCTGGTGATTCATGACTACAATCCTAGTTCCTTAGGAGGCTGAAAACTGAGGATTGCCATTTGAAGGCAGAACGGGCAGAAAAGTCTGTGAGACTTCTATCTACAATTAACCACAAAAAAAAGCCAGAAGTGGAACTGTGGCTCAAGTGAGCAAAGGTACTCAGGGACAGAGCCCAGGCCCTTAGTTCATGCCCCAGGACAGGCACAAGAAAAAAAAATTCATAGTGGTTAGTCACATTCCTACATTTAATGGCTTTGAAGCCTATATCTTTAAAAGCCTAGGATATAAGAAAAAAAAAAAAACTACAAACACACTAAGAGCACAACTTCCCTCTATTAGCTCCAACAGTGATGAGAAAAACCTAAATCCACTTCTAAATAGTATCCACTGTCCTTCTAAACCCCACAGCACAATGGCACTTTCTTGAAAGGTATCTATGTTAATTAGAAATTAGGGAGAATGATGAAAAGGGTAACATCAATCAAGATGCAGTATATTTGTAAATTTGGTTAATAGTAACTCCTTTGTACAACTACTAAAAGATAATAAAAATAATTCTTTTTTAAATAAAAAAATTAAGACAAGTACTGGTGGCTCTTGCTTGAAAATCCTAGCCACACAGGAGACAGATCTGAGGATCACAGTTCAAACCCAGACCAAGCAGGAAAGTCTATGGGACTCTTATCCCCAATTAAACACCAAAAATCCAGAAGTGAGCTGTGAATCAAGTAGTAGATTGCTATCCTTAAGCAAAAGGACAGTGCTCAGTCTCTGAATTCAAGCACTAGGACCTGCACAAGGAGAAAAAAAAAAGACAGAGAGAAAGAAATTAAATGAAAGAAAACATGTTTGTAGAGGGAAAAAGTTTATAATAAATTGAACTTACCAGCTTAATAAAAGTTCAACATATTTCTAATATATTACAACTCCCTTCCAATCCAAGCCTGCACTGCACTGGGCCTAAACTATTACTGAAGGCTTTTTCTAACTCATGTCCCTTGTCTCATTCTTCCTAATTCAGTTTCAAAATGACTTGTCAACTCAAACTTCCTATAAATACTACTTACCACCCTCCTAAACAAAAACTTTCAAAAGGACCAGCATCAAACCTAAAGACTCTAGCCTGACCATCAAGTTTTAGTCTAAACAGATCAATCTGGTGACACAATCTGACTCACATCTCTGGTACACTTCCCATTACATCCTGCCTCCTGAGAATCGTACACAAGCCAGAGAACACTGCCATGCATTTTTTTCCACTTCCTACTCCATGGTGCTTCTCCAACTAGCAATGTCACTGTTTGCTGCTCACTGCTAAGGCATGAATTTTGTTTAGGGCCTAGATTAAGATTTGTTCTCATAAACCTGTACTATCCTCTCTGTCAGGTATTTTGATCCTTCTCTCATCTAAATACAATCTTCATTACCTCTATCACTAGGATATAAGAATATACAACACTTATATACAGCACTTTCTTCCTCATTATATGTGTGTGTGCGTGTGTGTATGTGTGTGTGTATGTGTATGTAATAGTTCCGTTTGAATAGTCTGCATCCTCCTTCGCAATATCTATTGTAAAGCACCATGGGCAAAATTTCCCTGTTGAATTACATAGAGTGATCATTATAATCCTATAGTTTCTATGTTTCTTTCTGCAAATTGTTCAGTGTAAGTCTTAAGGTTTATATGAAAAGGATACTTGACTGTCCACAGAATCCATGAATGATATATAACAACCAGTCACGATGCACAGTATTTTTAATTATTTCCAGAAGTTCACCATTCCACACGTACTTCATATAAGGCTCACTACAGATCCCAAATACACCTGTAAAATAAGTTTATATCAGAAAGATAAAGAAATTGATATCCAACTCATTTTCAAGAGTTTCCACTTCAGTATTTAACTCCAAAATACAATGCCTGATTAACAGCATTGTCATGTTAATAGATACCATTCATATCAGCATTCAGAACACTGAGTTTCTGTACAAAGCCAAAAAAGAGAAGCATTTGAGAGCTTTTCATATAAGGGAAAAGGGGAGGAAAATTAAGGAGACATACACAAAATCTGAGAATAAAGCCATGAAATGGCAGAAGGTACTCCGTGAGAACACAGCATGGGGACAGTGCTTGGATCCAGTTCACCCTGACTCTAGCTCTTACATAGTATGACAGTCATAAGGTAGAGAGCTACTTATACTTACTAAAAAAGTACCTCTGTTTACTCATTTTCATCTGACATATGGTTGTTTTGAGGATGACATAAATTAGTTAGCCCTGCTAAGAGTAGGGCCTAAGAAAGTATACTTGGTCAGGTTGAGCAAGTGAAAAAGCAACCTCTGACATGCTGCACTAGTGCTTCTGGACACTGGCATATAATCTTCATTTCTGTGCCTCTGTTTCTTAGTAAATCTTTAATTCTGTAAAATTAGCGTTGTAGCTGGATGCCTGGTGGTACATCCCTGTAATCCTAGCTAATCAGGATTGCAGTTCAAAACCAGCCCAGGTAGGAAAGTCTATGGACTCTGATCTCCAATTAACCACCAAAAAAACAGAAGTAGAGCTCAAAGTAGTAGAGTGCTAGCCTTGAATGAAAGAGCTCAGGGACAGCATCCAGGCCCTGAATTCAAGCCCTACAACCAAAAAAAAAAAATGCCATTATACCCAAGAGCAGAGTTTTATGACACTTAGAACATTACATGTAAACATCTAGCACACAATAAATAACACATCTTTTCCCTAAATTCTGCTTCTATAAAACTGTTTCTCTGAAGGAAAAGATTATGAGTATTCTACAGTATTCAAAAAAATAGAGAAAGAAAGAAAAAGAAAGGAAGAAAGAAAAAAGAAAGAAAATAAAAGAAAGGAAGGAAGGAAGGAAGGAAGGAAGGAAGGAAGGAAGGAAGGAAGGAAGAAAGAAAGAAAGAAAGAAAGAAAGAAAGAAAGAAAGAAAGAAAGAAAGAAAGAAGGAAAGAAAGAAAGAGACTGAGAAAGAAAGAAAAAGAAAGAAAGAGACTGAGAGAGGGAGAGGGAGGGAAGGAGGGAGGGAAGGAAGGAAGGAAGGACAGAAAAGAAAAAGAATTACTCATTTAAATTTCAATAGAAGTCTATGCCTGAATATATCCCTTAAAAGGTACATGAATAGCCAGGTGCCAATGGCTCATGTCTGTAATCCTAGCTACTCAGGAGGCTGAGATCTGAGGATCGTGTTTGGAAGCTAGCCCGGTTAGGAAAGTGCAAGAGACTCTTACCTCCAGTTAGCCACAGAAAAAGCTGGAGGTGGCACTGTGGCTCAACTGGTAGTCTGCTAGTCTTGAGTTAAAGGAACCTAGGGACAGAGCACAGGCCCAGAGTTCAAGCCTGAGGACAGGCAAAAAAAAGTGCATGAACAGCCAGGTGCTGGTGGCTCACACCTATAATTCTAGCTATCAGGAGGAAGAGATCTGAGAACTGCTGTTTGAAGCCAGCCTGGGTAGTAAAGCCTGTGATACTATTATCTCCAATTAACTACCAAAAAATAAAAATAAAAACAAAAAAAAAATTTTAAAAAACCTGAAATAGAGCTTTGGCTCAAGTGGTAGAGCACTACCCTTGAGCACAAAAGCTCAGGGAAAGCACGGTTGAGTTTTAGGCTCCAGAATCAGCGTGTGCATGCGCACACGCACACACACACACACAGTGGGTGGCTCATGCTCAGGAGACAGAGATCTGAGGATCATGGTTTGAAGCCATCCTGGGAAGAAAAGTGTTTGAGACTCTTATCTCCAATTAATCACCAAAAAGTCAGAAGTGGGGCTATGGTTCAAGCAGTAGAGGGCTAGCCATATGCAAAAAGCTCAGGAACAGTGCCCAGGCCTAAGTTAAAGCCTCAGGACCAGTACAAAAAAAAAAAAATTGAATGAATAATTGCTAGAAAATGTCAGCAATTTTCTGGCTGGCCTACAAATGAAATCAAATACTGATTAATGGTTTCTCTAAATTGGTCAAGGTCATGTACCTACCACCACCACCACCCCCCCCCCCCCAAAAAAAAAAACCAAAAAACTATGTAAAGATAAAGAGCAGATTTTGGAGAAATATGAAAGAAATGTGAGTGAATTTAATAAGGTACCATTTCATGGATGCCACATGCATTAAGTATCCTTCAAACCACCTACCACTTCCACCCTGTGTAATTAATCCTTCATCTTCAAAAATGTCAAAACTCTCCTGGCGAGTCTGGGTTGTTTCTGACTTTAACATCTCCAGGGGCATTCGCAAGACAGTAAGATTATATTGAAGTGAGTGGGACAAATCATAGCTGTAACTGAGAAGAGAAATGAAGCTTAAAAATTACAAAAGCAAAACATATTTCACAGTGTTGTTTCCTATACAGAATTAAAATCTGTGAACTAAATTATTTAACAGCTGTTACTGAACTTGGAAGCAATGCTGTTCAAATAAGCCCTGGAAACAGAGCCAAATATTAATACAATTGGAAATAAAATAGTCACCATGTGAATTAGGCATTTGTATGACTAAAAATATTCAATATAATGTAAGAAGCCTACATTCCTTGATTAGTTCAATGTGCATTTTCTTGCTCCACACTGAAGCCATTGTTAAGTTCAGGTCTTATTCAAAGGGTCATATTCATATCATACTATCTAAATGGCATTCTATATATAACTATAATACTCACTTAAATAGTATAGTTCATGGTTCTTACTCTACTTTTCATATAAGCAAAAATAATTCTATTCGTTATTAATAGTGGTATCATAACATTGTAAAACAAGAATAAGCACATATGTCATTATAGAGAAACATGATGCTTTAGGCAAAATAAAAGCCATATAAAAGTTTAAGTGTCATCAGTTATCAGTTCACACCTATAAATCCTAGCTAACTCATTATGCTACAGGATCAGGAGCATCATGATTTGAGACCAACTCAAGCAAAACCTTCACAAGACATTATCATAACCAAGAAAAACCTGGGCATGATAACATGCCTGTCATATCAACTACAAAGGAAACATGTGAGGATGATCAAAGTATTGGCCAGTTCAGGCATAAATTTGGGACTATATTTGAAAACTAAAAACAAAAAAGGCTGGGGGTATGACTCAAGCCACACTCAGAAGCATAATACCCTAAATACAAACCCCAATACTGAAATAAATAAATGAATAAATAACTAAATGTAAGTAAATTAAATTGTTTCTGAGCAAATAAAAATAACAATCTGCTACAATTTTGACAATCATTTTATAAGCACCTTTAGCTATTTTAGTACAAAATTTTAGAAGGTATCTTTGTTTATATAAATTTGCTTTTCAAGTACATTAGTAATATTATAAGATGGTTATAATCCTGCCTATAGACACTCATTAATTATTATTTCTTCTGTATCTTATTTATACAATTTAGTTGATTTCAATTTTGTCTGTAAAACTTAAGTTTTACCACATTGTTTGATGGCTTCATTTACTGTAATAACATCTAATCTCAAAGGAATAAAAGCTATACTAAGAAACTGGTTTCTGACTTTTAACAATTAATTCTTCCTATTTAAAACAACTGCTTCATTCTAGCTAAGTCATAAGAAATAATATAACCTTGTAAAAACAATACCCATGTACAGCTGATCATAAAATATTTATTGAAATGAATTCCAGAAAATGGAAATGAGATTTTTTTCTTTTTTGCTATTTTTGTTTTCCTATCATTTTTGTCTTGTTTGTTCATTTATCTTTGGGAGGGTAAGGAGGCACAAAAATGGTGGGACAAAGGGTGAACAAATACAGCAGTGGTGCTCACTAGACACTATGTTGAAAAGGAACTATACAATGTGAGTGGGGACGAAAGAGGAAAACTAGGAAGGAGAAAGGGGTGACATTGTTAAAAAAGAAATGTCCTCTTTATCTGACTTATGTAACTGTAACCACTCTGTACCTCACCTTTATAATAACAATTCAAAATGCATGAGAAAAAAAGAATACTTGGGAGACAATATCAGCCTAAGTGTTTTTACTTTTGGAATGATGTATAGAATTCAGCACAGGATGCAGACAAAACTCAGAGAAATGAAGTGAAAGGAGACTATTTGTAAAAGTACCACCAAACTTCTTAACCTTAAAGATGCCACAAACATAAAGTAAGCAATAAGGACTGAAAAGTACATGGTGGTGACAAATACAATGGAAGTATATACTTCCATCTGTAAAAGTGAAAATAATTTCATTCTATGATGATTAAAATAATAAATTTCAGCTTTACATCAATAAAGACATAACATACTCTACATATTAGACATGTATTTTATTCCATAAAAAAACCAATTAACTTAATTAACAAAGTTAATTTCTTAAAAAAAAAAAAAAGTAAGATACCCTGTCAGCATATACTCCAGTAGCCACAAATGCCATGGGTCTTCTTTCTGTCTTTATGATTCAAGTCCTTACTGGTACATATTATTTCTTTTTAATTTTATTTTATGGTAAAGATGCTGTACAAGGGGTTACAGTTACATACGGCAATGAGCACATCTCTTGTCGAGCATTGTTACCCCCTCTCTGTTGTCCTCCCACTATCCCTCCTCTCCCTCCCTTCCTCCCCCCAAGTTGTAAAGTTCATTTCCAATATACTGTCTTGTGGGTATCATTCTTACAATGGGTCATCCTGTGTCCTTATTTCAGCATTTTGTTATTCCCCTTCCCTTCCCCAAATTAAGACAAATGTATATACAAGATGCAGGGTACCAAAATCAAGTACAGTGATGACAGCGGATTTCCCATAGGGGGAAGAACATACAAAGTAAACAAAAAAAAATCACATAGCACATTTAAAACAACAACAAAGAGAGACCTTGTGTCCATATCTTGGGGTTCATTTCACTTAGCAACATCTTATATGGTCATATGTACATAGCTTTTGAGCTTTTCTGCTCATCTGATAAAATTATCCTTGATATATACTAATTATTGCAAATGAGGGAAAGCATGGGACCTATATTTCTTTGGGTCTGGCTTACTTAATATGATTTTTTTCCAAGTATTTCCATTTCCTAACAAAAGGGGCGATGTTATTCTTTCTGATGGAAGCACAGAATTCATATGTGTGTGTGTGTGTGTGTGTATACACATATATCACATTTTTGATCAATTAATCTACTGAGGGGCATCATATTATTTTGTGCTCTGTTTTTAGAGTAGACATTATGGCAGGTAGACTCTTCCAGAGTAACATTGTATACCAGATCCACATACTGGTGACATCAATGGTAACCTAACACTTGATCATAATGTTCTACCAAAATTTACTTGCCTGTTCAATAGTATTTTGGGTTGTCCCTAGATTACCTGGTTAGCTTGTGATATCCATAAATATCTAATAGAAATCTGTATTTTTAGCTGGGCACCAGTGGCTCATGCCTATAATTCTAACTACTCAGGAGGCTGAGATCTGAGGATCACAGTTCAAAGACAGCCTGGGCAGAAAAGTCCCCATGAGACTCTTATCTCCAATTAACCACTCAAAAACCACAAATTGTGCTGTGGTTCAATTGGTAGCGCACTAGCAATGAGTACAAAGAGGCAGGGACAGCACCCCACAACCAAAGAAAGAGAGAGAGAGAGAGAGTTTATATAGCTATATTTTTCCTCCTGACATTTTATCTAGGATGTGTTTTCACTACCTACTACATTGTTCCAAAAAAAACTATTAATATCACCAATAATATTTCAGTGTTAGCCAGGTGCCGGTGGCTCACGCCTGCAATCCTAGCTACTCAGGAGGCTGAGATTTGAGGATCTCAGTTCAAAGCCAGCCCGGAAGGAAAGTCTGTGAGGCTCTTATCTTCAATAAACCACTAGAAAACCGGAAGTGGTGCTGTGGTCAAGCAGTAGAGTGCTCGACTTGAGCTGAAGAGCACAGGGACAGCACCCAGGCCCAGAGTTCAAGCCCCACTACTGAAAAAAAAAAAAATTCAGTGTTGCAAGAATTCTTCCTACTTTTTTTACCTAATTTTTTCCAAATTAGTAACTAAAAATAGAATTCTGACATTGTTATAACTTAGTAGAGACAGAATCCAAGTAAACTGGTATTTCTTTTTTTCTTTTTTTTTCTTTTTTTTTTTTTGTTGGTCATGGGGCTTGACCTCTGGGCTTGGGCGCTATCCCGGAGCTCTTCAGCCCAAGGCCAGTGCTCTACCATTTGAGCTATTTGAGCTACAGTGTCACTTCCGGTCTTCTAGTAGTTTACTGGAGATAAGAGTCTCACAGCCTTTCCTGCCCAGGGTGGTTTTGAACTATGAACCTCAGATCTCAGCTTCCTGAGTAGCTAGGATTAAAGGAGTGAGCCACGAGCACCTGGCCAAAATTGATTTTTATAGTGAGAATAAATAATGTCTTAATTTATCCATTCAAAAATTTTAAATATCAGATTTTCTAATGCTTCCAAGTGAAATAATTCACTATTAATTACACACTGATTCTGTTTTTACCCCCTGGAGAAAGTTTAGGTGAGTCATAGGGACAAAACAAAACACAAACCTACCTAAAGTAAAAATTGCTAGATAGGTCCACATTTTGAAATATTCGTAGATACCTAAAAGAAAAATTAAAAGTCTATTACATTTTATACAATTCTGTTATTTTTCACGTTTAACATATGCTTATATTTATATTAGTAAGTACAGCATTGACCTGAGGAACTCAAGCCATCCCTGAAACAGAGATGTCATTGAAGCAACTCTAAGTCTGCTGACTATACTTCACAGCCCTAACTAACTTCAGTTCCACAGTCCTTCCTTATAGCAACAGGCTGCCAGGCACCCCACCCATTTGTGGGCGCAGACAGAAATAAAGACTGTGTTTGTTTTACAGTGTATTTTGTAAATAACTTGAGGTTGGATGGAGCAAAAACAAAATGTTTGTGGATCATTATTGCTTTAAGTCGGCATGGTTTTTTTAAGTGAAAAATAAAGTATAGAACAAAATATCCACATTATCTACCACTTAGGAGTAAATATCATTCACATTTTTTCACACTCACTTTAATGCTTTTAGCATAAAACAATTAAAACAGAATTTTAAAAGTTAAAATCCAATTTAGTCTTCCCAGTTTCATTTTCTCTCACTAAATGCAATACTCTCCTGATTACTGTTATAATTCTTTGTCCACATTAGACATCTCTAAGTGACATATAACTTATATTGTATGCTGAATATATTACACAGACCATTTCATATTTTCTATATTGTTCTGCAACTAACTTTACTCACTCGTATTTTGAAATGCAGAGGTGTTGAAAGTTTAGAATTTGTTTGCTTTAATTGATGTTTACTGAATCATACATACCACATTTTACGTATGTATTCCTCAGCTGATAGAGTAGTAAGTTCTTTCCAATATTCCACTATAAGAAATAGTATAGCTAAGAACACTCCATTTTCCTGTATATATATATATATATATATATATATATACATATATATATATATATATATATACATATATATACATATATATTCATACAAAGAAGCAAAACCAATGGGTTGTAGATAATGCATTTTCAGTTGTACTAGAGTATGTCTGCCTGAGGGACTGTTATCACTCCAACTCACAGGGTATAACTCATTTATCTTCAAAGCCTGGATCTCATAGTATGAATTCATTTCCCAATAACATTTGATGGCAGCAGATATTTTCTTCCTACTCTGACGAATGAGAAAGAAATGGTGTCTTTTAAAATTTGCAATTCCCAAACTAAAAGCAAAGTTCAGCATCTCTTCTGTGATATATCTGCTCTTACTTTTAACCATTCTTCAGTAAGTCTGCCTATCTTTTTCTCCCTGAAATTTATCAGATATTCTAAATACTATTCTTTGTTATATGTTGTAAATGTCTACATTCACTGTTGTTTGTCTCCTAAAATTTGCCTAAATTGTAAAAGTATTTTTAATACAGAAAGCATCAAATATAGCAATGTTTTCTCTTTTTCTTTTTTCTTTGTTGGTCGTGAGTCTTGAACTCTGGGCCTGGGAGCTGTCGCTGAGCTCTACTTGAGCCACAGTGCCACTTCTGCTTTTCTGCTGATTAACTGGAGATAAGAGTCTTGTAGGGGCTGGGAAGGTGGCTCAGGGTAGAGTGCTTGCCTTGCATGCATGAGGCCTGGGTTCGATTCCTGAGCACCACATAAGCAGAAAAAAAAAAAAAGTCTTGTGGACGTTCCTACTCGGGCTGGCTTTGAACCACAATCCTCTTACCTCCTGGCTTTGAACCACGATCCTCAGCCTCCTGAGTCGCTAGGATTACAGGTGTGAGCCACCAGCACCCAGCTAATCTAGCATTATTTATAAATTTTTTTCCATGCTAAGATCTTGAAATATTTTCCATAAATTTCTTAAAGTTGTACTTTTTGAATTGTTCCTTGAAAACTATCAGAAAGTGGAATCTAATTTTATCACCTTTCAAATAGAAAAACCAGCACGTACACTAACTCTAATATATATCACTTTCCTAACTAAAATGGCTATTTTCTTGGACCTTCGTGACTCTGTTCATTGGCCAATGCCAATTCCTCCATGAATACCAAGCAGTCTTATCAGAAATAACAATCCAGTTATCTAAATTATTACAAGTCCTACTGTCTTGGTTAGACTTACCCTTTCTTGGTTAGACTTACCCTTTCTTGTTTTCTTTTTTACAACTGTCTGGATTATGCTTAGACTTTTACATTTCTACATGAATTTTAAAAGAAGCTTGTCATGTTCCATTTTTTATTAACCTTCTTGAGTGTAGGTTACATTTACATTGAATGTATGAACCAATTTTAGAAAAAAAAGCAACACTTAGGATACTCAGTCTTACCATATATGAACAAAGGAACAGCTTTCCCATTATTAGGGGTTTTAAGTATTCAACAGCGCTAGAAATTTTCTCTATAATAAAGTTTTGTGTAATTTTGTTATACTTATTCCCAGATACAGTATGGTTTTGCTGCTACTGTAAATAGGGTCATCATGAAATTTTCTCTATCACTCAGGTGTGGGAAAATTACTGATTCATACATGTCTATTGTTTTCTTCAGTCATTTGTTTAATTTTTTCATTAGTTCTGAGAGTAGGTATTCTTAGATTTTCTAAAGTAGAAAATCATGCTGCATACATAATGGCAATGCTTCTTTCTTCTTTCTTTTTTTATTGTAAAAATGCTGTACAGAGGGGTTACTGTTACATGAGCAAGGTAATGAGTACATTTCCTATTGAGCATTGTTGCCTCCTCCTTTGTTTCCCCTGCTTGTTTCTTTTCAAGCTTCATGCCTCAGCTTTCTAATCTTTCTAATCTATTGAATAAAGCTTTCAATATATTTGTTATGGCAGATATCTCTATTTTTCCTTACTTCAAAGGCAATGTTTTAAATTTTGCTTCCAAGAATAATTTTAGATATAACTTTTTAATAAGTATCATTTACCAGGTTCAGAAAAGATACTTATATCCATAGTTTTCTAATCACTGATCGCAAATGGATCTGGAATTCTGCCACATATATTTACTACAAATGTGAAGATAGTCATATTTTTCCTCACCATATTTTAAAGTAACAATTTTCAGTAAATTTTCTAATGTTGATGTAACCATGTATTATAAGGATAATCTATACTTGTCCTTATGTATGAAACATTAAATAGTACTTGCTTTAATTCTCAATATTTTATCTAATATTTTTATTGAAATGAATTATTATATGTTACTTAAATTATTATATGTTACTTAAATATAATGTGTTAAACATTTACAAGTATGTTAAACATTTTCCTATCAAAGAATATTGTTTCATCCTACTTATAATAAATTATAAATTTAACTGCATCTTATTCTGGATAATATCCATTCACTATAGTAGTAATCATTGATAATTTCACTCTACAGCTAGCCAAATCACTGTATAGAAAAAAATTATTTTATATTCTTGAATCATGAATGCAGAGTTTACATATAAAGTATATATGAAGTATAAAGCATCTATAAACCTCTTGAACTCTTTTCTTCCCTTCATTTTTATGTGCTGGACTAATTAATTCACTTTCAATTAACATATATGTCTGCCTGTATGCTATTTGTGATATCACTTTCAGTTTGTACAAAACAAGAGATCTTCTTTATTTTACCCAGTAGATTGTATCCATCCTCATCTGAAGCAAATTATTTTTAGCATCACCACTAACAAGTTATTTAAAGTCAATATCACAAAAATCCAGAAAATTATTACCTAATGAGATCTCAAGTAAAAGATCTCTATCACCTCAAATTTCGATTTGTATGTCAAAAAAATACAATTAATAACAAAATTAAAATCTAAATCATTACCCATCCTAAAAACAAGGATGCCTAACTTTGTTTCATTTTAACCTTCAAGGGAACTTTTATAATTTTAAATCTATTTGTTGATAGCTTTTACCCACATTCTCAAGACTCTAATAACTTCCTCCTAGAATTTCTGAAAAGCTTCAAATTTATGAAAAGCTTAGGGGAAAAATAGTACAACCAATACCAGTATATCCTTCTTAAAAACTCAGTGTTAGAAGCTTTTTTAAACACTCTCTCTCTGTCTCTTTCTCTCGCTCGCTCGCTCTTTCTCTCTCTCTAAATACACAAGTACATTTTATTTTTCTAATCCTTTTCATTGAGAACCCACCATATGAAAATCTGAAATTTGAAATGCTCCAAAATCTGAATCCATTTTGAGCCACTGTCATGACACTACAAAAAAAAATGGAAAGTTCCACATTTGACCTCATGTGACATGCTGCTGTCAAAACATAGGTACACAAAGGATACTGTATAAAATCACCTACTGTATATGTATAAGAAAAATATCTGAATTCTCTATTTAGACTTGGATCCCAGTCTCAAGATGTCATAGCATATTTAATGCAAATATCCCAACAAGTCTAAAATCTGAAACACTTCTCCCCCACATTTTGGATAAGAAATATTCAATCTGTGACATTATTATATGTTTATAGCTCTCTGCATGTGTGTGCATGAAATGCACATCTGAATCAAAGATATAGTTGGAATTCATGTATTTTATCTGTTCTAAAATCTAGAATGGTCTTTTGTTTCTCTGTGATGACTGACATTTTTATGACATTTTTGAAGATATCAAAAATGGCTTGCAAAAAGTCCCATGACAGGAATTTAAAAACATTATTTTGGGGGCAGGGGGAATACAATCATACTATTCAATGCCTATCATAATGCCTAGCATAACTGAGGGGAATGATGGTGTTGAAAGGGAAGGAGGACAAAAACGGAAGAGATGGTATTGTTCCATATGCATTGTGCTCATAAACTAACATGTTCAATGAATTCCTCTGTATAACAACTTAAAGATAATTTAAAAAATTAAAAAAATATTTCCTCATAGTTGAAGTCAAGTTTAATATTTTCAGCAAAAAACTACTTAATTATCTCACCTTGCTTCAATTAAAAAGTGCTATTATGCCAGAGGTCAGTGGCTCATGCCTGTAATGGTGGCTCACTCCTGTAATCCCACCTACTCAGGAGGCTGAGATCTGAGGATAACGGTTCAAAGCCAGCCTGTGTAGGAAAGTCCCCAAGGCTCTTATCTCCAATAAACCACAAGAATTGTGTTTTGGCTCAAGTGGCAGTGTGCTTGCCTTGAGCCGAAGAGCTGACAGACAGCACCCTGGCCCAGAGTTCAAGCCCTATGACTGACCGAAAAAAAAAGAAAAGTGATATCATTTCATCATTTGGTTAAGTATGTCTGCCAGTTATTCCATTAAGTATGTCTGCCATTATTATAAAATAAAGAATCATAAAAATTCTTTATCTTATAAATTGAAGAGATCCAAAGACTTTAATGTGTTAAGACTATGAATATTTTATTCCTTACACCTAATAGTATGGGTTTTGTTTTTTATTTTGGCTAATAATAGGGTTTGAACGCAAGCCCTCACTCTTGCTAGGTTTGTTTGCTCAGATGGCACAGTTACTTTGGAGACAGTCTCATGGACTTTTCTGCCTAGGCTAGCTTCTGATTGTGACCACTTGGATCTGCCTCTTGAGTTAGGAGGATTACAGGCATGAGCCACAGGTGCCTGGCACATAATGATCTTAATAGCTACTGTTAAATCTTTGAATTGATTGTTATAATGGAGCTTTAATAGCCCTGAACAAAAGCTGTAGAAATCTAAGCCAATATTTGATCTTTTTATGCAACATTTATAATCTTTGATTATGCTTTGCTTTCTAATTGCTACAGTATTTGAAATAATAATAAATAAAGTGAATGAATAATGTAAAACAGGCCCTGGTGATTCATTCCTGTGATCTACCCACTCAGGAGGTTAAGATCCAGAAGAGACTGTGACTTGAGGCCAGCACAGGCAAAAAAGTTCATGAGACTCTATCTCCAAAATAACCAGCAGAAAGCTAGGCTGGAGGTGTGTGGCTTCAGTAGTACAGCACTAGCCAACCAAACAAGTCTAGCCAAGCAAATAAGATAAGCATTAGGTCCTGAGTTCAAACCCTAGTACTACCAAAAAAAACAAAAACAAAAAGCCACCTAGATACCACCAGTACATACCTAGCTTCATCAGGATGAGAAATCCGTACAGAATCATTGGGGATATAGATCATATTGGTATCTTCAATCTTATATATTGCATGACCTCCAATATCTGCCATCTTCCTCTGTTTGGTTATCAGCACAATATAATAACCTTCTAAAAACCTGACAAACCCTGTCAATGAAAAAAAAATCAGTAATGTTTATAAGCTTGGTGATGCTTTACATACATATTTAAGAGATCAGAGACTTGATAGGTTTCTGACTTGATCAAATCTCTGATTTATAGCCACAGAAATTTTTGATTGTATTACAAGTATTCTTTAGAAATACCCTTACTATCACTTATATCACCTAAAATTATTAATCTGAACAATTTTATTTCATTCATTATTCAATAAAATTAGTCTTATTCTAAATATGACTGAAGAACCTTGAGCAAAAACATATAAAATATTAAGAGGAATTATTCAATAGATATAGACTTTTCAATTCTGAAAATGAAATCTTCTAGATCTGCTGACAAGGTACACAGTTATCACTGCTGAATGATGTAATTAAAAAGGATTCAGGTAGTACATTTTATGTTATATTATTTGCCACAATTTTACTTATAAACACACACACACACATATATACACACACACATACACACAGGACTGATAAAACTGAAGACACATTTCTTTGGCCTGTTTCACATGTCAAAACAGAACTCAATATATATTCCCTACAAACTAAAAGAATGTAGACAAGGCATACTGCTGAGTGGTGGTTTGGTATGATTTGAAGACTTAAATATCCATAAGAATACTGCCTCTAACATAATCTTCACAAAATACTAGTTGACAAATTTTAGTGGGAGAAGAGTCACTGTAAGCAAATAAATTTGAGAAATGCTAGGCTGAAAAACTTAAGAAAACTACATAAATTTTTGAAACTTCCAGTTCAGAGAATGCTAATGTTCACAAGTGAGTCTTCATGATATATCCTCTAGACATGTGTAATCATGGAACCTCCTTCCTCTCCAAAAAAAAAAAAAAAAAAGACCAGGATATTCAATATATACTACATAAAAAATGAACTAAGCAATTTACACGCAGGGATGGGAGGGGGGAAATGAGGAAAAGCAAAGGAAGGGGTGACATTGTCTAAAAAGCATTGTACATGTTACCTGAATTATAAAACTAGAACCAAAGTGACATCTCTAACATTAAATTATACTGCTCCCGAACTATTCTGAGGCCCTTACATTGCTACTTTGGACTTCCCATCTATCTTTAAAGGCACTGTTTTAAGTAAGAGCTTAGTCTCTATTGCCTAGTTTACTACAAGGCACTTATTTTACCCATTCCCCTTTAAAATAATATAGTGCCAGTGGCTTACGCCTATTCAGGAGACTGAGATCTGAGGACTGCGATTCAAAGCCAGCCTGGATTGGAAAGTCTGTGAGACTTTTAGCTAGAATTAACAATCACAAAGCTATAAGTGGGGAAAGACTTGGAAAAAATTATATTAAGTGAAGTAAGCCAGGCCCAAAGAAATATAGGTCCCATGGTTTCCCTTATTTGCAATAACTAGACAAACAGAAACTGTCAGACAAGTTGACGTTAGGCAAAATGAACCCCAAGATAAGGATTCAAATGTTTTTTTCTTTCTTGCAATTGTTGCCAACATATTTATAAGATGATTTCTTTGTTGCTTTGTATGTACCTCCCCCAGGGTATAAGCCCTGCTTCACTGTATTTGATGTTGATATAATTTGTAGAGGGGAAGGAAAAAAACAAATTGTTTAAATAGGGTTACAGGTGGACCTATTACAACAATGAGATGTATAAGAAGTTATGTCGAAAAATGAACTTTACAACTTTGGCTGGGCGGGGGGGGGGGGGGGGGGGGGCAACAATGCTTGATAAGAAATGTACTCACTATCTCTCCCATGTAATTGTAACCCCTCTGTATGGTATTTTCACAATTTAAAAAAAAAAAAGCTAGAAGTGGAGCTATGCTTCAAGTGATAAGAGTGGTAGCCTTGAGCAAAAGAAACTCTGGTCCTGAGTTCAGACTCTATAACTGGCACACAGGAATACACACACACACACACACACACACACACACACACACACACACACAAACAAATAATAAAATAAACGAATGAATTAAATAAATGAGCAGTCTCTGACAGGTGATAAAGGCAATAAAAGGATATATGCCTATGGGGTATGTATCAGAAGGACCTAGGATGGTCACAGAGTTGACAGTAATAAGGACTCCAGGTCGCCAGCCACCTACTCCATTCACATACCCCAAGACCAGAAAAAACAACTTTGTGGTAGAACTCATAATACCAAACATTAGTTTACCAAATTTCCTGCTGGCCACCTAATACCAATGAACAGCACAGGATTGGCAATGTAGCTACAGATAGAATGATGCATGTTTAGAGCAAAGAAAATTGTCTAGGTGTGTAACACTCAAATTAGGATCCAGTGACCTGCCCATAAACTTTCAGTGCCATGATAAGTAAACAATTTAGAACAGGAGTTAGAAATCTTGGAGTAATTTGAGATCACTACAATATGTGTGTGCATGATCAATGAATTTGCCTTGGAAGGATATAGATTATAGTTTGGGTGACAATGAACTCAATGTTTTGAGTTGCATGCTGAATAACATGACTACAAGTTATGGATTATAGTATCATGTTCTGGTGTGAAACATATTAGGGCAAAACACTGGTCCTTTACCACAAAGACTTGAAAAGCACTGCACTATATTCTTTATTTTAGTATCAACTTCAAATAGTTATGCAAGAGAATTTCAATTTAGTATGTCCATTCATGTGTACAATGCATCTTGAACAGAGTCACTCCTTTCATCATTCTCTCCCCTTTTCTACCCATTCCTTCCCCCACCAGAAGGAACTATGGAACATCCCACTAAAGGAAAGAAAAGGGGAAGAGAGGCTTAGGCAAGGCTCAAACCAAAGCAGTCTATACTTAAATACATCAATATCAAGCTTCAACTATGAAGCAGACCAGGATCCTGATTTCTTGAAAACAACAATATTAGCTGAGGAAAGAATGTGTGTCCAGAAATCCCTTATCTGAAATTCTATCCATGAGTTGTAAATAGAAGCTGCTTCTCGTGCCACAGTGACTTAGATCTTGCCGGTAACAGTGAGATGTTTCATCTGTCTCATACAATTTCAACAGCAAAGTTTCTGATGCTTTGTAATTTTAAAGAAGTTTCTCACTGAGTAAGAAAACAGTTGTCATCCCCAAAAGGAAGTGCTGATACCTCACTACTACAGCCTGTTTTTAGGATAAATTCCTTTTCATTTTACTGTATTTTCACTTTGGCCAAATACTTAACAGTCTAAGCTAATTTTTTACTTTTTCATTTCACAACAAGCCAGCCAGCAGACTCTGCAAAGACCTATGAACAATTCCAGATTTGTTTATATCCTGGATGAAGGCAATTAGCCTATAATCTTAGATACTCAGGAAGCTGAGATCTGAGGATCCCAGTAGGAAGCCAGCCAGAGCAGACAAATCTGAGACTCCTATCTCTAAGTAATCACCAAAAAGCCCAAAGCAGAGGTGTGGCACAAGTGTTAGAGCAGTAGTCTTCAGTGAAAGAATCAAGTGAGAGCATGAGATCCTAAGTTTAATCAGTAATGGCATTTTAAAAAAAAAACATGATCTGCTGGGCACATAGATGTATAAATGCTCTTTGATTTATGGAGAATTAAGTTTAAACAATGAAAGATTGTTTAAAGTTATAGGTAATAGCTCAGAGATGATGGTTTATTTATATTGATAACACAGTGATGGGTTATAACTATAAATCTATATAGCTTATAAGCTCTCTTTAAAAAAGGGGCGGGGAAAGAAGGTAGCCACAGGGAGCCTCATTTCTTACCGACAACACCAAATGCTGACACAGCTCGGAATAACCCAGAGGATCCTTTCTGTCCCATTTTTGTCCTATTTCCCAGATCTAAGCGGCCAAGAAGTTCCCGTACTTCTTGCTGAGTATATACATGCTAAAAATAAGCACAAGTAATCTATAAGGTTATATCAATTATTATTTACCCCTAAAAATTAAAAGCTGCCTGTAAGAACCCCTATTTCTTACACTACATAATGTATGACTAAGCTGTCATTTAGAAAGCCAATAATTCTTTAACATAAGCTGGTAATTGGCTCATATTACTATACTAAAAAAAAATGTGATCAAAACCTTATACTCTGAGCCAGGTATTCAGAGACTTAAAATTATATGGATATGTATGCATTTTTGTGAGAAGATCCATAGCTCTTAGCTTCTCAAAGGCTCCCTCATTGGTCAATTCCATTCCCAAATAAAGCCAAGAATCATTATAAATTCATAGGTAAGTGGAGGAATGGACTCCAGGAGTAATGCAGGAAATCACAATAAAAAATTTATTCAAAATTAAGCTGGGCGCCGGTGGCTCACACCGGTAATCCTAGCTACTCAGGAGGCTGAGATCTGAGGATCGTGGTTCAAGGCCAGCCCAGGCAGGAAAGTCTGTGAGACTCTTATCTCCAACCACTCAGAAACAGAAGTGGCGCAGTGATAGAGCACTAGTCTTGAGTTGAAGAGCTGAGGGACAGTGCCCAGGTCTAGAGTTCAAGCCCCACAACCAAAAAAAAAAAAAAAAAAAAATTAACCAAAATTATTACAACACAGAAAATAGTTTTGCAGGGCTGGGAAGGTAGCTCAGTGGTAGAGCACATGCCTTGCATGTCAGAGGCCCTGGGTTCGATTCCTCAGCACCACATAAGCTAAAAGAAAAAAGCCGGAAGTGACGCTGTGGCTCAAGTGGTAGAGCACTAGCCTTGAGCTGAAGAGCTGAGGGACAGCGCCCAGACCCAGAGTTCAGGCCCCATGACCGGACCCAAAAAAAAAAAAAAGAAGAAAAAAAGAAAATAGTTTTGCAAAGGGTCTAATGAAAATGAGTTCCAAACTCATTTTCCTGCTTAAAAACCAGGAATCTACATGAACTAAGAAATATTCACAGACAAGAATTTTTTTAATATGTAAGACATAATCCCGCATTTGAAAAGAGCCAAAATTAACTATACTGATTACCAATTTGTTAGATTTCACTTTTGACTATTTCATGTTTTGTGCTACCTGAATTAAGCCTCTTTATTCCTGACTCTGAATAAAATATTATCTTAGTAAGAATCATTTCTCAATTTCAAGTGAATAGGAAGTCAGCAGAAGTGGTCATAGAGGTGATTTTTAACAGTATAATAAAGCATCTTTAGCATAGAAGTCTTCCTGGACTTTAAGTAACTTTATATGGAAGCATATTAATAGATATTATCTTCCATGGATGTAACATTAAGTTGTACTGAGTGCTCAAAACATCAACTCTTTAAGAAGATATATTCATAAATTATCTAAGATGTGTGCTTTCCAAACAATCAAACTGAAAGACAAAGTATAATTATGGCATATACCTTGACACCAGTAATTTCTAGAAAACAGAATAGATACAAATTCTAGTCAACCAAGAAAAACAGTTGTAACTTTTAGATTCATGATTTAAAAGAAAAAAACATTTCTAAAGCTATAAGGATATTTCATAACCTTTAAACAATAAACATGAAAGTTTTTGTTTGTGGCCAGGTTTGGGAAGATACTTACCCTATCATCAATTATAACCAAATCTTTTGGTTCTGTTCTATCAATTTTCAAGACACGATATTTCGTTTCTGCATGATTGCTCCCAACTAGAAAATACCTCTATAAATAAAAAGAAATGTTGTTAGATTTTTGAGGCATTTTTTTCCTCTGTTTATATTATAGCCATTTCAGATTTTTAAAATACATTATCAAGTCAGGTTACCTTTTAAAAAACATTTCTGTTAACATTTCAGGAATAGAAGAATTTTTTTTTGGGGGGGGGGATCCGGTCATGGGGCCTGAACTCAGGGCCTGGGCGCTGTCCCTCAGCTCTTCAGCTCAAGGCTAGCGCTCTACCACTTGAACCACAGTGCCACTTCCGGCTTTTTTTCTTTTTGCTTATGTGGTGCTGGGAAATCGAACCCAGAGCCTCAGGCATGCAAGGCAAGCGCTCTACCACTGAGCCACCTTCCCAGCCCCTAGGAATAGAAGAATTTTTTAAAGAAAGGTATTCTTAGCAGATTAAAGACGGATTCTGCAAAGTGAGTTTTTAGTTTCTCTCTCTATTGAGGTGAACATGACAAAACTTATGTGTATTCAAGGTGTACAAAGTGATGGTTTAAGAGATCTAACATATCCATTATCACGAAGTTAATGTCTGTGTATGTGTGTGTATATGGTAAAAACATTTACACTCTTAATAAATTTCAAGTAAACAATAAGGTACAAAATATTGTATCAATGCTATACATTAGATTCCTATAAGGTTTTTTATCTTCTAAATGAAAATTTATACCATAGGACCAAGAGCTTCCAAATTCTCTCCCAATCCCCATCCCTTTAGCAACTACCATTCTACTCGTGCTTTTATGAGTCCAACTTGCCAAACGGGTAATTTTAAAACTGAAATATTCTTAATGGCTTCATGATAAGAATCAGTGTGATGTCTGAAAAGTGCCAGTAACTGGGTCCGATGAATTTAATTATACCACAGAGAAATTAATCTAACTGATTGATTGGAGACTGATGTTTAAGCTTTGCCAGGAAGCAGCAGCTCTGGTAAGAATTAGAAAGCTCAGCATGTAATTAGGAAGCTTAGACAATTATTGCTATTCAAATATTGATATTTTGTCAAATAAACCTTGAAAATGACTTTAATAGAGCAACTACAAAAATTCACCCCACAATCCTACAAAAGATTTAAATGGTTGTACCTTCTCAAATGGCCTTTTATATAAAAGCTACAGGAAATAATTGGTATTCTGTCTTTCTTGAAACATTTCCTTGAAGCATTGTACCAGATTACAGTAACATTAGTCTTAAATGAATACTGAGAATTATATGGATAATAAAAACATGGGGAAAAATAATCACATACTTAAGGGAAAATTTTTTCTATCTAATTCAGAAAAACTAAATGAGATAATGTGTGTGTGTGTGTGTGTCTGTGTATGTGTGTGTGTTGACGCTGGAATCAAATCCAGAGTCTCACACATACTAAGCATGTGCTAGGCCACCAAGCCATATTCCCAGTTCTGGGTGAATTATTTTAAAATTACTTTTAAGGAAGTAATTTTAAAAATACATTAACAAAAATAAATTACATAAATACATTTTGCTTCAAATATGTCCTCTAAAAAGGACATGATATTTGAACATTGCTAACACTGAGAAAATGTTGCCCACAATCCACTGGTGTTTTACCATCTCAGTGGTCCTGTAAGATAGAAATAT
The DNA here is from genome assembly GCF_019054845.1 of Dipodomys spectabilis. Taxonomy (NCBI): domain Eukaryota; kingdom Metazoa; phylum Chordata; class Mammalia; order Rodentia; family Heteromyidae; genus Dipodomys; species Dipodomys spectabilis. The sequence goes on along the minus strand of NW_024870678.1, from coordinate 3,517,226 downwards.
ACAAAGTAACTAAATATCAAGAAAAATTAAATAATAATAATGCATAAAATTTAATCTATATCAGTGGACAAACTGAAGAATGTACAACATAGGAAAAATGAGGGAAGGAAAGATTTATGTGGATTAATAGATAAAGAAAATAACAGAGTGGAGACTAGAAATGAACTTTCAAGAATGGATATGATTTTTAGATTTGACAGCATTTCAGAATACTAACACCTGATTGCATGGTTTTTTACCACTAAATCTACAGAAATAAATGGAATTTTTATTGTTGCTAACTACACTATATATAACATTTTAGCCAAGGAAGGACCATGATTGAGATCCCACTAGATTATATCAATTAGCTATCTTAGTTTGTGCAAGTACACTTCATGATGTTCAGGAAATGATGAAATCATTGATGCATTCCAGTATGTGTCCCTGTTGTTAAGCAACTCATGACATATGTTTATACAGGTCTTATGAAGAGCAAAAACATATGTTAACAGATGATTAGCCCTTTCTCAAGACTAAGCAAAACACTCAATCCCACACCTCCTAAAAGAAACAGGATCTAGAGAACACTGCCAGTTACAATGAGTTAGAAAGAAAGCAATTATAATAAAAAAATTAAAAACTAAGTTGGGACATCCAGTAAATGGACTCATTTTACTGAGGGAGCAGTAGAAGGACAGGAAGAACAGAGAAGGAAGAAGTCAAGAAAGCTCCATCATACCTTAGCTCATTCCTGTCCCTGAGACCCATCCTACCACTGAGAGAGAGCAATAACTTGGAATAAATTCATACTTGCTGGCAGAAAAAGGAGCTACTAAACCAGGCCCTGGTGATTCAATCTCTTAATCCTAAATACTTGGGAGACAGAATGGGAAGAATGCCAGCTCAGGCAGAAAACTAAGTAAGACCCCCCCTTTTTCCAACCCATTGCTGGGAGTCTGAGACTGGGAGGATCACAATGACAGGCCAGCCATCACTGAAAAGTCCACCTACAGGGAAGCTAAGTTCCACAAGGCGGCCCACGCCTGTGATCCCAGCATTGACAGGAAGCCTATGGTAAGTGGACTGTGTAGCCCAGGCAGGTGTGCAGGTGGGAAGTAAGGCCCTATCCTTAAACTAACCAGTGAATGAGAGGGCTAGAAGTGTGGAGCAATGATAACACACAAGGCTAGCAAGTACAAGGCTCTGAGTTTAAACTCTTACTACCATCACAAAGACAGGAAGAAAGAGCTACTTTATGAGCCGTATAGAGGCTTGAAGATAAACAGCTTCTAGGAGAGCAAGCACTAAGATCTAAAAGGAAAGAAGCTTTCTATGTTTGTATGAAAAAAAAAACAAAATTACATGAGAAAATGCTTACAAAACACCTAACAGTGAGTAGGAACTCAATAGAAAGAAGGTACACAATGGATATTTCTTTTTCTCATTTACTTTTAAGGATGTCAGAGAGCCACTGTATTTTTTGGGGGGGCAGGATTTAAAAAGAGTATATTCCAAAGGGAGGAACACATATGCAGGACCAAAACAGAAACAGAATGGGGGAAATAAATGCACCAACCTGTTAGTCACAGGGGAGACAAGCATGCGGATTAACAATCATGAATCATGTGCTATTAAGACATTTGAACTGGATACAAAGAGAACACAGGAAAAGTACTTAACTCCTTGGGTCAGGTCAGAGCAAGCTATCAAGAGAGGCTGGTATTATCCTGATGCTTAGCCTTGAAGTCCTGTACACAGAACTTTGTATACTGAGCAAAGACAGTATAAGCAAAGCCTCCAAGTATTTCTACCTGAAATAATCCTCATTCATCACTTGTGTGCCTCTCAGCCCAAAGCACTTTTGTTGATATCTGGCTCTACTTCTTACCAAAGCCCATTTCTTTGAGGCTGGCCTTCTCTCTTCATCTTATTTTACATATCTCAAGAGCCTGGGGCTAACTCTCTAATAACTTCCACTTTAAATTTAAATTTCTAAGTCTACTGGTTAAATTTTAAAGTTAAGAACTTTACATTTCTAAGTCTACTGATACAATCTATCTCTCTAGGCACTGGGTAAGTGTTAGAAGAACAGCCACCTATACAGTGTAATCTTTTAATATACTGGGCACATTTCTGTAACTACACCTAATTTACACATAACACATCTGGTTAAAGATACAGAATGATGAAACTGAGTCGACTCAATAAGGAGGCATATAACAGTAATTCTCAAATGAAGTTAGAACTTTTATAGTTCTAGGAAATCTAAAGGTTAACTATAATAAGATCATGATTTGACAGTTTGTTCTAAAAAAAAAAAAGATATGGATCCTGACTTGCTAGGGGATAATGTATTATTGGCCTTTGAAACATATGCATAGTGGAAGATCTTCACTCCAATATTCAGATCCGTCCAGAGTCCATGAGTTAGAAAGAAGAGCCAAAAGCTAAAAACCCACAGAATTTAAAAGCAGATCTGAGTGGGGAGAAAGAAATGGGAAAAGTATAACTATCTACATACACTCCTTCTAAAACTGTTTAAATGGTCCAAAGACCCTAAAAAATGTTTGTACAAAGAATAGCGACCTCATGTGGAGCCAGTACTGCAGGTTTTCAGTAGACTGGCTGTGGACAACAGAATTACTGTCTGCACTGCCCTCTGGCGGCCACTAGAAATCTACTTTCACACCTTTCTAAAATTTTTTTCTAGAGAGGCTTTATTTATTCTACTGGGTTTTATTTCCTCCTCATTAAATATACCAACACTGTAATTATGTACAACTTAGACTTCGTTACATTTAATAGTATGCTTTAAAACCGACCTCAGCTTATAACAGCTTAAAATTTTCTCTCAGATACCTTTTCATGAAATTTTTCTCCATTGATTTTTTTTTCCCATTTTTTATTTTGAAAAAAATTCAAACCTAGTGAGACAATAAAACAGTACAACGTATATCCATATGCTGTTCCTCTATATTCATTAAATTTGGATATTTTGATGCATTTCTTTTCTTCCTGCTTTCCTCCTCATAAAACTTTTTCTTCTGACCCATTAGAAATGAATGCAGATATCTTAACACATTACCCCCTAGAAACCTCAACTGTATTTCTAAAACTAAGAATGACCCCAATATTCATAATACCATTGATACAATAATGAGATACAATTCATGTTCAAATTTCCCCCGTGTCCATACAATATCCTCTGTAACTAGGTTTTTAAAACAAGAATCGAACTGAGGTTCGTATTGCATTAGGCTACTATGTCATTTTTCATACCTTTTAATCTAGAATAGTCCCCTCCTTAACCTTGGTTTTCTGCTGATGTCTTGCATTCACTTGAGCATTTACTAGTGAAGGCCTCCTAAGGGTCAAGCACTAGGCTAGCGACATGGGGAGTAAAGGTAAACTAGAAGATGTATTTTGGCACTAGTATTTGATGGGTTGGGTCAGAAAAGGGAATAATAAATTTAATTACTTTTGTTTGAGCAATAAATGGAGCCACTTAGCAACAGAGAGATGATTGAAAAAGAGCCCAGTTCACAAGATGTCCATGAGATAAATGACTCTGAAACTCAGGAGAGAGACTTCAGGTGGTACCATTAGCACATACCTACATTTGAAGCCAGAGGACTGAGTTACACACTCTAGGGATGATGAAGGAATAACAGATAATAAAGACAAAAATCAAGACCCAAGCTGGGCGCTGGTGGCTCATGCCTGTAATCCTAGCTACTCAGAAGGCTGAGCTCTGAGGATCATGGTTCAGAGCCAGCCCAGGCAGAAACGTCAGTGAGACTCTCATCTCCAATTAACCACCAGAAAACTGGAAGTAGCACTGTAGCTCAATTGGTAGAGCACTGGCCTTGAGCTGAAGAGCTGAGGGACAGCACCCAGGCTGAGTTCAAGCCCCGCAACCAACAACAACAACAAAAAAATCAAGACCCAAGAAACCACCCTGAAGAGCCCTATTACTGAGAAGCTAAATTTGGAGACACAAGTAGCTAAGAAGCTGAGAGGAACAGCCAGTGAACACAGGTCAGACTCTGAAGCAATGGGAGAAGACTGGCTAGGAAAGGACAGAGGACACACAGCTGGCTACACCAACTGTACTAAGAAGCATCAAAGCACCTGACAACAGATGCTTACGAGTGGCATTTTTGTGGCATTCTCAGTAACAAGTGGGGCCTAAATGCACTACAGAGCTGGTTGAAGAGCAAATGGGGTAATTCCAGATAATGGGGGAAGAGTGAACCCTTTTTTTCCTCTCAAGCATGTTATTAAAACCATTTTTGTGTTTCTTATAGAAACAAGGACAACAGAGGACTGAAGGAGAGAAGCAAAACTACAGTGATAATCATATCCATAATGGTAACCTGAAACTGAAAAGAGTGCTCAACAAAGCTGAGTCCTACAGTGGCAGTAGAGATATAAAGAAGCAATCCAATTTACACACACACACACACACACACACACACCCCAAAAGCTTCAAAAGGCATAGAAATTGTTGGCACCTGATAGCTCTGGACTATCCTGAAGAAGATAAAAAGTAGCACAAAAAAGAAGATAGAAGTTTCTGAAGAAGAAAAATCAAAGCTCCAAACTAAAGATCAAGAACACGTACCATTAGGAACTCTGAGGAACCACACTAGAAAACATGGACATATGCCTTCAAATTTATAGAGGAAGATTTATTTTAACCTTACAAGGCAGCATAAGGACTTCTGAAACATGTACAAGTTTAAACAATTATTTTCCATGACACTTTCTCAGGAAACAACTGAGAGAAGTACTTCACCAAATGGTATAAATCAAGAAACAGAAATGGATATGGTCCAGGAAAATAGTGAGAAAGAGGAAACATGATGATGGTGAAGAGGGTCCAGGATGGCAACTGTGCTGCAGCCTGGGAAACAGCCAGCCCAGACTGATCCGCTGCTTCCAGATGAAAGCTGAACAATTCCTATGGTTTGTGAGTGAGTTTAAAAAAAAGCTTTACATATCTGGGGGAATCTAAGGCTAGGTTTCTAATAAATTCATAGTCAGGACTGGGGATTTAGGAAGAAGGAAAGTCGTATAAAATACTAGCAGTCTAAAGTAGTGGCAGGCCCATAGTAATGAAGAGAAATAAAATGTCAAGACAACAAGGAAAGAAATACAGCAGCTACGGGAACATGAGAGATCCCCATAAGCCAGGCATTCATCAGTGTCACCATGTATTTCACGCAAACAGATGCTTAAGAAACAACACTGAGCAGGGCGCCGGTGGCTCATGCCTGTAATCCTAGCCACTCAGGAGGCTGAGATCTGAGGATCGCGGTTCAAAGCCAGGCCGGGCAGGAAAGTCCGTGAGACTCTTACCTCCAATAAACTACTAGAAAACCGGAAGTGGTGCTGTAGCTCAAGAGTGCGCGCCTTGAGCTCGCCTTGAGCACAGGGACAGCACCCAAGCCCAGAGTTCAAGCCTCACGACCGACCAAAAAAAAAAGAAATAACACTGATGGAGACAGTTTGAGGGATACTGGTTTGGCAGGAGTTAAGATGAATTAGAATACTAAAAGAAAAACCATATAACAAGACATTGAAATAAAAAATAACCCAAGCACACTCTTCTTAAAGTTAAGTGCCAAAAGGAATAGGCTAAAATTTTTAAGAAAAGCTTAAAGTTTCAGTATGAGGCTTTAACAGCAGTGTCTTAGAATAAAATTGAATGTGTTTTTAAAATATATACTAAGAATCCAAAAGAAATACAATAGAAATTCCACTTAATGGAAATTCAGTATCTACTAACATAATTATTTCCTTTTATAATGACAGGCTAATTAATCACTCATTCACTAGTAATCTGAGGGAAGATAATCAGACTTCTTGAAAGGGAAGAAAGTTTAGGTTGTAGGACAGCTTCAATTAATGTTAAACTTCACTTGAACTTTTAGACTAAATGCATTATTTTTAAAGAACATCCTGAAGTTATTTCTCAGTCTAACAGTACTGCAGACCTGTCACCTACTTCAGTCAAGCAATCCCAACAATGGAAGACACAATCCAGGGCCAGGAAGTACATCTCAGCCTAAAGGGATATCCAAGTCCACCTGGTAGAGATTCAGTACTGTAGTCATAGGATAGCTTCAAATGTGCTGTAGAATAAAGTGCCCACACCGTCTAAACCTGCAATAATCATCACTAGGCAACTCTCTTCCACTCCATATCTTTTGGTTCCCTGCTCCACTCCCTTAGGCAACCACATGCTGTATGGTTTTCTCTTTCCTCATAAGACAAACCAAAACTAAGTAAGTAAGGTATATTCCTCATGGTGGGGCTCTATTTATTTTACTCTACTTTGCATGGTCTGCCAGGTGGGTAACTTCCATAAATCATTTTGGAATATGGCAGTAAATACACACACACACACACACACACACACACACACACACACACACACACACACACACACTTCTGAGCTCTAAGAGTAAAGATTATCCTAACTTTTTCCCTTACAAAGCACACTTTCAGGCAGCCCTTGTCTGTTTGGCATATAAAATGGCTACTTACTGCAAAGCTAAGATACCTTCCCCTTTTGTGGGTTAAAAAAAAATACATCTAAGGATATACTACTTTATCTGTGGCTCTGGTTACTAATACTTCCCCATCTGTCATGAAGCTTTTGACTAATTTAGGTTTACAGTTTCTAAATGCTTCATATTAGAAAAAAAAAAAGTTAAGTCAAGGATCTGCCTGTGAAACCAGAGAAAGATAAACCATATGCTATGATATAAATATTAGCGATGCCTTCCCCCATTCATAGACTGAAATCTAATCCCTGAGGCAACAGTATTAAGTTGTAAGGAAGTATAAAGTCACAGGAAAAATCCCTGCTGAATGGAATTGATAACGATTATTAAAAGGGGCTGAAGGAGTCAATCCAGCCCTTAACCATGTGAGGGCGTTCACCAGACACTAACCTGTGAGAGCCTTCATTCTCAACTTCCCAGACTCTCAAATTTTGAAAATATGTGCTTACTGCCTAGTTCATGGCACTGTGATTACAGCATCCCAAATGAATTAAAACACTGATTGATCCAAAATGCATAAGAAAAAAATAATAAGCCTAAGAGAAGAAACTGATTAACTAGGAAACAAATAGTGGTGAATATTAAGCCAAAAGTTAGTTATTTTTCAAATTATTAAAAGGATCAATAAATAAGTAAGAAAGAACACAAAATACCACCAGACTCAAAGAAACATAGGTCCCATGGTTTCCCTTATCTGCAATAACTAGTATATGTCTAGGACAAGCAGAAGAGGACAAAAGCTATATACGTATGACCATACAACCTGATGCTAAGAGAAATGAACCCAAAGATAGGGACACAAGAGATTTTTATCTTTCTTGTTGTTCTTTTTAATGTACATATAATGTACTATGTGATTTTTTTTGTCTCTTTATATGTTCTTCCTCAACGGTATAACCCCTGTTGTCACTGTATTTGATTCCGGTGTCCTGCATCTTCTATATACGTTTTTCTAATTTGGGGAGGGGAAAGGAAATAACAAAATGCTGAAATAAGGATACAGGATGACTCATTGTAACAATGAGATGTACAAGACACTAGTTGAAAATGAACTTTACAACTTTGCAAGGTCGGGGAGGAGTTGGGGAGGTGGGGAGGAAAGGGATGGTAGGGGAAAAAAAAGGAGAAGGTAACAATGCTAGATAAGAAATGTATTCATTACCTTGCTCGTGTAACTATAACCCCTCTGGACAGCATCTTTACAAAAATATTTTTTTTAAAAAAAAGAACACAAAATACCAAAGGGCTAAGGATGTAACTCATAAGAACATAAGCCTATTATGCTGAAAACTCTATGGCTCCATCATTACAAAAACAGGAATGGAAGAGGGAAATCCTACAAATATATTTTTAAAAAGAGAACATTAAGAACAATTGGATGGCAGCACGTTCAACAACTGAGAAGAAATGGGCTTGACAAAACATAATCTATGTAAACTAATTCAAGATCCACTAAAAATCTATGTAGCCCTGCATCTGTTCTAGAAATAGATTTATTATCATAAAACTTCAAATCCAAATGTTTCACTAGTAAATTCCAACAAACACTGAAAAAAATGTCAATCTTATATAATCACTTTCAGGAAATAAACAGAGTATTTCCCAACTAAGTTTATAAGGAGCTAGTCTTATGGAAAAATAGCACAAAGATGTTAAAGAAAATGATAATAGGGTCATATCTAGTTTCCTTACTTCTTAGAACTCTTATAGCAGATGGCCCTCAGTCTGATCCATGCATATGAATGGAAATATCCTAAAATTGAAAATATACTAAACCTAAAGTCAAAAATCTGGACAAAATATCAGCACATATTCTAGTAAACAATTATAAGGCATGGCTATGTAGGGTATATTCCCAAAATTCAAGTCTTAACATTTGAAAAAGAATAAATGTAATTGACCATAGGAAGCAAATAAAGGAAATGACATATACAGATGAAGGATAAAGAAATGACAATCAGGCACAGAGGGTAATGCCTATAATCCTAGTTACTTCGTAGACAAAGACTGAGAGAATTGCAGTCAGAGAATATCAGGCAGTCTCCAGACAACCCAAGGAAAAAGCTGGAAAGACCTATGTTCAACCAATAAAAGCTAAGTACATTGGGCTCATGTCACTTTGCAGAAAGAGTAAACAGCAAGATTTCAGTCTAGGCAAAAAGTGAGACCCTATTAAAAAAATAATACTAACGAAAGTAAAAAGGGTTGTGATGTGGCTCAAGTGGTAGAGCCCCTGCCTATGCAAGCACAGGCTCTGAATTCAAACTTCAATAAAACAAACAATAAAAATCCTATACTAGTTACTATGCTCATGATCACAACCTAATGCAAATTATTTTTCCATTAATAACATATATTGTGTTATAATTGTTACTATAATTGTTTGCCTTTTTGTGTGATATCCCTAAAACTTTGAGTTTATGACTCAAAGCTTTTTTTCTACATATATATTTTTAAGTCACAATTTTTTTTTTAAGAAAAGGAAAGAAAAGGGCTGGGAAGGTGGCTCAGTGGTAGAGTGCTTGCCTCACATGCATGAGGCCCTGGGTTCGATTCTTCAGCACCACATAAGCAGAAAAAGCCAGAAGTGGTGCTGTAGTTCAAGTGGTAGGGCATTAGCCTTGAGCTGAAGTGCTGAGGGACACAGCATCCAAGCCCAGAGTCCAGCCCCCATGACCAACAAAAAAAAATAAAATAAAAGAAAGAAAAGAAAAGGAAAGAAAAAGAAATCCCTACTTAACTAATAAGAAACTAGGTTCAGAGTTTCAATGCAGCAGATGGCTGACCAACTGCAGCATTCCCTGTAAGGAAAGGGGTTAGCAAGTAACTGACAGCCTTTGTAACTTGTCCACCAGAGGCTGAGAGACTGTCAAGCTGATTCTCCAAGTGTGTATGCTGTTTGGGGCAGCACTGGGGAGGTCCTCAAGCCTACATCTTGTTTCTACTTTCCCAGAGGCTGCTGAATTTCCAACCTCCAGTAATTGTACACAATGGGTCATTGAGTCCTTTCATCTTTAAGTTGGCCAGAGTTGGTTTCCATTACTTAAGTGCATGAAAAGGGGTAATGTCTGAGTTCTAGAATACAGAACTCTTCGTTAAACCCTCTTATCCAGCATTTATTGATCACCAACTGTTTGAAAGTTAATATATCAGAGCTGTGATGCCAGGACCAATTTTAACCAAGAATAAGACACAGTAAGGTTTATGATCCTCAATAAATGTTTACTGAATTGATGTTAAATTAGGGAGACCACTGATGATTTCTGGGGGGAAAATGATTATACTACAAATAATGCTTTAGAAAGAGCACTAACATCACAGCTTCAGGAATATTAAGTTTCCTGAACATTCTTCTTCTGTTTCTAACTAGACATTAACCAGCACATTTTACAAAAATACAAAGTTTTGTTCCAATGTAAAAATGGCTCAGTGTGTTAAATAATTTCATCCTCTGGTCTGGATCTAATTATCTCAGAACTAACAATTCTACACTCTGTATTATAAATGAGAAACTCAAGCTAAGTGATTTCTTGTTAGTCCTCCAGTGAGGACAACCTAAATTTCACTGAATGAATGTTCCTTATAAGACATTCTCCCACACAACTTAGAAAAGCTATACTATATAAACTTTGTTTTCTCAACAGAGAAATGACAAAGTATGAAGTTTTCCATAAACACCATTACCTAAATTGGGGAACTTAATCATTAAAAAAAAAAAAATTCGAAAGCCTGCTACTGCTATTTACATGACCGTATGAAGTAATACTTGTAAAAACTAATTTTTAAAATTAAATGCCATGTTGAAAAAGTCAAGTGAAAAGAAAAGAAAAAAATGTTACCCAAACTAGCAAAACAAAGATACGCTTTTTCTTTTATTTCCTTAGAGGAAATAAGAGAGAGAAAACCAAAGAAATCAGCAATAAGTGTACACGTAATTCGCAAGAATCACAACGATGGACTAGGAAAACAGAAAAGGTCTGGGTTTTTTTTTTTCATGCCCCTGTCTGTAGAATAACTAGTGAACTCAAGAAACTTTCAGACTTTTGAAAGCGGGGGGGGGGGGGGGGGGGGGGGTCAGACAGAGACAGAGACTGGAGGGGTGAGGGAGGAAGGGAGAGAGAGGAAGAGGGAGGGGGAGGGAGAGGGAGAGAGGGAGAGATCCGACAACTAACTCACCGCGAAGCTCGAGAGCACCTGTTTGCAGGTGTGCTCACAGGACCTACAAGTGCAAGCGTGAGCCTGCAAACGCAGTTGACCCTAGGTGCGAAAGCACCGCGAGCCGAGGCCCCTGCCCCGGGGGAAGCCTGGAAAGAGGGAGAGCAGGTGGGGTGCGGCCTCGGCCCTGGGACCCCCACCCACGCGGGGTGCGGCCTCGGCCCTGGAACTCCACACGAGCGGCCGCAAACCCCTCCCGCCGCGCGCTCCCCGCCGGTACTCACAGCTCGGGTCTCGTACAGAACCAGCTTCTGCACCGAGCTGATGATGGGGGCCGCGGCCGTGGGCATGGCGGGGGACACAAGGGGCCCCACAAGAGGGCGCTAGGCCGCGGCCCAGGCGGTGGCAGCTGTCGCCCCGCCCCCAAGAGACAGCGAGAAGACACCTCAGATTCTTCAGAACCCTCAAACCCCGCACACCAGCTCCAACTGAGAAACTCGCTCCCCTCACTAAAGCTGTCCAGGCCACCCGCAGGCGCTCAGGCGTTTCCGGATTCCTCGCCCCGCCCTCCGACAAGCCCCGCCCAGGAACGAAGGGGCGGAACTGGAGGGCATACCATCGAGAGCTTAGTGTAGAGAGGCTCTCAAGACCTGCGTACTGCTGGGGAAGGAAGCCGGCGGCGCCATGTTTGTTGAGGGCGAGAAAAAAAATGCGGGTGGAGAAAAACCTGAGAATTCGTTTTCTAGTTCCGCTCGTCCCGAAGGAAAAAAGGGGGGAATATTTAGGATTGGGTTGCTCCTCTTGAAGCAGCTTCCCCATGGTTCAGAATACACCTGTTCCTAGGCAGCTCTTTGTCTTCCTTTGCATTCGACTTCTGCCATATATTCAACTTCTGGCAGAAGTTGAATGAATATCTATGTTTGTATATATATATATATATATATATATATATATATAAAATATATGTATATATTTCTTCCCTTGCATTCAACTTCTGCCATATATAATACATATTATATATACATACATTCAACTTATATACATTCAACTTCTGGCATATATTATTATAAATTACATATAATATGTAATATATAGCAGAAGTTGAATGTATACATATATGAACGTATGTGTGTGTATATATATATATATATTCCCCCCTAGAAACTTGCAATCTGGCTGTCCTTCACTGAGTACTGTGGTTTCTCCCATCCTCCTTTCGTTGCATACTTTATTCTTAGGAGAGTCTTAGTGTATAATGACTATATGATCCTAGACATTTTTCTTAATTATCTCAGTGTGGATAAGTTGGAGTTTTCCACGTTTTGTGCGTAAGACTAACCATCTGTAAATTCTAAAATAGGACTGTAGTGCAAAGGGAGAGGAGGGTAGTGGTAGCCATTTAATGTACAGGGACATAAATGGACAACGCAACATCACTCTCCACACTTATGCAAAGAGTCTATAATGCCTATGCATACACAATTAGATACAACAGCAAATTATTTCGAATAAAAATGCACAGTGAAAGGCAGCCCCGCCTGCTGAGGCCCCGCCCTCGGGGAACCTGAGCTCAGCCGGCGGGTTTCCACAGCAACCGCCCAACAGATCCCAGAGCCTGTGCTGGTGGCCGCTGAGGGGTCCGCTGGGGACAGGTGAGTGAAAGAACGCGTTACCCGGTGCCAGGGGGGTGTTGCCCGCCGCCCGGAGGGACTTGTTACTTGACCGGCCTTTGAACAGAATCTCACTTTCTGCAGGGACCCCCCCCCCACGCCCCTTGCCAGTTACTTTTCTTGCAAGATCTTTTTTCTTGCAAGATCTTTTCATGAAACTCCCTACCCTCCCCACTCCACCACCCCCCTTTTTGTTGAGGTACTGAGGTTTGAGTGCTTATTACATAAATCCACTTTCAAAGACTAATGTGAGATGTCCTGGAGTGGCGGCTAACCTATCTAAGGGAAAGTATTGGGTTTCCCATCAATGCCTGTAAACCTCAGAATCCGCCACTAGAGATGTCTCAACAGCAAAAAGTAATAAACATTTAATAATAATAATAATACTTTTTGGTTTGCCCGTCCTGGGACTTGAACTTGGCTTAGATGCTGTCCCTGGGACTTGAACTCGGCTTAGATGCTGTCCCTGAGCATTTTTTCCCCCAAGCTAGCGCGCCACCATTTAAGCCACAAAGCCACTTCCAGCTTTTTCTGTGTAGTATGTTGGAGTTAAGAATCTCACACACTTTCCTGTGTGAGCTGGCTTCGAACCAAGATCCTCAGATCTCACGTTCTTGAGTAGCCAGGTTTATGAGGATGATCCACCAGCACCCGGCTCAAAACAAAAATTTTTAATTAGCACATAATAAAATGTTATTAGCTGTTATGTTGAAGATTCGGAATTGAGAGATTACAAACTTTCTAAAATAAATATATAGTAGTGATTCTTTTATAAAAGACCTACTTTGTTACTGATTCACTCTAGCAAATACTATGAATTGAAAACTTAGTTTTTATAGATAAATGTTTAAAATTGTGGCTTATGGGCTTACAAACCTACTTAATAGCTCGGAATAGCAAAACATTTCCGAAAATATTTCTGAATATATTCTTATAAGCGTAAGTATTACAAAGTGAATATGTGTAAAAACTACTTTTGGATTTTTCTACATATATTTAACCAGCATTACCTAAAATGTGAAAATATGCCAGGTGCCAGTGGCTCACCATCTGTAATCCTAGTGCTCAGGAGTCTGAGATCTGAGGCTCCCGGTTAAAAGCCGGCTCAGGCAAGAAAACTCATGAGATCCTTATCTCCATATTACTACCCAAAAAAGTGAACCTATGGCTCAAGTAGTAGAGGGCTAGCATTGAACAAAAAAGCTCAGGGAAGGCTTATGCATGAGGCCCTGGGTTCGATTTCTCAGCACCACATAAGCAAAAAAGAAAAAAAAAACGGAAGTGGCGCTATGGCTCAAGTGGTAGAGCGCTAGCCTTGAGCTGAAGAGCTGAGGGACAGTGCCCAGGCCCAGAGTTCAGGCCCACGACCAGACCAAAAAAAAAGCTCAGGGACAGTGTCCAGGTCCTGAGTTCAAGCCCCAGGACCAGCACACAAACGCACAAAAAGAAAAACAACAACAAAAACAGGGCAAATATGACTCCAATAGATTTAGCCAGCATTTTTTCTATTTCTGGTAAAATTTATATACACATATGTACATATAACAGACTTAACTTTAATTTGATCTTCCATACAGGACACATATTAAATATGCATATTTGTACATATTTTCTTCTTAGTCCTTTGGAAGCATAGTCTTTTGAGCTCTTTTTGATGCAAGACATAGGTTAGATTTTCTCTCTCAGACTAAGGGCCTATTATTATTTTAATAGGTGAATTTAACTTATTTGCAGCTACTGACAAAACCCATGTATTTCATGATATGAAATTGCTTATGAAGTAATACAGCTCTCCCTAGCCTGTCTGCTCCAACCAAATTAGGCACTTAAATAATTTGATTTTTTTCTTATTGTAGTATTGCGTATCATGACTTCTCAAGAGAATACAGAAGAACTTCCTTTTGCAGATATATTTGATGAAGATGAAACTGAAAGGGATTTTTTACTTTCCAAACCTGTTTGCTTTATTATATTTGGGAAACCAGTAAGTTATCTTTTCTCTTATTTATTGTAATTTTATTTTTAATGAAAGTATGTTAATTTGTTGAATATCCAATAGATCTTCATTTGAAATTTAATATAATATTTGTTTAAATTTATAACTTTCTTAAAACTCCAGTTAAAAGGGAAATTGGATTGTATTTATATTTGTTTTTAAATGGAAATTTTAACATATCAGAACATTGCATAAGGATACCAACAGTTTGAAATCTAAAGTGACATCAGACAAATTTCATCTAAGACTTTCTTAGAAATTTGCTGTGAATCTGGATTTTTGAAGACATGACACTATTAAGATGAGTTGTTTCTATTAATATCTGAAGACACTATGGGGAACCATTACCATTACAGGACTGAGTTGGTTATTTCAAAACCTTCTCCAGAAGAGTAAGGATCAAGAGTTGCATCCCATCCTTAATTTTATAAGAAGCCTGAGACTGGTAGCAAGGAATATTTCCAACGATTTTCACTGTGTTTCTAAACACAACATATTGTTTTGTTTTAGTTGTTGTTGGCAGTAAAAAGGGTTTGAACTTAGGGTCTTGTGCTTGCTCAGTTTGCTTAGTGCTCTATCACTTGAGCCACACTTTTGCCATGCCTTTTAAAAAGCTGGTTATTTTGGAGATGAGTCCAGAGAACAGTTTCTACCAATGTTGGCTTTGAACTACAATCCTCCAGATTTCAGCCTACTGTGTAGCTAGGATTACAGGTGTGAGCCACCAGCACCTTTCTCATAATACTATTTAAAAAGCCAACTTTGAAAGCAACTAGATGCAAATGTTACTTCATAAAAGTGACATTTATTTTTTAAGTATGATGTGAAACAAAGGTATTGTTAAGAAAGGTTTATTTGCTCTTGAAAATTATTAAATATATGTCTTTCAAAACACTCATTTTCTTTTCAGAAAAAAAGAAAATGATAAATATCAATATATTTTTCAATCACAATCAGACTTAAAATTTTGGCAATCAAAAATAATTGGCAATCAAAGGAATGAAATATCATAATGGTATAGTTTCATGATTTGGGGTATAACACTCCTGATTTTATCAATTTTAATTTTTTTTATTCAGTTCACATCAGGAGGTGTAAGCAAGAATTGGAGAAAATAAAGTGCTAACTATATAGGGTTTACTTTCACTTTTATGGGAAAACGGTCATATATTAATAACCATCATCAGATGGGATATGTACTTCCCTAAAAAATTACTGTTCTATTCGATTTTAATTGACATTTCTCTTTTTAAGGGAGTTGGCAAGACAACCTTAGCTCAACACTTGGCCCAGGCATGGAAATGTATTCGTGTTGAAGGTAAGTATTTCATCTTTTCCTCTCAAACTTTTATTATGAAAACCTTCAAATCTGCATAAAATGGAAATGATTGTGCAGTGAATATCCATCTACCCAAGTTCTCACCACCTAGAGCACTGAATTAACACTGTGTCATATTTGTTTTATCAGAGCTCTCTATCAACCCTGTGAATATTAATTAACCTTTTTTTTGTTTCTTTCTTTTTTTTTTTAATTGTGAAAATACTGTGCCGAGGGGTTACAATTACATGGGCAAGATAGTTAATTAACCTTTTAAAAGCATCAGTGCAATCAGGTTTTGCTCATCTTTTTTTTTGGCGGGGGGGGGGGGGGGGGTGTTGGGGGGGGAGATGGAGTGGGGGTGAGGGGAGTTTGCAGGGCTTGAACTCAGAGCCTGGGTGCTATTTCTGAGCCTCTTTGTGCTCAAGGTTAATTCTCTACCACTTGAGTCACAGCACCACTTCCAGTTTTTAAGTGGTTAATTGGAGTTGAGTCTCCTGGGGACTTTTCTGCACCAGCTGGCTTCAAATCACAATCCTCAGATCTCAGCCTCCTAAATAGCTAGGATTACAAATGTAAGCCACCAGCATCCAGCTGTTTTGCTCATATTTTAGTCCTACTTTTGTTCATAGAATTTAGGAATGTTTATTTAACATCTCTGATTCCATAATTACTGGCTCCAATTCTCTGATTTTGTAATTTAGAACTATGGTGTGTGTGTGTGTGTGTGTGTGTGTGTGTGTGTGTGTGTGTGTGTGTGTGTGTGTGTGTGTGTGTGTGTGTTGAGTCTTATCAAAGATGAGAGAGAACTTTCACTGCTTTTCCTGGGAAGATTTTCCAAAATTTAATTATCTTCAGTAATAAATGGTACCTTTTATTTGTAAATTTCTTTCTACGCAACATATATAAGGCAACATGTTATACATACATGCATGCATATGTACATATGTATATGTGTGCATACACATAATATTCACTACTTTAAATCAGTAAGGTTATTTCCTAATAGAAAATAAAGAATGAAAAAATCATAAAAGTAGAAATAACTAATACAAGGGCTGGGAATGTGGCTTGGTGGTAGAGTGAATTCTGGACCTGGGAGCTGTCCCTGAGCCCTTTTGCTCAAGGATAGAGCTGTATCACTTTGAGCCACAGTGCCGCTTCCTCTTTTTAATCTCAGTTTTGGGGCTTGAACTCAGAGCCTGGGCACTGTCCCTGAGCTTCTTTTGCTCAAGGAGAACACTCTATCATTTGAGCCATAGCGCCACTTCTGGCTTTTTCTGTGTATGTGATACTGAGGAATCAAACCCAGGGTTCCATGCATGATAGGCAAGCACTAAGCCACATTCCCAGCCCCCATTTTTTTTTTTTTTTGAGAGGTTAGTTGGAGATAAGACTCTCACAGTACATTTCTGCTCAGGCTGGCTTCAAACCTTAGTTCTCAGAGCTCAGCCTCCTGAGTAGCTAGGATTACAGTTGTGATCATTTTATTGTTATTTAATGTGTATTTTTTGCACTGTTAGTATAACTGGTTATAAAAGGATCTGCAGTACTAATACAAGTATATACTTCACAGGATATTTTGCAATTTACAAATCACTGTCATATATACTTCAATTTATCCTATATTATGCAGAGCACATATTTTCAAGCAACAGAGATGTTTAGGGTGGTAACTCTACCAAGAGTCTTCAGCTAGTGGAATGACAGAAACAAGTTTTCTATGCAGCACCTACTTTGTTTAGGCTTAAATAACACTAATACACAAAAAAAAGAAGTAATACACAAATGTTCATCTTTGCTCTTAATTATAAGACTCGAGACATGTTCCTTATTTTCCAATCCCAATTCAGTTTATGTTCATGTTTTTAATTCATGCTTTAGCTTTACCAGTATTAGAAGAACACATTTCTGGTGAAACGGAATCAGGAATTATGGTGAGCAAACCTAAATTTTAAAAATTACCACAATTAGGAAACAAAAGCTCTCTCTCCCAGATCTACCACGCAGTAATGTACAATGTCTGTGCTTGTTCTTAGTTGCAATCGATGCTAGTCAGCGGTTACAGCATTCCAGATGAAATTGTCATAAAGCTAATGATAGAGAAGCTCAACTCCACAGAAGTCTCTCATTTTGGTATGTGGTATGTTCATTATCACATCAGAGATATCTACTACAGAGATCATTATCACATCATTATCATATCCGAGATAAAAAAAAAAAAAAAAACCCGGGATGCCTCTTCCTTGTGCCTTCCAACTAAAATATCAGTTTCATTGTCAGTTGAGTTTAGATGATTTGTTTGTTGATTTGCTTTATAATCCAGAGTCCACTTGTGCTCAAAAGGAAAACTTAAATTTACGTGATCCAATCTTACTTAGCATTGTGTTATCTGATGAAAGCCTTAAAAATGTTTGGCGTCCATCTTACAGTGCTTGCAGCCTCTGTTGCCTGCTCCTGCCTTCAGTTAACACTGAGTCTTGTTGATGATTTGGTTTCTCTGCATTAATCCTCAATTGTAAGATTACAATGCCACCAACTTGCCTCTGCCTCAGATACTGACAGACTTCAGCCCTCTCATTCAGTCCACTTTCTGACTTTGGACTCAAAAAGTCTTCCTCTACTCAAATAGATGCTAAGAAAGAGCTGTGGATATATAATTTTGCCATACAAAGATCACTGAAGTCTGACTCAAAGAAAATGACTCTTAAGACATTTTTAAAAGAAAGGAAGAAATATAAATATGGACCTTGGGAGAAAATCATCCACCTGATTTGTGGAATTTTGTAATCTTTCCTTTTACTACTTCTATGGCCCATTGGTCAGTCAAAAATATATTATTTAGTCTCCATGTGCTTGAACATTTCTGTAGTCTGTCTTGCTGTCGATTTTGTTCTCTTTTTATTCTCTCTTTATTCTCTTTCAGTCTGATCTATAGCAGAAGTTATTTCAGTTTACTTGTACTATTTGAGAATTGCTTTATGTCCTAAAATACGATCTATTTTGAAGAAAGTTCCATGAGCACTTGCAGTTTTTGGATGGATACTCTGCAGATGTTTGTGAAGTTCATTTAGTTGGTAGAGCCATTTAATTCTGAAGTTTTGGGTTTTTTTCCTGGATAATCCATTGGTAAGATAGACACTATTGCTCTACGGGGTCTACTCATCCTTTTTAGTATTTGTTTTATGAAAGTGAGCACACCAATTTGTATATGTTTACCATGCCCTTTGCTGCCTGAGTTCTCTGCTGTTTAAACTTTTCAGCAGATCCGTGTGAGACCCTCTTTTTCTCCACAGTTACTTCTAGTTTTCTTTGTCTCTCTCTTTAAATGTTATTCTTTGTTGAAGAAACTGGTTAACTGTGTGTAGTTTATACATTCTGAGTTTGACTAATGGCATCTCCTGATATAATTTAATATATTCCTATGCCCTTAGTATTCACTGTACACTTGTATCTTCCCTGTGAGCTGGCACTGCAAAATGGTAGAAATGATATCTTAAGTCTGAGGGTCACATTTTCAATGTGCCCTTCCTGTAGGATGCATAACTGGTTCATTAAAGGTTGAAGTGGAGACAGGGTTTGGATTCCTTTCTTCCTAGTCTCTCCTACCCATCCCATAGCATTTCCAAAGGAGTTTTGGGGTTGTTGTTGTTGTTGTTTTTAACACTATCACCTTGCTAAACACAGTTTGAAAACCTGTGCTCAAATTCCCATGATAGATTTGATATTTGGTCTTAGCAAGACCAAAACTTTTGGTCTTAGCAAATAAGCTGGTTGATGTGACTGAAGTTAAAGGGTTTTTTTTGCCAGTCATGGAGCCTGAACTCAGGGCCTGGGTGCTGTCCCTCAGCTCTTCAGCTCAAGGCTAGTGCTCTACCACTAGAGCCACAGTACCACTTCTGGCTTTTTCTGTTTTATGTGATGCAGAGGAATAAAACCTAGGGCCTCATGCATGCAAGGCAAGCACTCTACCACTGAGCCACTTTCCCAGGCCGAGTTAAAGGTATTTTAAACTGGGGTACTGAGTCAGAGGTGAAGTGAGGCTGAATGAAACTGAAATCCTTAAAGAGAGATATGTGTTGCTAGGAGCACTGTACAGTGTTACCAGTCAATCTTATTTTTTTTTTCTGTACCAAAGCCCATTTATTCTTTGAGACTGTCATTAAGAAGGATCTACACAGCCTTTTCACTTACAATCCATTGTGCTATTTTGGCCTTTAAAAAAAATCAATTTCTGGAAACCATATGTTCACCTAAGAAGAGAAGACAGAATGAGTGCCTGGGCATGCAGACTCCCTGTTCTGTTTTTCCTACAGAATTCTGGAAACACTCATTTTCCTCAGTGAATGATGGACAGCCTCGGGCTAGGTCCCTCCAACCCCCAGATGTATCTTATTGTGAATGGTTCTTACAAGTCAATAGTCACCAGTATACTCATGTCAGGTTGGCCTGAAGTCTGATAGGTACCAGGTCTGGCTGGGCACAAAGCTACCTAACATACTTATCACCTTGATCTGAAAGCAATAACCATTTACTTACAGTTTTAGAGAAATAACAAATGCCTCTTCCTTCTTACTGTGCCAAGAAATAGAGTCAAAGTAAGAGCGTGATCTGGACCAGTTGATAACCACTGAGTAGGAATCTGGACAGTCTTTCAGTTTTCTAGTGGTTGGGGTGATGATAGGCTGGACCATGACCTACAAAGTACGACTCTGCCTAGGCTAGTGTGCACAGTCTCCCAGTAAGGACTTGTACCAGTCCCCCCGCCATTCCTTTATCTTCACAGGAGATAATGGTCTCAAAAGGTTTTGATAATGGTCTCAAAAAATGATATGGAACAGTAATGAATTCCTTATCTATGTTTCCATCCTCACACATTTCTGGAATTGGAGAAGTACTTATTGAAGATTGCTTATGACTGGATACAAGTTTCCAAAATTCAAATTTTCACTTAAATTGTACTATCAGCTGTTATCTTTAAAGTGACAGGCTCAAGCTGGGAATGTGGCTTAGTGGTAGAGTGCTTTTCTTGCATACATGAAGTCCTGGGTTCAATTCCTCAGTACCACATGAACAGAAAAAGCCAGAAGTGGTACTGTGGTTTAAGTGGTAGAGTACTCGCCTTGAGCAAAAGAAGCTCAGGGACAGTGCCCAGGCTGTGAGTTCAAGCCACAGGACTGGCAAAAAATAAAAAAAATAAAGTGACAGGCCCACTTCATTTATTTTTTTTTTTAATGAACACCTTCTCAAACAGCCAAGCCATGGTAATAACATAGTTTGTCAATTGTCTTTCCAAGAAAATAAATGTTCTATAAAAATTGCAGAAAAATACACTAAAGGTCTTTAATTCCCACAGTAAGAAAGTATCAAAATAATAATAATTATTATTACTTTGTTGTAAAAGTACTATACAGAGGAGTTATAGTTACATAAGTAAGGTAATGAGTGCATTTCTTGTTGAATATTGTTACCCACTCCTATGTCTTTCTCCCACTGTCCCTTCTCCTCCCCACACCTCCCTGCCAAAGTTGTACAGTTCATTTCCAACATAGTGTCTTGTGAGTATTATTGTTGCATTGGGTCATCCTGTGTCCTTGTTTCACCATTTTGTTATTCCCCTTCCCTTCCCCAAATAAGATAAAAATGTATACAAGATTCAGGGTACTAGAACAGTGATAAACCAAAGAGAAAAAGAGAAAAGAAATAAAAATAAGTACAGTGATAACAACAAGGTCAACAACCAAAAAAAATAAAAGGTATCAAAATTAAAGGAATATATTGAGAAAATTAATATAAGGATGAATTTGAGTAGGAGATTTTGGCTTCTAGGTGGGAATGCAAGCCATTAAATGTGCTGAGGCAAAAATCATACGGTTAGTACATGGGTGTTTTATTACTCTTGTTAACTGACATAAATATTACATGTATTCTATCATGAAATTATATGTCATGCAACTTTTATAATATGCCTATCATTCATCATATGGGTTAAAAGAATTACATTAACTTCTCTTCTGAGGACCTCATCTGTCTAAAATAAATTGAATATGGAATTTCTAAAGATGTCTTTTCCTCACCCCAATGAAATTTATTATCAGCAAAACATTGTTCATAGTTTTCCTTCATGTGGCAACTGTTAATTTAAAATTTCTAACACAGTTTCATGGTCTTTATCAATGTTCATTACTAACTAGATAATAGTTCATAAAGTAATAATAAAATAAATCTATGTTCTAAGATACCAATAGTGTTATAAATGACAGAAACTATAATTTATTCTACAGGCTACGTTATCACAGAAATCCCAACACTGGCACAGGATTCTATATCTACTATGCAGCAAATGGAATTAGTTAAAAATTTAAAAATGAAACCTGATATAATAATCAATATTAAGGTAAGGATATTAGTTATTTTTCTAGCATATAAAACCTTTCTTTTTTATAGTACTTAAAATCAAGGAATATTTTCAATTTTTTAAAATAGTAATGGAGGCAGTAATTTATACATCAACCATGGAGACTTATATTTTTTTCATATTTCTACACTTTCATACCTGCAGTTCTATCCACATGAAATACTTCCTTACTTGTTTCACCAAGCTTCACCGTAGCTATTGTTTGAAATTTAGCTCAGACATCCTCTCATCAGAACTTTCCATGGAAACCTCCTGCCCACTTCTCTCTCTTCTTCCCCATCCCACCTAACCACAGAAGAGCTAAATGCTGCTTCTCTGAAGATCATTCATGTTACTCTCTTCTCTCTTATCACTCACATCACTAATATAGTCCGTTTTCTTCCTAAACTTTGTTACTTAAAGGTAGAAACCATGACTTAACTCATTATCAACTACCAGACTACAGGGTAACTAGTGTCTAATACATTTACCAGTTAAATAAATCGAAAGAAAAATTATTCTGGGACAGAAATGTTAAAGAAAGCTATATGGAGCTGAGGCTGGGTCTTTTATTGTCTATTAGAATCTGATCACATTTAGAAACCTCTGTTTCCTCTACAAAGATGAGAATAGTTGCTGGATTTGTGCTAGGAATTCAGTAAGGAAATGTCGAGTTGTGTGAAAAAGAATGAATAGTTTTAACGTTCAGACACTACCTTGTTCTCTCAGAGGGTTTATGAAAGCTCAGAATATATCAGACATTTCTCAGCTCAGATGCTGATGACCATTAGAATGTGACAGTCAGCTATGAGAAAGAAGAGACCTTCTAGTGCTGAGTAGGTGAGAATCTGTAGCTCCAACCACTGCCCATAACCAGGAACCAATCCAAATCCTGAGCAAACTTGAGGATTTCACACATAAAAGATTGTGTTCCTAATTGAAAGAGAAGATTATCTCAATTAACTTGAGACCAAATATAAAGTCGAAGTCGTGGAAAATATAGATTAAATAAATAAAAAATCAAAAGCTGGTAGAGAGAGAGAGTATACAGATCTTAGACTAAAATCCCTAAATACTTACTAAATTTGAATCCAAACTTTGTTATAATATGACTGGTTTTATCAAAACATTTTCAGTGCAAAGGCAAGCCATACCTCTAGAAAAACTAAACTCCCATTCGAAATGAGAGGAATATGAAACTGCTTGATGTAATGAATGAAAGTCCTTCATGTCAGAAATGGGCTAGTGAGAATGCCATGCTGTTTCACTGTGCTTGCAGAGTTCCAATGCAATCAGAGAAGTTGGGTAAGACACAGCCCAGTGAAATACACATTTCTCTAATGGTTTGGCTTTATTTGTGAGAAAAGCCTGGAATTTCCGGAGCAGAATTTCTTAGCTTGGGCTCTTTGAGAACTTGAGCATCCATAAGCCCCCTGAAATTATATACAAAATTTCTGGTGTATTTGTATTTTTAAAAAATCATATCCCCTTGAACATTGAGATGGTATGAAGAATCACAAAATGAACAAGGAAAGTTCCTCCATTGCTCGTTTCACAAAATTGATTGTCATCAGAATCACTAAGAATGTTTGTTTAGTTTTCTGTTTTGGGGTTTGGAGTTTGAGAAGGGTTTATTTCTGTTTTTGAGACTGGATCTCACTATTTAGCCAAGCTGACCTTAAACTTAGGATGCTATGTCTCAGCTTCTTCAATTCTGAGATTATAGATATGTGCCACCACACTCAGGATGCTTGTGTGTGTGTGTGTGTGTGTGTGTGTGTGTGTGTTGTATGTGCCCGTGCATGTGCATGCACGTGTGGATGCCCCGTGTCAATCCTGGGACATAAACTCAGGGCCTAGGTGCTGTCTCTTAGATTTTTAAGGCTAGCACTCTACCACTTGAGCCACAGCTCCACTCTAATCATTTGGTATTTAAATGCAGAGATAAATGGGCTTTCCTGCCTGGGCTGGCTTTTAATCTTGATCCTCAGATCTCTGCCTCCTGTGTAACTAGGATTACAAGTGTGAGCTATAAGTGTGCAGGATGCTTTTTAAATAGCTAAGGTATCCAATCTTAATAAACTACAAAGGAGAGAAGAAATTTCTAACAAGCTCTCCTGATGAGTAATATACAATTGTACCCTAACTGCCATAAAGTATCATCCAGTGTATTTAATACTACAAAACAGCATTTATACCCCAAAGCATTATTATTAATTAATACAGTGCCCAGAGAGTACAGGCATAGATCAGAAGGCCTCTATATGATATTGTGGTCTCCTAACTGGCTTTAGTCACAACATTAGATTTCTTATTTTTAAAGGATTAGTTGTAAATTGAATGAAATTGGATGTAAGAGTGCACTTCAAGACAAGAAATTTATTTGTAGACTTTAGTTTTGTCTTTCCTTACTATATGGACTCAATTTCTTATTTCTAAAAGTTAAAGGTTATATTTTTAGAATAGATGATTTTTCAGGTCCTATTCCTGACAGACATTTTATGAAGTACTTTGCCAAGAAATCTATAAATAATAATAATTTGCAAATAGACAAGATTAATATTTTGTTGGAAATATGGATATTCCCCATTTTCCTTCATTCCTAGCTTTATACATGTTAGAATCCTCGTGGAAAGGTTATTGGCTAAACTGATTTCCTGTTCTCTTTTTCTACTCCTTCTCCCATTCTTCAAACAGAATGAATTCTTTCTTCAATTTATAATTTCCATTTTCTCATATAAATTTCAGACAAAAATGTTGGCATGGCACAAAAGTTGTATATTATTCCTTCTTTAGTATTTTATAAAATCTGATCAAATTGCCTGTCACAACATTGCACATGCTCAAGTTTAAAGAAAATTTTGGTTTATCTATTGCATAATATGTAAATGGGAAATAAAAGTATATTCAAAATGTAAATAATGTAATAATGTTGTTCCTTAGTGCCCTGACTATGATTTATGCCAAAGAACTACTGGGCAAAGACAACACAACATTACAGGACATATATATACTAGAGAGCAGTGGGACCCTGAAATCATTGAAAGCCATAAGAAAAAGAAGAAAGAGACCCAAAAAGAAGGAAAAGCTGAAGAGGAAGAAGAAGAAGAAGAGCAAGAAGAAGAAGAGGTATTATCTCAATAGTTCAAACCAAATACTATACTTTCAAATCCACTGTAACTAATTTAAATGGCAATATGAATAAGAGCAGGTACTAGCAGAAAAAATCCAAGGTCACTCTTTTGTTGCTATAGAGGACATGAAGCAGCAATCAAGGCTGTGTGTATGTGTGTGTGTGTGTGTGTGTGGTTTTGTTGTTGTTGTTGTTGTTTATCAGTCATGAAGCTTGAATTCAGGACCTGAGCTCTGTCCCTGAGCTTTTTTGCTCAAGACTAGCACTTTGAGCCATAGCTCCACTTCCAGTTTTTAGGTGGTTAATTAGAGATAAGAGTCTCATGGACTTTCTTGTCCTGGTTGGCTCTGAACTGTGATCCTCAGAACTCCAGCCTCCTTAGTAACTAGGACTGCAGATATGAGCCACCATTACCCAGCCCAAGGCTATTTCTATAGGATTTAACTTTGTCATTTTATTTCAGTAAGTATTAATAGTTTGTTTTGTCATACTGCTTGCTTCCTCACTATGGGTTAAATAAATGTTTAATATATTCTTTCATTTAAAATTGTTAACATAAGCCAGGCACTGCTGGCTCATGCCTGTAATCCTAGCTATGCAGGAGGCTGAAATCTGAGGACTGAGGTCCAGAAAGTCTGAGACTCTTATCTCCAATAAATCGCCAAAAAAGCTAAAAGAAGAGCTGGGGCTCAAATGGTAGAGTACTAACCTTGAGCAAAAATGATCAGGGAAAGCACCAGGGCTGAGTTCCAGACCTAGGACCAGCAGATAAACAGATAGATGATAAATAGATTGATAGACAGACAGACAGACAGACAGACAGACAGACAGACAGACAGACAGATAGATAGATAGATAGATAGAGTGTAGATATCTCTCATTAATCATCCTTACACGGTGTACAAGGCTAGAGACTCAGCCACACCAGCTTTCTAGCTAGCCGTCACATATCCACTTAACGCATACTGTTCTCATATCCTTGGACTGTTTTTCCCTTCCTTCTTTCCAGTTTCAATTCAAATGTCACTCATTCAGAAAACCCTTTTATGATCTCCTGGTATAAAAATAGAATCTTCTCCGATTACTCTCACCTTTACTTTTCTTCCTCATACTTAGCCACCACCTAATATGCATATCATATATTTGTCTATTTGTTGATGCTGTCTTCCCAATGGCAATGTAAGCTCTATGAGCTTTGTGTTCACGTTTGATCCCAGGCTCCTAGAACAGTACTGGGGAGAAGGTAAGGACTCAATAACATTTACTGAATAAGGAATGAAAGTGTGAACTCTAAGTTCAGGTATTCAAAGAAACTACAACTTTGTCTTTCAAAAAAAAAATAAGATCTAATATTTTTTCTCCACCTTTCCTAATTTGTTGGAAAGCAAATAATAAGTATCCATATCAACTTAAAACTTTGTTTTGTCTAATAAAAACTCGTAGCTCAATCTATCTTAAATAAATATTCACTGTCTGAGCTTCTTCCTTTTGCATCTTACCATAAAATGTCTTTTAGACATAGGAGGGAAGAATGTGACCTGTAAAGTGGATAATCATTGAACTAAAGATAATGTCTCTTTTTCCCCCCACTTAGACATTTCTTGCTGAAATGCAGGTGGTAGCTGAAATTCTCCACCATCTAATTCAAAGGCCCGAGGATTACTTGGAAAATGCCAAAGAAGTTATCAGACTTTATAAGGAAACAGTTCTTCATGCATTAGAAGTAAGAACAAGATAGCTTTCTTTTAAAAAGTGGAATGGAGCTGTTTGTAGTTTATCTATAGAGAAATTATTTTCACGTCTTCATCTCTGTTGACTGTTGGTTGGATTCTTCTCTTAAACTTGGTAGAAAACTTACAAAAAGGTTTCCATCCCAAAGGCTCTTTTCCACAGCCATATGATTTTATTCTTAGAAGGTAACTCAGTAGGGGAAAAGTGACAAATTAACTGCAATTTAAAAACGTTACTAGGGGACCTCAGGTAATGGTTTGGGGTAGAAAATGTATGTTAAGAGACTATCTTGCCAACAAGTTAACTTTAAGTATCTCGTCTCAGTGCAGTAAGATTCTGATTTGTGTATTCAATTTTCCCAGTGATTTCAGATTAAAATTATGTTGTTACCTGTAGGAAACAATGGCTGAACACAATCCTCAGTATCTTGTTGAGCTAGATGGAAATAGAACACCAGAGGAGCTCTTCACAGTGAGTACAAGCTCAATGAGAATATCTCATGGTTGGAAATTTTAGAACTTTTGACAGCATTACATTTATATTAATACACAAAAATATATTTACATTTTGGTACTATACATTTTGAAAATTTTGTCTTAACACATTAACATTCAATTTGATATTTGTTTGTGTTCACATGTATATCAAAATTACATTGCAATTTAGAATTACATTATAAAGCCAGGTGCTGGTGGCTCATGAGTATAATCCTAGCTACTCAAGAGGCTGAGATCTGAGGATTGAGGTTCAAAGTCAGCCTGACAAGGCAAGTCCATGAGATTTTACCTCCAATACTACTAAAACAGCAGAAGTGGAGCTGTAGCTCAAGTGGTAAAGCACTAGCCTTAAACAAAACACCCCAGGCCTGAGTTCAAGCACCCCCCGCCAAATACATTATGACATAAAATGCCTCAAAGAAAAGCAAAAGCAGGGGCTAGGAAGGTGGCTCAGTGGTAGAGCGCTTGCCTTGCGTGCTCGAGGCCCTGGGGTTGATTCCTCAGCCCCACATAAGCAAAAAGAAAAAAGCCGGAAGTGGTGCTGTGGCTCAAGTGGTAGAGTGCTAGCCTTGAGCTGAAGAGCTGAGGAACAGAGCCCAGGCCCAGAGTTCAGGCCCCACGACCATAAAAAAAAAAAAGAAAAAATAGAAAAAAAGAAAAAAAAAAAGAAAAGCAAAAGCAAATGCAACCAATAAATGCATAAGATCATCAGTCATTAGAAAAATGCAAATCAAAACCAAAACGCAATACTATTTTATTGCAAGTGTACTTGCTTGAAATAAAAATAATTTGGTTCTTTTGTTTTCTGCTGTTGTTTTTATCTTAGTGTACTGTATGCAGTTAATTCTTTTTTCTTTCATTTTCCCCTTCAGTTTACCCCCTGTTGTCACTGGTTTTTGCTTTTGGTACTCTTTGTATTGTATATAAGTTTATCTTATTCGGGGATGGGAAGGGGAATCATAGAAATGGTGAGACAAAAGATAAAGGATGAACCAGCCAAAGCAACTGTGATACTCACAAGAGATTACGTTGGATATGAACTTTACAGGTTGGTGGGGAGGGCAGTTAGCAGAGAAGGAAAGCAGGAGAAAATGAGGGAGGGAGTAACACTGTTAGAAAAGAACTGTACTCATTACCTTACTTATGTAACTGTAACCCTTCTGTACATCACCACCTTTACAATTTAAAAAAAATGTTTCTAGAATCAAAAAAACAAGAGAATCAAAATTAGTAATAATAAAAAATGAAAAACGTGCTATTGTACACCCACTAAGATAGCCAAAGTTTAAAACATAACAACAACAACACAATAGCAAGTGTTAGTAAGAGAATGTGGAGAAATCAAAACCCAAAAGCATATTTCTTAAATATCTAATAAATACTTAGCATTATGATATACTCTAGAGATACAGATGGGAAGGAGGCAGATGAGCCTATGGATTCCTCTCCTTTTTGTCATTGTGAACATGCTATTGTAGTAGCTCATAACAGAAGGAAAAATCTGCTAAGGAGGGGGCACCTGTCTGAAATTTCTTAGATCACGAGTACTAATTAGTCCTTGAAGGCTAAGGGAGAGGTGTTGACAATGCAATGTTCTGTGCTGAGGCTAGTGTCTGTGTAAAGGTGCCAGAGGTAAGAAAGGGAAGAGCATAGGACTGGAAGATAGGAGGACAAAATAGAGTAAACTTGCACCACAATTCTAGAACTAAACAGAGGCTGTACCATGAAAGACCTGTGAATCATGTTCAGGAGTTTAGACCTCATTGTAAGGGAAAAAGGAATGGTGAACAAGTAACTCAGTAAACCAGCTCAGCGCCAGTGGCTCACACCTGTAATTCTAGCTACTCAGGGAGGGTGAGATCTGAAGATCACAGTTCAAAACCAGCCAGAATTATCCATGAAACCCATATCTCCAATTAGCCACCAAGAAACTGGAATTAGCTCTGTGGCTCAAAGTAGTAGAGCACTAGACTTGAGCAAAAGAGCTCAGGGACAGTGCTTAGTTGAAACCCTACAACTGACATCATCATCATCATCATCATCATCATCATCATCATCATCATCATCATCCAGTCTACCACAGACTGCCACATATCATCTGTATTTTGCCTGTCTTACTATCTTTCATATTCTTTGTGTTTATTTTTTCCAGATATTCCATAGAGTAGCTATATGTTTCCTAAATTATAACATAGACCTACACCTACGTAGCTTAAAATATCGGCAATGTAGTAGTCTTTTATCATTCCAGAGGACAGAAATCTAGAATCAAGGTGTTGTAGGGATGATGTTCCCTCCATAACTTCTCAATGAGCCTTGTCTCTTCTAGTTTTTAGTAGATCCAGGTATTTCATGGCTTGTGGGAGCATAACTCTAGTACTGCATCTGCCTCCAGCTTCGTATGGATTTCTTCCCTTTGCCCAACGGGACCAGAAGGAAGAAACGTGTATGGGTTGAAATGTATCCTTCAAGAGATGCATTAAAGTCCTAGATTCAATACCTGTCAAATGTGACTTTATTTGGAAATAAGGTCTTATATCCCCATTGTGACATCATATCCTCGTTGTGAACTCACATACCCATTGTGACCTCATGTTCTCTGGGCCCTCATATGGCCATTGTGACACTGCAGGTCCATGGTGACTTCATAGCCTCATTGTGCCCTCATATCACCACTGTGACATCACAACCCGATGGTGACCTCTTGACCATTGTGCCCTTATATCACCATTTTGACATCACACACCCATTGTGACCTCATATCGTCATTGTGAACTCACATCCCTATTATGACTTCATGTTCCCTAGGCCTTTGTATCACCATGGTGATATCCCAGACCTATTGTTAGTTCATACCATTGTGACTTCATGCCCAGTGACAATATGAGGGCATGGTAGCCATGAGGTCAAAATGGCAATATGAGGGCAAAATGGTCTTTGTACATGTAATGAAGTTACAATAACATCTTATTTAATTAGGATGTGTCCCAGTCCAATATAAATTCAAAAAGACTAAAATATATGAACAAAGGTGGCTATCGGATAGTAGGGACATTGGAGTGATACATATACAAGTCAAGAAACAGCAATGATGGCCAGTAAAACACAGAAAAGCTAGGAAGAAGTAGCCAGGATTCTACTCAGTCCCAGAAGCATAAACTTGAGCCATGGGTCCATCACTTTTGAAAATGTTTGAGATATCCAAATGCCCATGAATTCAAATATTTGTTCTTTTTATTTAGACAGTTTTAGAGCGACTAAAGTACCTGAACCTAAGAAGAGCAGGTGTTTTAACCAAACTTCAGAGTTCAGAGGAGGAAATGAATGACATGATGGAAACTGTAAGCCTCATTCATCGATTTAAAAATGTACACATTGTACCATAAGTTTGTAAATTCTTAGGTCTAAGAGGAAAATCAGGCTACCTTTCTCGTAAAAGGCATCTTCTGAAGAGAAGCTACAATATAAGCACAATATTCTTTTAGACACTAACCACAAAAAGAACCCAAAACTTTTGAGACAAACAAGTAAAATCAGAACAGTTAACCAAAGGAATAACAGAAGGAAAAGAAATCTAAGTTCACATGAAAATTTTAATAACACCAAAGAAAGCAAAGGCATTGAAATTCTCTATTCTGTAAGCACTAATGTGTCCCTTCTATCATTCAATCTTGTTAACTACTTTGTTGCTGGCACTGCTATGTCATGAATGTGATGGTGATCAAATGATAACTACTAGGGTATAAACTCAGGGCCTTATGCTTGCTAGATTAGTGCTGCGCTACTAGCGCCACTCCCCCAGTTCTTTTTTGCTTTTAGCTTTCTGGTAGGGTCTTGCATTTGTGCTCAGCTTTAGACACAACCCATAGCCTCTGGCATAGCTGGGTTAATAGGTTAGTGTATTGAGGTTCAGTCTCCCTAACATTTGCTCTGGTCGATCTCGAACTGCTATCCTCCAATCTCTACTTCCTGAGTAGCAGAGATTACAGGCACAAGTCACCATGCCCAGCTACAATAAGAACTTGTAATTGGGGATTTTGATTTGTTCTAAGAAGATTGTTTTTATCTACGTAAATAAAATAACAATGAGAAGGGAGGAAGGAAGGCAAGGAGGCAGAAAGGAAAAGATGAAGGAAGGGAGAGAAGAAGAGAGGGAGGGAAGGAGACAGGAAAGAAAAGAGGGAAGAGGTGACACTGTTCAAAAAGAAATTACCGGACTTATGTAACTGTAACCCCTGTATATCACCTTACAATAACAATAAAATAAAAATTAAATTAAAAAAAGAAGGACCATACCAGCATTATCATTCAAGTAAAATAATACTTGGAGAGAGATCATTATGTGATCCATATTGTTTAATCTATAGAATGTACTTAATACATTGAATTGAACACTTAAAGATGGTTAAAAGGGTAAAGTCTATGTTTTGTGTATTTTATCACAATAAAAATAATTTTGAAAAATACCTCCTTCCTAGAAGATTCCCCTGTAGCCAGGGAAGGAGCAGTACTAAGGATTGGGCAAGAGTTGTGCTCATGCTAATCAAGCTCTCTACCACTGAGTGACATCTCCAGCCTGGAACTTTAAGCAAGAAAGAACCATTTACAAGCTGGCAAATATAAAATTGATCTAGGGGGCTGGGAAGGTGGCTCAGTAGTAGAGCACTTGCCTTGAGCTGAAGAGCTGAGGGACAGCACCCAGGCCCAGAGTTCAGGCCCCATGACCAGACTTCCCCCCAAAAAAATCGATCTAGGTTACTACATGATACTTTTGAAAACTTAGGTATAGTGACTAAGAATCTGATACATTTTAAAAGCTTTTCCATATGAAAATTTCAGAATCAGGTTTTAGAAGCAGATAATAGAAAGCTCTCTGTCTCTGTTACTTTTCTTCTCCTAGATGCTACAAATTACCTGGTAAAATATAAATAAGGTTCTCTAAACCAATCTTATTAAACGTAGGACAAGTACAAAAATGCAGTCATGGAACGGGGGAAGCCAAAATTTAGATTCCAAATGATTTCTTCAGTAGTAAAGCACTATCACATTTAGAAATAAAATATTTAATCTCAGTCACATTGTCAAGTGCAGTATTCATGTCTCACAGGAAGAAGACTTGTTCCGAACTCTTGGGTCCTATAAACTTATTGCACCAAGGTATAGGTGGTACAGAAGCAGATGGGGGCGTATGTGTCCAGTGGCTTTAAAGGACGGTATGATTTTTTCAGGATCCTCAGATTTTGCTGTTAGGCAAGTAAGATTTTCCAGTGCTTCAATTTAAAACATTTGCCCAGGCGTGTTTTCAGTTGCTCATTATGACTGTATATTTTAAGCTTTCTAGGTAAAATGTACTGCCTCTCATCAGACGAAACATTGAAAAAATTTGCACTGAACCCACGTCCCTACCTTCTTCCACCTATGCCAACACCACCATGCAAATTGGTTGTATTGGGGCCTCCGTACTCAGGGAAGACAACACTTGCCAATTTGGTTGCAGAACATTACAAAGGAAAGGTAGCTATCTGACCTTGATGATAACTTATAAGGTTAAATTTGCCCTCCATTTTCTTAATTTTACACTGTCAACTGCGTAATTCATTCCTTCAACAGATTTGGGCCTCCATGTCCAGAAGCTAGAAAATTAGGCACCCCCTCCTTAAGGAAGGCATTTCAAAGGATTGGTGGATATTTTCTTAACCCTATCCCAAATATGCATATATATCAAAAGAATATTTTAAAATATAAAGCAATAAACCCATATGAACATTAAACCTCAATGAGAAAAACTAGAAAATAGTCAACTTACAACATAATAAGTGTAAATGGCCACTAAACACTAGAAAAAATAAAAAACAACACCAATCTTCCCTGATAAACAGAAAGATACTGAGAAATCAGAACTATGCCATGTTACAATCACTTTTTGATTTAAAAGATTGGGGCTGGGCAGGCGGCTCAGTGGTAGAGTGCTTGCCTTGCCTGCATGAAGCCCTGGGTTCGATTCCTCAGCACCATGTAGGCAGAAAAAGCCAGAAGTGGAGCTGTGGCTCAAGTGGTAGTGCACTAGTCTTGAGCTGAAGAGCTGAGGGACAGCGCCCAGGCCCAGAGTTCAAGCCCCATGACTAACAAAAAAAAAATTTCTTAAAGATTACTGATAACACTGAACAGTGATGTGCAGCTAAATTGGGAGAAAGTACATCCCCATATGCTATTGGTAAGAATATAACTCTTGAGGCATAGCATTGTAAATAAAATTTAGACTTGAACACTCAAGCTTCAACTATCCATCAACTATCCATCTATTTGATAGATTTCCCTAAAAAAAAAGTATATCAAAGACAGTTACATAATTAGTCATAATAGTCATTATGGCCTACTTTATACCGACATGTCTTAAAATATGTATATCTAAGTACACATATATCTAAATTCAATACCTAATGGTATTAGTATTTAGTTAACTAGTTTGTAATATATTCATCCAATGTATCTAGTAAAAATGATGATGTAGAGGTGTGTTTATTGTCACAAAGCAATGTAAGCAAGTTGAGGGAAAAGCAGATTGGAATCTAGGATTCTCAAAATGGTAATTTCCTTAAAAGACATATAGGAATCTATTTCTAAGATCTATTTCTAAATTCATTATAAAGTCTATTTCCTACCTCACAAAAATTTATATCCAGGATATGTAAATAATTCCAATTCATTTATACAATTACTTAAAAACAATTAAAAAAAAAGAATCCCTTGGGACTGGGAAGGTGGCTCAGTGGTAGAGTGCTTGCCTTGCATGCATGAGGCCCTGGGTTCGATTCCTCAGCACCACATAAACAAAAAGAAAAAAGCCGGAAGTGGCACTGTGGCTCAAGTGGTAGAGCACCAGCCTTGAGCTGAAGAGCTGAGGGACAGCACTCAGGCCCAGAGTTCAGGCCCCACGACTGGACCCCCCCCCCCCCAAAAAAAGAATCCCAACTCAAAATTAAGTGAAATTAAGTCAAAATTAAGTGAAAAGTCCAAAATTTTAAAAAGCTCAGAATTATCAGGAAAATCAAGACTTAGTCAAAACTTAAAAGATGAGTAAAATGAAGAGATGGTTAGATTGTAGAAATACTGCAATGTTCCTACTTCATCAGTAGGATGGAAATAGTCTACCCACTTTGGGAAGAGCTTGATGATTAATTATAAAATCAAAAAGACTCCAGTTCAAATGCTCATGTGTTCATACTAGCTCAAGCTTAGACATAACCCAAGTGTCCTTCAATAGATAAATGTGTAAGGACAGTGGTATGCTCATGCAATGGAATACTGCTCAGCCACAAGAACAATACTGATGCATCTCAAAAACATTCTAAGAGGAGGAAACCCTCAGAAAAGATTACAAATTGCATAATCCCATTTTTAAGAAATTCTAGAAAAGGCAAACCTGACCTATAGTGACTGAAAGTAGAAAGTGGTAGGCACCAGGATGAAAGTTGAGGAAAGGGAAGAGAAGGAAGATTAATTGCAAAGGAGCATGAAGGGGACTTGGGGGATAGTATACAAATTCTATTCCTTGATTTTGGTTCTTGCTGTATCTATATATTTAAAAACAAAAAACCTTTCAATTTATATACTTTAAGTAGGCACCTTTTATATACATACATGGTATGTATAATTAGGTATCTATTGTATATACATGTATAATTTATAAAACATGCATGTGCATATAATATGCATAGATATATACATATGTAGGTATATATGTGTATATATAATACACCGATAGTACATTAAAAATTAGCTAAATTTCTATTAAAGCCAAAGCTCAAAAATTCTGTACATAACTCCAGAGATATTATGTATTATGGTATTTTTGGAAGGTAGTATTATGGGTATTTTTGGAAGGTAGATACATGTGAGCAATGTTTTTAATCTTCTCAGTATCTTGTGCTTATGTTGATTTTCTCAACTATTCTTACAGGTAATTGATTTTAACAAACTTGTTAAACCACGTTTTGATAAATCCCGTGAAGCACTAGTAGAAAAACATATAGCTGACACTGTTGAAGCAGCTATTAAAATTGTGAAAGAAAAGTTTCTTGCAGAACTACAAGCTCAAACGCAAGATGAACTAGGTATGTGTTAAGTTTTGGTAAATTATTAAGCCTGGCTACCTAAGGGTAAGGATTTATTTTGCTTATCTTGCTCATCCATGACACCTTATATATTTGTAGATGTAAAAAATGGTTGAAGGAATAAATATACATAAATTGATTTTTAAGTCAAACCAAAACATTTTTTTCCAAAACACCTTTAATTATACTCCTTTAGGTAAAGGGGACAGGCTGAGCGCCCAGTGTCTCATGCCTGTGATGTTAGCTACTTAGCAGACTAAGATCTGAGGATTTGGGGTTCAGTACCAGCCTGGGCTGGAAAATCTATGAGACGCTTATCTCCAACTACCAAAAAGCAGGAAGTAGAGTTGTAGCTCAAATGGAAGAGCACTAGCCTTGAGCAAAAAGCTCAGGGACAATTCCCAGGCTCTGAATTCAAGTTCCAGGACCTGTATCAAGAATGGAGGGGCTTGATGTGGCTCAAGTAGTAGGGCATCTGCCTAGCAAACATGAAGCCTGAATTCAAACCTTCATATTGGAGAGAGAAAGAAAGAGAGAAAGGGAGAGGGGAGGGGAGAGAGAGAGAAGAGGGAGAGGGAAAGGGAGGGGAAAGAGGGGGAGGGAGGAGGGAAAGAAGGAAAGGAAGAGGAAGAAGAAAGAGAATTAGCAGGTCCCTCTAAATTTGAATTTTCTTATTTTGATACTCTACTTATTAGGCAGAGACTATTTGATCAGTATTTATACCTTATTCCACTCTGGTAACTAAAATAAGACCCCACCTGATTCTTAGGGAAATGGTTGTTGTTTTAGGCTTACACATCTAGCCCTGATTGTAATTACATCTTCCAATTTGGGGAATCATGACATCCAAGTTAAATGCAGGGCAACTGGAAGAACCTTAAGGAAAAAGAACACAATTGTTTGGTTTTATAGACAAGGAAACTGAGACTTTTGGAGGTTAAATGACTCAGTAAATATCATTCAATGATAGCATAGCTGAGACTTGAACCTAAATTTCCAGCCAGTACTCATCTTGCTACGTCTTTTATGTCACTAACTACGATCACATTATTCTAGAATAGCTGCCTTTTCTGCTTTTATCCAGGAAAAATAAGAGTGCTCATTTTATGACTGCTTTTGAAATTCATAGACTTGTTTGGGCAAATTTTATATCTCTAGGTGGTACTCTTGTAAGTAGTGATATTAAAATGAATATAGCTTAAACTTCTGTCTTCACAGAATAACTTTTAAAATTTTTGTTTTTGAGTGATTTTGTTTGTTTGTTTTGGTTATTTGATACAGGGTCTCACTAGATGGTCCAGACTAATTTGAAATCTTCTGCTTCAGTCTCCTGAGTACTGGAGTTATGAGCATGTATAACCACATCTGTGTCTTGATAGAATACTCTTAATGTGTGCTATGTAAGCTCTTTCTTATTTTCAGAGGTCTGGGTCCAAAGTTTTGGATTAGCTCCAATTTTAAACTATTTCAGTCACTACTTTTGGATTCCTTGAAGGCCGACAATATAATGTTATGTAATATGACTTTCAAGTACCTCAATTCTAATATGATTTTCAAGTACCTCAATTCCAAACACTCCTTTTCTTTTGTTCTTTTTCTTCTTTTCTTTTCTTTCTTTCTTTCTTTTTTTTTTTTTGCCAGTCCTGGTGCTCAAACTCAGGGCCTAGGTACTGTCCCCGAGCTTCTTCTTCTCAAGGCTAGCACTCTACCACTTTAGCCACAGTGCCATTTTTGGTTTTTTTTTAATTTGTTTATATGTACCAAGGAATCAAACCCAGGGCTTGATGCATGTGAGGCAAGCACTCTACCACTAAGCCACACTCCCAGCCCAATTCCAAAGATTCTTAAGAAAGTGTTTATCATTATGTATGGAACAATGTCTATTTTTCACTATTTACTACATGCTGAATCTCTGCTAATTTAATTGCATGTCCTATTAAATACTGATAGAAGACCTGTAGGTGTATGTCTTAATCTTCAATTCTTGTAGACAAAGAAACTAAGGATTAGAGAAGGAACTATGTAAGTTGCCCAGAATTGGATAAAGAGCAAGTAACTAGGACTCATATAAATGTCTGTGCTTTTATCCTCTATGTTTCTCAAGTGGAAAAAGCAGATAGAGGAAAACTAACTTATCCTGTTACACATTTGATATGCTTCTCCACCTGCCGTTTTTCTCTGCTCACATTTGTGATGATTAATTGTGACCTAATAGGGTATGTAAAATAACATTCATTTAGAAATAATTCCTTTTCCTAATTAAGATGTATTCACTACAAAAATTGTGTTTATAGATGTCCAATTTTGTTTTTTTCTAAATGCTGAGCCAAAATTTCAATTAACATTTACTAAATTATCTTCACTAGAGACTTGAGATGCCAACTTTTTCTTACTATGAGTGTGTATGTATGTAAACTTCTCAACTTATCTGTTGATCTTTCTTTATATTACTGCATTCATTATAATAATTATGAAATCCTTATAATGCATTTTAAATATAGTAATGCAAAAATCTCCTGCAAAGCATTTTATTTTCATCTATTTCTGATTACTAGTCTATTTGTTCCACAAAATGAGTGCTTACTATGTGCCAGGACCTGAACTAAGTGTGGAGATGCTTGTATAATTTTTTCAAACTCTTCAACAAATCCATATGGGAGGATTGTGTTAATATTATATAATAATTTTATAATATACCATTTATATAATGTGAGAGGACTCTTATTTTTACTGTTAAGTCTACTAGTGCAGACACATGAACTGTTTATTTTTATCCTGATTTTTGATTTTTTTATAACCTGTTGTAATTTCCTATATTATTTGTAGTTTTCTATATTAATAAGTTTGCTTCTAGATATTTTGCCTTTTTGTAATTCTTGAATGGAATGCTTTTTCTATAATATTTTTAACTAGTTAGTACAAGTAGATAGAAGGCTGTTTGATTCTTACATATTGATTTGTAACTAAGTAACTTATTAGCTTTCTGTTAACTTCCTTATTCATTTTCTAGTTCTGAAAGATTTTATTACTTAATTCTCCTGGGTTTTCCAGGTAGCCAGTCATATCTTTTGAAAAGAAGTACAGTTTTAAGCATATTTTTAAAATATTTTGTTTCTTTTGTTGTGTTGTTGATTTCCTTTTTGAATAACTATTCAGACCACGAGTTCTAGAATAGCGTTCAATAGTGACAGTGATAGTTTCTTGCTAGTGTTTCTTCATAAGATTAAGTGTTTTAATCTGGAATGGATATTGAAAACTACCTATATGACATCTATCAAGATTATCATAAAATTTTTGGCTCTTTGACCTATCAACTTGAGCAATCATTTTCCAACATTAAACTATTTTTAAATTTCTAAATAAATTTTATTTGGTCATGATAGATTATTCTTATAATTTACCATTATACATAATTTATTATAGTTAATAATTTAATTAATATTAACACTTATAATAAATTATTAATTTTTGTGTTGTATGTTTTAATTATATTAATGTATTAATGTCTTAATGTATATAACACTATTGTTCTTGTAACATTTGTTAGAATTTTTCTCTGATTCATAACTGTAATTGGTTTATTCTAATCTTTTTGTGCTCTATCAGGATTTGCAATCATTTTTTTCTCACTCTCTCTCTTGCTTTTTACATGAATTGTGGAGCTTCTTAAGATTTTCTGTGCTTGAAACTCTCTAAGTAGCAAAAAAAAAAAAAAAAAAAAAAAAAAGACTACATTCTACATGGCAATGTTGATTTTTGCCAGACCAGAACACATTATTTGCCTAATCATTCTGTCGTTGAAGACTAGTCTATGAGCAGGTAAAAGAATCCAACATGGTTCCCAAGAGATTACAAAAAACCAACAAGAGCAGCACTCAGCCTGCATGCCACTCAAAGATCATGCAGATGATGTAGAATGAAATTTGTGTCAATATTTTATCTTCAAAATGAAAGTTAAAATTTAAAAATTAGTCACAGATAACTTACAAATTGAAGGTGGAGACTTACTGACATGACAAATACTGAGAAATACAGACTACTAAAATGCCTTGTTATTCAAACTATTTTAAGACTGGAAAAAATGAATTAATAAATTAATTCAACAAACCCTTGAGTACAGTAAGCCCACCTTACTTACAAATTTATTATATGTATTTTTTGACTAAGTGTGGTAAAAAAAACACCATTTTTAAAGCAGCAAAATTAGATTTCAAAAACAAAAAGTTAAATGCTCACACATATATTACTCAGCTCAGTAGATGCAGCAAAGCTCTCTGTCTGTTCCACCTTATTGTTCACTCTGTTTAAATCATTGAGGGATTGATTGTTTCCACAGCTTTAATTTTGGGGAAAAAATTATACCTTTCAAACAGTAAATGGTGCCACCAACATGCAAGTTAAAGCAAGAGCATTTAAGTGATAAAGTGAAAATTTTTGTATTTAACAAGTTAGACAATGTTTATAGGAAAAAAAAATAGATCAAACATCTGCAGATCAGCAGTGAACTAAGCAGGCATGGTCTTTCCCAGTGGCAGTCTCCTTGGAGCCACTTTCCCATGGATATCAAGAGTCCTTTACAGTAGCTCTGTTAGACATGAATCTAGGCATTGTGGGTACAGAGATAAACAAGACACAGATGCTCCTGTCCTTGTGGTGCTAACA
Source organism: Dipodomys spectabilis (assembly GCF_019054845.1). NCBI lineage: Eukaryota > Metazoa > Chordata > Mammalia > Rodentia > Heteromyidae > Dipodomys > Dipodomys spectabilis. The sequence goes on along the minus strand of NW_024870678.1, from coordinate 3,476,999 downwards.
TTTTAGTAAAAAAAAAGTATAGGAGTAAAAAACTGAAGCCAAATATCTATCTATCTATCTATCTATCTATCTATCTATCTATCTATCTATCTATCTATCTATCTATCTATCTATCTATCTATCTATGAAATGGAGCAGACAGTAATAGGAGCAGAAATGCTGAAGTGTCTGGATACTAAGTGGAAGCTAACCAGGCTCTTAAGAGGAAGAGCCAGGATCTTCAATGCATTTACAATCTGCAGTAATTCCTTTCACATCAAATTATGGCACAAAAATCTTAGACTTTGAAGCTTTTCACAAATTGCTTTTTCTTACTGAAATATAGGAATAGATATTGTCATGCTGCAAACTGAAAAGCCTCCTTCTGTTCTTTTTTAAGATGACTGTTTTTTTTTTTCTCAATCTGACAATATAGTTAATCCTTCTTAAAATTTAAAACATGGTAGTTGTTTTCATGTGTGCCAATACTAGGGCTTGAACTCCAGGTCTTGTACTCTTGCTTGGCTTCTTTTCTCAATGCTGATGCTCTACCACTTGAGGCACACCTCTACTTTTTGCTAGTTAATTGAAGGTACAAGTATCTCTGATTTATATACCTGAGCTGGCTTCTTATTGTGATTCTCAAATCTCAGCATGCTGAGTAACTAGGATTATAGATGTAAGCCACTGGTTCCTGGCTAAATATGGAATATGTTTAAGGTTGAATTTTACTCCAATATATTTTAAAATATAATTTGCCGATGTAGAATACTTCAAGGGTTTTAACATAAAAATACATAATAAAACAGAGGATACCAGCTAATGTGGAGCTGGTTTTCTGTGCGACAACCATTTAAGTCTCACAACAGTGCTTTAAATTTAACGATCCTCCTTTACCTAGTAGAAACTGAGACAGAAAGATCAAGCTCACTGTCCTAAGTGACATTCTAAACTCAGTCCCAGGTCTTCTGACTTTAAAGCAGAGCCTTCCAGTTACTTCACTTGCCTGCTGGGCCCCAAGCACTTTTTTCTAACACAGCCAATTATTTAATTCTAGTTGATACACCAGTAAAAGTAGCTGAGAAAAAGGAGACGGAAGAATTTCAAGAGGCAATAGATGCAAACAAAGAAGAATTACAGTCTTTGCCTTATGAAGAAGGTACAGAAAGAAATGCCCTGCTGATGCTATTGGCCAGCCCTTTCCTAATGGAATTATAGTCTCTGATAAAGTTTATTCTTTTGCTACAGCACCTTCTCAGGAATTTCCTAGAGACATGTCGGCAGAAGTCTCTGAAGAAATAAAAATAAATATCCTGGACAGTCAAGAAACTAAAGATGGTAACAGTATGAACTGCCAATAGAATGTATATGCATCTTACTTCGATTTACTTACTTCTGACCCTGTTATTGAAGCTTAAAATTACTATTAAACTTGAAAACTTCCGAAGAAAAAACTTATTTTGTAAAAGCAGAGCCTGAGCTATGTCCTGAACCTATTTTGCTCAAGGCTAGTGCTATACCACTAAGCCACAGCTCCACTTCCAGCTTTGTGGAGCTTAACTGGAAATAAGAGTCTTATAGACTTTCCTTCCCGGGCTGGCTTTAAATTGTAATCTTCAGTTCTCAGCCTTCTGAGTAGCTAAGTTTACAGGCATGAGACCTGTACCCAGCTTTGTTATTTACTCTTATAAAACTTTTCTGTTCATCTTTTAACATGTCTGAGAGCATATAGCAGTAGATTGTATAACATTATATAATTACAGTTAGATTATATCTAATATATCATTACTTAGTAGCTATAACAAACTACCTTTTTATTTACAGTATACCATTTATTATATTACTTTAAAAATAGTTTAACCCTTATTTTAAATTATTGCACAATTTTCTTATGAACAGATAATAGTCTAAACCAGTTCTACATATCAGAAATTCAAGGTACTTTCTCTCCCAGCTACTGTAAATATGTTAGTGGTTTCTTTTTACAGTATTGGGCTTTGAACTCAGGGCTACATGCTTGTTTGGTAGGTCCTCTGCCATTGAGCCATGCCTCCTTTTGGTCTTTTTGTACTGGTTATTTTTGAGAAAGGGTCTCATTCCTTGCCTGTGCCTGTGACTATTCCCAGACTGCAATTTGCCTATTTTAGCTTTCATATTATAAGTGGGATGACCAGCACATACTGACATGCCCAGTTTCTTCTGTTGAGATGGAATCTTGTGGCCTGCCTGCCTGCCTTTGTTCCTTCCTTCCTTCCTTCCTTCCTTCCTTCCTTCCTTCCTTCTTTTTTGCTTTCTTTATTTCCATCTGGCCTTACCTGGAGCTGAGCTTTATTCAGTCTCAGGCTTCTACATAGCTAGGATGACATGCATGAGCCATTATGCTTAGCTACCCATTGGGAAGGGTCTTGCAAACTTTCTGCCAAGGCTGGCAACTGAAGTATTATTTCCTTGAGGTTCATCTCTTGAGGAGCTAGGATTATTGATGTGAGCCACTGACACTCAACTTCTTGTCAACAGTGTGTTGACATAAGTACCATCATCAATTGAATGAATATAAAGTAACAATCAGATTGTTTTGCATAAAAACTCATCTCAAATTATAGTCTTATGCAAAAATATAAATAGATATAGACATAAAACATAACTTTTTCTAAATTGATTATTTCCTAAATCACACCAAGATTATTTACAAGTATCTTTCATAGTTTTAATAATTATTTAGTGTCATGTATTGATTTGTTTTCTTTAGTTTTATTTTAGATTTAAAGTTCTCATAAATTTTTCTTTTTTTTTCTTTGCCATACTGAAGTTTGAACTCAGTCTCTACCTCTTGAGCCAGACTACCCACCTTGTACACAGTTTTAAAGTGCATCTATATTTTGTCTGGATACAAAATGTGGAGTTGATTTTTTGAGGGAGACAACACTTGGCTCACCCTATTGATTCACTGGCTTCTACCTATGTGTTTTTCCTGCAGCTTGTTTCAAGCTTAGTAGTAATTAAACTGGGCCCTGTCACAAACTCATGTGTAATACACCACACAAGTGCACTCTCCCTCCCTTCCTTCCTCCCCCCGCCCCCCACGCACACACAGACTGATCACAGAAGGCAGCCCTATAGATTGAAATGTTGACAAGCAAGTGGAGCCAGGATCCCCAGCTCTGTTGTTGATTCAGTTCCCAGCACTGGTCTACAAAATGCACCATCCCCTGCAGTTCCTTCTGTGAGGAAGTGGTCCATGTGAAACTGGGAGAGTGAGTAGTATCTCCAGTTACAATGACATCCCTCCCTGTCCATGGCTCTGAGAGAGTCCTTGCTCTGAGAGTTTAGATTGTTGTCAACCTCAGAAAGAGTTGTCTTGATTATTTTTTTTAATTTTATTTTGTTCTTCAACTTAGATACACTGAAAGCACTCACACTTTTGTTACAAGTTATTTTTCCCAGGTATTATCACATATTTGACTATTTGTCATAATTCTTATTTTCGCTAAAAATTGGGACTGAGTCCTGAATGTTCTGGACCCTTACCACAATCTTCCATGGGAATTTAACTACCTGTTTCTTTAGTACTGTTCTTTAGTTGTTAATAGATGTTTGATTCACAGATGAAAAAGGAACCAGTGAAATGACTTCTCAAGACTTTAATCAAGAGCTAAAGACAGAATCAGAAGGTAAACTAATGTTTAGGTAAAGGTTGGTTCTCTTTAGACTGTACATAACACATAAGAATTTAGAAGAAGTGAATGATTTTCTTAAAAAATACTATTAGTATACAATTTACTCTATCTTCAAAGTATACTACTGTATTATAAACAACTAGATATAGGAAATATGAACATAAGAAATCAGACTACAAGTCCAATGCTTTGGTGAAGAGTAATGGAAATATAGGCAGGCTTTCTTTCTGTTCTGCCTTTTGCTGGTATGTGGCTACTAACCATAACTGATTCATAAAATGGCTGCTGGAACTCCAGTCATCATGTCAGGGAACTTAGCAGGAAGAGTATAAAATGTAGAGGACAATGTGTGACAATATCCAGCTAAGTTAACTTTCTTATATAGTTGAGAGAAAATTGCACCCCCAAAAAATCCCTCCTCCCTGAATTCTGCTCGTGTAAGGAAATTTGAGTTTTTAAGCTCAGTACATTGCTGGCCTTGACAAAAATCAGATGTCTGCTAATAAAGAAAAAGAAAACAGGTATGGGGTGAACAGATAGCAACGTGCATATTTAGCATCCTTTTGGGTGATTATTTTCTCTTCAATTCTTTTTTTAAATAATTTTTATTGAGATTAAGTGATTACATAAATTTCATAAATTTTACAGTATTGTGAGATAGTGACAGTTAAAGTCACAAACACATTTTAACTTTCACTAGACAAATTGTCATTATCATGGTCTATAATGTTTGTGAATTCTATGATCTTTGACAATACAGCTATTTCTTCCACATCGGGTGATATGTATATTTCTTTCCTTTTGTTTAGTGTCAGCTGTTCCCTCTTTCCCTCTCATTCCCTCCTCCCCATTGCTGCTCTTGAATTGCTTAGTTCATTTTCATCTATGTCCACTGCAGCTGATGGGCCCCTCTGTTGTATATTTTCCCCTGTTTCCCTCTGATTCTGTTCCCTCCTCCTAGTTTCCCTCAGATGTGCACCTATATATACCATATAAGTAGTCAAGAAAGTCATCTAGAAATGATACGACAAATTGAGTGGAGGTCCTTTGTTTCTTGAGTCCTGTTTACTTTGTCATATCTCTTTGCATTTTTTACTTAAAATCCAAAATTAGGGAGACAATATGCCATTTGTCTCTCTGCTCTTGGCTCACCTTCCTTAAAATGATTTATTCTAGTTCCATCCATTTTCCTGAGAATGCCATTATTTTGTCCTTCTAACGGCTGCATAATATTCTGTTGTATATAGGTACCACAATTTTTGGATCCATTCATCTGTAGTGAGGCATCGGGGTTGTTTCCATAGATTGGTTATTTTGAACAGTGCTGCAATGAACATGGAGGTACATGTGTCCTTGTATCCTGGGTCCTGTTGCTCAGGGTAGATGCCTGTATATAGATGCAGTATGGCTGGGTCATAGGGGAACTTTAAATTTAGCTTTCTAAGGTACCTCCAGACTGCTTTCCAAAGTGGTTGTATTAGTATACATTCCCACCAGCAATGCAGTAGGGGTCCTCTTTCTCCACATCCCCTCTAGCATTGGTCATTGGCTGAATTTAGGATGTGGGCCATTCTGACCGGGGTAAGGTGGTGTCTCAGAGTTGTTTTTCTTTGGCTTTCCTTTATAGCCAGGGATGATGAACATTTCCTCTTGTGCTTTTTTGACATTTTTATCTCTTCTTCTGAGAAGTCGCTCTTTAGCTCCCTTGCCCATTTAAGGAATGGTTTACTAAATTTGGGTGGATTAGTCCCTTGAGTTCCCTGTCTGATATATTGTTGGTAAATATTTTATCCCAATTAGTTGGCTGTCTTTCTAGTTTGGTAGCTATGTCTTTATCTGTGCAGAAACTTTTTACTTTAAGGTAGTCCCATTTGTCAAGTCTCTCTCCAATTTGTTGTGACCCTGGGACTCTGTTCAGGAAGTTCCTACCTGTGCCTATAAGTTCAAGTGTCTCTTCTACTCTGTCCTGCAGTAGTTTCAGAGTTTCAGGTTTGATGTTAAGGTCTTTAATCCATTTTGAATTGATGTTAGTGCATGGTGACAGGCTGAGGTCCACTTTTAGTTTTCTGCATGTGGCCACCCAGTTTTCCCAGCCCCAGTGGTTGAAGAGGCTATGCTTCTTCCACTGTATGTCTTTGGCTCCTTTGTCAAACATCAGCTGACTACAGGTATGTGATTTTATTTCTGGATCTTGTAATCTGTTCCATTGGTTTTCAGGTCTGTTTTTGTGCCAATAACAAGCTGTCTTTATTATTATGGCTCTATAGTAGAGCTTGAACTCTGGTATCAAGATCCCTCTGGTGGTGTTTCTTTTGCCTAAAATTGCTTTGGCTATTCTAGGCCTTTTGTTGTTCCATATGAATTTTTGGATTGTTTTCTCTATTTCAGTAAAGTATGTCATTGGAATTTTGATGGGAATTGCATTGAATTTGTATATCATTTTTGGCAGTATAGCCATTCTCCCATCCAAGAACATGGAAGATCTTTCCATTTCCTGGTGTCCTCTATGATTTCTTTCCTTAGGCTTTTATAGTTTTCATTAAATAGTTCCTTTACATCTTTGGTTAGTTAATTCCTAGGGGTTTTTTTTTTTAGATTATTCTGAATGGGATGTTCCCTTGATTTCCCTTTCTGCTTGTACATTGTTGGTGTACAGAAAGGCAATTGATTTTCATGGGTTAATTTCATATAGTTCTACTTTGCCAAAGTGGTTTATAAGCTCTAGGAGTTTGGGATCGTTAAGGTATAATATCTGCTCAACCTCTGTAGCCATATATTAAGTGAAATAAGCCAGGCCCAAAGAAACATAGGTTCCATGGTTTCCCTTATTTGCAATAACTAGTATATGTCTGAGACAAGCAGAAAAGGTTAGATAAGATGATGTTAAGCAAAATGAACCCCAACATAAGGACACAAGTGTTTTTTATCTTTCTTGATATTGTTTCTTATGTATTTATAAGGTACCACGTGATTTTTTTGTTGTTTTGTATGTCCCTCTCCCACAGTATAACCCTGTTTTCACTGTATTTGATGTTGGTATAATTTGGAGAGGGGAAGGGAAAAAACAAATTGTTTAAATAGGGACACAAGTTGACCCATTGCAACAATGAGATGTATAAGACGTTATATCAAAAAACGAACTTTACAATTTAGGCAGTGGGTGGGGGAGTAGTTGTGGAGATGGGAGGAAGGGATGGTAGGAGAAAAAGGAGGAGGCAGCAATGCTTGATAAGAAATGCACTCATTACCTTGCTCATGTAACTATAACCCCTCTGTACAGTATTTTCACAATAAAAAACTTATTTTTAAAAAAGGTATATGTCATCTGCAAATAGGGATAGTTTAATTTCTTCCTTCCCTATGAGGATCCCTTTAATGTCCTTTTTTCTTGCCTTATTGCTCTGGCTAAGGATTCCAGAACTATGTTGAAGGGTAGTGGAGAGAGTGGGCGTCCTTGCTTTGTTCCTGATATTAGGAGAATTGGTTGTACTTTTTCCCCGTTTAGCATAATATTGGCTATTGGTCTGTCGTATATGGCTTTTATTGTTTTAAGGAATATTCTTTCTATTCCTATCTTCTCCAGAGCTTTTTCTTTTTCTTTTTTTTCTTTCTTTCTTTCTTTTTTTTTTTTTTTTTTAGTCAGTCGTGGGGCCTGAACTCTGTGCATGAGCACTGTCCTTCAGCTCTTCAGCTCAAGGCTGTGCTCTACCACTGAGCCACAGCACCATTTCCACTTTTTCTGCTTTTGTGGTGCTGAGGAATCAAACACAGTGCATGCAGGGCAAGCACTCTACAACTGAGCCACCTTCCCAGCCCTCTCTAGAACTTTTAACATAAATGGATGTTGTATTTTATCAAATAGAAGCCTATTTGCATCAATGGAGATAATCATGTGATTCTTGACCTTGGGTCTGTTGATGTGATGGATTACATTTATTGATGTTAAACCACCCTTGCATCTCTAGGATGAAGCCTACTTTATCATAATATATGATTTTTTGATATGTTAAAAAAATTTTGAGGAGGTTTTCACCTGTGTTCATCAAAAAGATTAGACTGTAGTTCTTTTTTTGGTTGAATCTTTGCCTGGTTTGGGGATGAGTGTGGTATTGACTTTGGGATTTGCTCCCTCTGTTTCTATTTCTCAGAAGAGCTTGAAGAGTATGGGTGTTAGTTCTTCTTTAAAGGTCTTACAGAATTCTGTACTGAATCCATCTGGTCCTGGGCTTTTCTTTGTTGGAAGACTTCCTCTATCTCATCATAAGTTATTGGCTTATTTTATTAATTTATTTCTTCTTGGTTCAGTTTGGGCAATTTGTATTTCTCTAAAACTTCATCCATTTCTGCTAGGTTTTCTTTCCTCAATGAGTATAGATTCTGGAAATAGTTCTTTGTTTGGATGTCTTGGATGTTTGTTGTAATTTTTCCTGTGGCATCCCTGATCTTATTGATTTGGGTCTTCTCTGTTTTTTTAGTTAATCTTCCCAGAGGTCCATCAATTTTATTGTTTTTTTGAAAATCCAGCTTTTTGTTTTATTAATTTTATTTAGAGTTTTCTTAGTCTCTATCTCATTAATTTCAGCTTATTTTGGTTATCTCTCTCCATCTAGTAACTTTGGGTTCATTTTTTTTCTTGCTTTTCTAGCAGTTTCAGTTCATCATGAAATTATTTACTTGATCTGTCTCTATTTTCTTCCCCCCACCCCACCTGTCTCTATTTTCTTGATGCGTGCACTGAGAACAATAAATTTGCCCCTCAGGACTGCTTTTGCCATGTCTCACAGGTTTATTTGTGGTGTATATTCATTTTAATAGAATTGTAGGAACTTTTTAATTTCTTCTGTGACCCAGGTGTTGCGCAGAAGTGTGCTGTTCAATTTCCATATATTTGAGTAATTTCTAGGTATGCTTTGTTATTGAGAACTAGCTTGATTCCACTATGGTTCGATAGAATACAAGGAATTATGTCACTCTCTTGTAATTACTTAAATTCTTTGTATGAACTATGATATGATCTGTTTTGGAGAAAGTTCCATGGGCTTCTGTGAAGAATGTTTACTGGGTTATTGTTGGGTAGAAAACTCTAGATGTCAATTAAGTCCACTTAAGATACAGCATCATTTAATTCAGAGGCTTCTTTGTAGACCTATCCTTTGGTGAGAATTGGAGTATTAAAGTCTCCTAGTATTACTGTATTTGGACCTATTTTTTCTTGGAAGTCTGAGAGTATTTGCTTAATGTATTTGGGTACACCAATGTTGGAGAGTAGAAATTGATAATGGCGATGTCCTCTTCTTGGATTGTTCCTTGTATTGATATGTAGTGTTCTTCTCTATCTTTTTGTATTGATTTTAATGAAAAGTTTATTTTGTCAGATATCAGGATGGCAACTCCTGCCTTTTTGCTGGGAACATTTGCATGGTAGATTTTCCTCCATCCCTTCATTCAGAGTTTGTTTTTATCTTTGGCTGTGAGATGAGTCTCTTGAAGACAACAAATGGATGGATCTTGTTTTCTGATCCAATCTGCAGTTTATTTTCTTTTGAATTGAGTCCATTAATATTTATGGTTATTATAGGGAGGTGCATTGTGTTTCCTGTCATTTTCCTGCTTTCTTAAGTTTTTCTTCTTTTTTTTCCTCCTGTGTTTACTAAGTGGTCTTCTAGTGATATCTGTCTGATAAAAATCCCTGATCTTGATTGTTTTGCTCATATTGTAATCCTCCTCTTTATATATTCTTTGTAGTACTGGCTTATTGTTTATGAATTCAGTTAGTTTTTCTTTACTATTAAAAATTTTAGTTTCTCCATTGAATGTGAATGCTAGCTTCACTGGATATAGCAGTCTGGGTTGGCTGGTTCTCAGGGTTTCAATGTTACCTTCCCAGGCTATCCTTGCATTCAGTGTCTGTGTGGAGAGAAGTGCACTGATTCTGATTTTTTCCCATTGTAGTAGAACTCCTTCTTGCTTTTGCCACATGCAGGATCATTTCTTTATTGTTCAAATCTAGCGTTTTTCCTACGATGTGCCTAGAAGTGTTCTTCCTGGGATCCTGTTTGATAGGTGTTCTGTATGCCTCTGTTATGTAGGTAAGATTTTCTCTTTTAAGATTGGGGAGATTTTCGGTAATAATCTTATTGAATAAGTGTCGCATCCCTCTCTTCTGATATTCCTCAACTTTATCAACCCCACTTATACAAAGGTTAAATTCCTTGGCACTGTCTGCTTGTTCTTGGACTTCCCTTTGGCATATTTTGAGTGTTTTTTCCATATCTGTGACTTTTTTTTCCAGTTGCTGCATTTTGTCTCCAGTACCTGATATTCTATTTTCCATGTCATTCACTCTATTAACTATGGTTTCTATTGTGGTTTGCATGGAGGAAATTGAACCATTTATTATTACTCTGTTGGTTCTCAAAGTATAAATTTTGTCTTTTAAAGAGGTCTGTACTGCCTCTATTTTTGAGTGCATTTCTTATTTGAAATCCTGAATCTCTTTTGATAATTTGTTTCTTTGTTCTTTACATTTCTGAACTATTTCTTGCTTTGATTCAAGTCATTGCCCCTATCAACTCTTGGATGTCGTGGTTGTCTTCCATTTCTTCTTCACTTTCACTGGAATTCCCTGGGTGGCTGCTGGCCTTTGGGGATAGTTTTCTGTCTTGGCTGTTGATGAATCTTGTAATTTTTCAGGGATTTTTGGAGACAAATCCCAAACTCTGACTGTTTTGGTCAATAAGTGGCTGCCTTCACTTGGTTCTAGGTTGGTTCCTGGGTCAATTGTTGAAGCCTGCTCTCAGCCCTGGGCTGGCTGAGAGAGACTTTGCTGGGTCTTAGTTCTGTTGTGGGAGGGGCCAACCTCCAGTTGCTAGTCTGACCCACATAGGGCTCACTGTCTTTAGATTCTAGTGGGCTGACACCACCCTCTGCTGAGACATGCACTCAGTTCCTGATTTCAGTCAGGGACAGGTGGTTTAGACAGCTCAGGCTCCCACCTGAGACACAAGTGGGGCTTGTTCAGCAGCCTGCTAGAACCCACAGGTAGTAGTTCCTGAATTCAGCCAAGGACCCACAGCCTAGACTGTTCATGCTCCCTCCCAGGAATGCTCTTGACAAAACCAGGTGGGCTGGATGTATTCCACCAGTTGCTGGAACCTGCTTCCAGTTCCTGACTTAGCCAAGTATGGGCAGCCTGAGCTGCCTGATGCCCAGCCCAGGATACACAGGTTGGGTTCCTTCCACCCCTAGCTACTGAGGCCTATGGGCACGGTTCCTGACTTCAGACAGGGACTCCTGGACATAGGATGCTGAGTCTCCTGCCCTGGACACACAGGTGGGACTTCTTCCGCTGCTGGCTGTTGGGGCAACAGATGTACTTCCTGACTTCAGCCAGGGACTGGCCACATTCGAGTTGTCTTCCAGGTGTGCTCTTGGTCAAGCCTGGTGGGCGGCTGGTTGCTGGGGGCACTTGCACAATTCCCAGCTTCAACGAGACCAGTAGCCCAGGTGCTAAGGGAAGCAGTCCAGGTCAAGCTCTGGGGGTTACACCAGCGCTGTTCTTCCATGGTGGGGGATGGGAGGGAGGAAGGCATCCCCTTTGGGGTACTTACTTATCCTGGAACTGATTGTAAGCTGTCCAGCGGTGCTCTGGCAGATCGCTATTTCTGTGTGCTGTAGGTTGCTGGTCACCACCGTGTTCTGCATTTTGTTGAGATGATTGTGGGCTGGGCTGGGTGGTGGTGGGGGCTCTGAGTCTGGGTCTCATGGTCTCTGTCTCTTGTTTACCCTGTCTGTGTCCAGCACCTTAGGCATGTTCTGTGCTGCCCTTCTATGGACCACTGTGGCTCTGGAGTCCCCAGTGGCCACGGGCCGGGCACTTTGGTGGCTTGGCTCAGAGTGACTTGCCAGCGAGCAGTGAGGGAAGGGTCTACATGATTTTCCATCTTTGTGTAGCTTCTGAAGTTTTTTCCTTTTCTTTTTTCACTTTCTGTATTTCTCTGGATGTTTGCCTTTTTGCTATTGTTGATCTGTTGGGGAAACCGAACATTGGAACTCAAACTCTCTATTTGGTTGGAGAGAACTGTGGTGTTTCCCTACTGTCCCATCGCCATCTTGAGTCCCCATCCCCTTCAATTCTTTGAAAAAAAAATACCTTTAAGTAGTTGTTTGAAAGGCTTTCAATTTAATATATCAACTTATTAGTACAATGCATCTTGGTCAATGTCACCTCTTCCATTGTTTTTTCCCCCTCTCTGTCCAACTGCACACATTCCATCAAGTTACCTGGTTCCATTGTCACATATGTACATTGAATATTAGACTATATTCACCCACCTTTTCTGTCTCCATTCATCTGCCTCTAACCTCTTTCCCTATGCCCCCCCACATACCTGAAAACTTGTTTTGGCTTGCTGATTATCATTTTGTTAAATTATGAGTTACACTGCTACGAATCTCCCCATGTATACCATACTACCATACTTCAAGCAGTGTTTTATATATATATATATATATATATATATATATATATATATGCATGTGACCCTTTTCATGTCTGCTTATAATTTAAATACAATTTTCACATATGATAGAAAACATGTTCCATTTTTCTCTCCAAGCCTGTCTTACACCACTTAACATAATTTTTCCAAGTCCATTCATAACCCTGCAAATGACATATCATTCTTCACATTTAGCACATTTTCCTGGTTACCTTTGCTTATTCATGCTCCAATCTACAGAAAGATTATGATTTCTTGACTTTAGTTCATTGGAAACTGTGTCTCTTTCCATCCCTGAGGACACCTGAAGGCAAGGAAGGCAATGGGCAGCTTCTCTTTGAAAGCCATTTGGAGGTTTTCTGGGCTGAGATCAATTGGATTCAAAGACGCTAGTGGTTGGAACCTTGAGGTAATATCTGGGAAGCAGAAACATAGGAGCCAGGTGGTCAGTCAAGTTCCTGTCTCACTGCAGGAGAGGAGAGCCATTTCAATCATCCTGAAGCCTAAGAACCAACTCAGCCATCCAAGGAGATACTTCTGCTCCAAATTTAAGAAAGATTCACATTTAAAAATCAAGCAAACCCATACCATCTTTCTCCCAGTCTCTTCCAACTTGCCTGTCTTCTGTCCTTTTACCATCTCATCTGCATGTTTCCTATTTGTAACTGGAAGTATGCAGACAACTGGAAGTTGTTTTCTGCCTCAGTTCCTAGATGCTTGTGTTTAGCTTGACTATGGAATCTTTGGGCTCTCTCTACATCCTCTCTGGCTTCCTTGGATTTGTCTCTTGTCTTGCCTGACATGACTTTCTTTTTGCCTCATGCATATTGTTATGTGCATGTACTCCCCTGGCTGCAAATCACTGCTAGTTTGTGATTCTGTGGTTCCTGACTGAACATTTTCTCTCCTTTCTTCAAGCATGTGCTACAGTAACAGTAAGAGAATACTTTCTACAGGTCAGTTATTAACAATCACATTTTATTGCAAATAACACCATCTACTACAAGTATTAATACTGTTCACTTATTAAGTTATTTTGCTTTAGTCTCAACAGAAGACTCACTGGCAAAAATAAATGCAGATCATCCAGATGTTGTTGCCATAGTAGCTGACACTCTAAAATTTATAAAGGATGTGAATTTTGAACAGCCTTATGAAAAATATGCTGAGCTCTTACGTGAAGTCCTCAAAGAGGTAAAAAAAATATATATTAGAATAATAACTTTCATCACTGACTTAGAAACTAAGAAAATATTCATCTAGTCTATGTATAATTATTTTAGAGTCTTATTTTACAATAATGAGATATATAGCTTTTCAAGTACATAAACATTTAATAGTCAACATTATCATAGGTGAAGTATACCAGTAGACCTAATTGCTGATACAGTTTAGTAAATTTTCCATTATAAAGAAATTATGGGATGTAATTATCTTTAAAATTAATTCATTAACTGTGATTATCTTTGATCTAGTGTAGTATGTCAAAAGATGGTATATATGATACCAGTGGCAAAGTTATTGTATTGAGCTTATCAGTTACAGGGTGAGACAAATTTTGCTCCATGGTTAACAAATATCATCCAGACACCATGAACACATAGTGTGTTCTTAGGGAAAATGATGGACAGATACGCAGTATTTTATGCCAAAAGGGGAAACAGTCCCAAATACTGTGAACTGACACTGCAAGGGCCATATTGTTTTTGAGTGTCAATAACTTTTACAGGACTCTTTACATGATCTTTCTAGTCTGGGTTCTGAACAGCTGACATTGCAGACCTCTGCTGCCATATCCCAGCTCTAAGAATTAAAAAAAAAAAAATCAGGTAACTCTGGATAGGCCAAAGTGTTATGAATGGCATTTCTGACATCTCTTCCTCTTTGATTTCAAATATTCATTGACACCTGATAGTACACAAACTTGCCTACAACCTTCAAAATTGGTGTATTCACAGGTCCACATTGCTAACGGCCATTGTTGTGGAAACCATTGTTATTGAGAGAGAAGGGGTGAGTTTAGTGGAACTCCCTAAATGCCTACAGGATGCACTTTGACTCAGTTCCTTCCTAGTCTATTAGTTACCATCTCAGTAACTCTCCTCTTACACTGAAGGATAAAAGCAAAACAGAAGGAGGTAAAGGGTGTTGCCACTGAAAACTCAAGCTAGAGTAGGAACTTGCTACTCTCGGACTGGTCCGTGTATCTTCTCCCAGAAACATGCATACAGACTTGGGCCTCACCACAGACCTTTAGACTCAACCTCTGCTTTCAATGATACTAAGTAATGTACAGCAAAAATAGCTTATTATGTTTAGTGATTAACGGGCTTTAGTTCTCATTTTTAACTTTTAAAACTTAAAATTGCATTATGTTAAAATTGTTTCTCTTTTAAAATTAAGGTACTCTCTTTTTTCTTTCTCAAAGCCAGAGTTCCCAAGATAGAATTCTTGACTTGTCAAGCTATGGTGATAGTCAAGCTATGGTGATAGTCAATGTGCAATTCTTCACAGGTAATCGAACAAAACAAAGACAGGTTTCCTGGTGCTCCAAAATATGGAGGATGGATCATAGACAACTGCCCTACTGTGAAAGAACTGTGGACAGCCTTGATTGAGAAAGGATCTGTACCTGATTTGGTGGTCTGTTTAACAGATACAGAAAATGATGGTTGGTGAAGATGTATCATAAAGATGTATCATGGCAGTGAAATTTCTATTGCTGACAGTAATTTTTGGTTAAAATACAGAATGAAGAACGCTTAGGTGCAAATGCTACCCTCTAATCCCTGGAGGGTTACAGGTACACAAAATGAGGTATTTGTCCACTCACAAGATGGCCTGGGTTGGTGGTCAATTGGAGGTAAGAGTCTCGTGGATTTGGCTGGCTGGCTTGGCTTTGAACTGCCATCTTCAGATCTTAGCCTCCTGAGTAGCTAGGATTGCAAGCAGGAGCCACTTGTGTCTGGCTTAATTGTGATTATTCCTAAGGAACTATATGTGATATGGGAGTTTCTAGGGGAAAAGTATGACATAGGATATATTATATCTCTTTATATTTTCATTACTTGTGCCATACTAACTTATATACCTTTTTATAGAGATTTAAGACAATCTATTAAAATATTAAACAATTGGGGTACTTGTAAATAAAGGCTTTAAAAATATTTTTTAAGGGCTGAGAAAGTGGCTCAGTGGTAGAGCGCTTGCCTTGCATACCTGAGGCCCTGGGTTCGATTCCTCAGCACCACATAAGCAAAAAGAAAAAAGCCGGAAGTGGCACTGTGGCTCAAGTGGTAGAGCGCTAGCCTTGAGCTGAAGAGCTGAGGGACAGCGCCCAGGCCCAGAGTTCAGGCCCCACTACCGACCTCCCCCCCCAAAAAAATTTAATATAGGCAAAAGTATTTATTTTCTTTTGAAGTGTTTTTCTTTTTATTCTTTCTCTCTTTTTTCAGGTCCAAGATTGGTACTCCAACGTAGTACCTGCCCCTTTTACTCATTGGCTAGTGCTCTACCAACTGAGCCATGCTTCCAACCCTCTTCTGAAGTTTTTTAATAACTGTTTTTAAACACAAAGAATGGAATGAATAAGACAAAAATTATACTTAATTCCCCCATTAACACTAAGTCATATGTTCAAAATATTTTTCAAAATAATTAGCCAGATCACTAATCCTAGTCACTACCATAGTTCAAATGATCCTAAGAAAGTAGTCGAGCCACAGAAATCCCTTGTGAGACAACTTCTAGAGAAAGCAGCTATATTGCTATATTGCTATATAGCTAGGATTACAGGCATGAGCCAACCAGCACTAGGCTAGGTCCTATATTTTTATACACAACTTGCTTGTCTCAGCCTGCACAATAAATTATTCACTCAACTTGGAAAAACAAAATGAATGTATCTTTAATCATCATTTCAAAATAATTTTTAAAAGACAAAGAAGTTCCCATGTTTGTTAAATCTGGTTAGGAGATGGCTTTTTAAATATTTTCTGAACTACAAGTATAATTTTTCACCCTTTCTTAGTGCCTCATTATAACCAATTTGGCAAGAAGACCTCCAGTACTTTAAGAAAACCTTCAACAGATAAATTGAAGATAAATCTGCACTAGAACTCTTGTATGACTGACTAATGATTAAGTCCCCAAATGTATGACCATTCATCAGCAAATGACCTCACATGTACATATAATTCAAACGAACTTTTAGAACATGAGCATAAAATAAATACTACAATATTTTCATCTCTATTTAATGCTGCTGGTGATTAGATAAAAAGATTCACAGTACTGAGTCAGACTATATTCATTATGTCTTAAAGTAGTTAGAACAATTTCTGAAGTCAAAGGTAAGCAAGAGCCAATGCTAATACAGTTTTCCAATCATGTAATGTAATTGCTAGTCTGAATTATAATTGGTAAGCAATTAATACAAATATAAATATGTATAAGGTACTACTGTATCATAGTCTGGTGAATAAACTTCTTGGCTAAAGTGCTCTGGGGAAAGGATTAAGGAAAACAAGAAGGGACGGGCACTAGTGGCTTACACCTCTAGCTACTGAGATCTGAAGATTGTGGTTAAAAACCAGTCAGGGCAGGAAAGTTTGTGAGACTCTTATCTCTAATTAACTACCAAAAAAAGCTGGAAGAGGAGCAATGGCTCAAGGATAAATTGCTAGCCTTGAGCAAATAAACTCAGAGACAGCACCCAGGCCCTGAGTTCAAGCCCCAGGAGTGACATCAAAAAGAGAAAGAGAAAAAAAGAGAGGGGGGGAGAGAGAGAGAGAGGAAAGGAGAGAAGGAGTGAATATGGCAGGTTCTAGTATTTTCCATTTAAGAACACAACACATGACATGCAAAAAAAAAACAAGCTATAATATAGATACGATTGATATGCCTAAAATGATACATATACTGTACATAAATTCATGTTAATTATGCACTTAGCACATTCTTTTTTCTTTTCTTTTTTTCCCCTTCCCTTTTCTCTCTTTCGTTCTTCCTTTTGTTGTTGGTGGTGGTGATGGTGTGGTTGTAGAGCTTAAACTCAGGGTTTGGGCACTATCCCCTCGCTTTTTTCACTCAAGGCTAGCACCCTACTACTTTGAGCCACAGTTCCACTTCCACTTTTTGGTGGTTAATTGGAGATAAGAGTCTCACAAACTTTCCTGCCTGGGCTGACTTTGAACCATGATCCTCAGATCTCAGCCTCCCAAATAGCTAGAATTACAGGTGTGAGCCACTAGCTCCGGGAAGCACATTCTTCTATATGATTCCTTTCATGCTTCACTTTGCTTAGTAACTAAACTCTGAACTTCCTCTTTTAAAATTGGTCCAACCAAGTTATCCTTGGACATCCAATTTTATTTCATCACAAACTAAGTAAACTGATGGGGTAAAATGTTTCTTTTTTTCTTATCATCAAATATCTGCTGGTGATGTAATAAACATGTGAAAATATTCTGTAAATCCTACAACATACTGATCCTCATTTTACTGATTCTTTCAAGCTAATCCTTTTGGAAAATTATTTACGGCTATTCAGGGCATGCAGCTCCCTCAAGTCTACAGCTCCTGTATTCCATAGTCCAACATGACTTGGTAGTCTCACGAACTGCACAAAGAAAAATCTACTGCCCAGTAGCTGCCATTTAAGTACCGGCATTTGAATGGCATTCACTCTGAAGTTAGACACATTTAGTCAAAGGCAGAATATGGATACTTCCCTACCTTGACTTTGGCCTTTGGGGTGGTTCAAGAATTTTGTCAGCCGGGCACCAGTAGCTCACGCTTGCAATCCTAGCTACTCAGGAGCCTGAGATCTGAGGATCAAAGTTCAAAGCCAGCGCGGGCAGGAAAGTCTGTGAGACTCTTATCTCCAATAAACCACTAGAAAACTGGAAGTGACATTGTGGATCAAGCAGTAGAGCGTTTGCCATGAGCTGAAGAGCACAGGGACAGTGCCCAGAGTTCAAGCCCCACGACGGACAAAAAAAAAAAAAAAAAGAATTTTGTCAATATTGGAGCAATTTGTCTGTGTGCTCTGTTAATATACTGTTGAACAGCAGATCTACTATCCAGTTCATCAGGTTTTCATCAACAAATTATAGAACTCATGTGCCATGGTGCCAGGCCTTGTCCAGCCCAGCATGGCCCATCTTTTCCACCCTGACCATAGAGCTAGAGTCAGGGTGACTGGAGTTGCTACCACCCTAAAGGAAAAATAATTTTTGTCATTATTTTCCAACATATATGTCATTCAACTCTATAGAACTTCAAAGATAATATAACTCTTTTTATTTGTGTTTCAGGAAAATATTTACTTGACAGAGCATATTTCCAAAATAAGCCTGAAATTGATGCTAAGATTTTAGAAAGAATTTCGATGGAACTACAAAAGAAAAAGGAAGATGAAGCAGCAGTAAGGTAAAGTCTGCCAAAAATGGTACCTCTTAATTACCTTCTCACAATTTATACTTAGGAATATCTCTAATAACAAAAGATTGTCTATCACCTAGATCTACTTCTAATAAATTTCATGAATACATGTAGACTTTTTAAAGTACACATTCTGAATGCTTTCCTATAATCCATATCAAATCAATTTGGAGGGTTGGTGGTACATAGGCTTGAACTCAGGACCTCATTCTCACTTGTGTTCTACCACTTGAGTCATGCCTCCAGCCCCAAATGTACTCTGTGTGTGTGTTTGTGTTATGTGTATGTTCGTACTGGGTCTTGAACTCAAGACCTGTGCTCTTTGCTTGGATTTAGCATCAAGGCTGATACTCTACCACTTGAGCTACACTTACATTTCTGGCTTTTTGCTGATTTATTAGAGATAAGAGCTCATGGACTTTCTTTTTTTGCCACTTGTGGAGCTTGAACTCAAGACCTGGGCAATGTCCCCAAGCTTCTTTTGCTCAAGACTAGCTAGCACTCTACCAATTAAGCCATGGTGCCACTTCTGGCTTTTTCTGTTTATATGGTACTGAGGAATCAAGAATCAAACCCAGGGCTTCATGCCTGGTAGGCAAGCATTCTACCACTAAGCCTCATTCCCAGTCAGAGCACATGGACTTTTTTGCCTGGGTTGGCTTTGAACCATGATCTTCAGATTTCAACCTAGTGAATAGCTAGGATTACAGATGTGATTCACCAGTGTTTGACAACCAAATGTATTCCATTTTTGTGTATGTCACTACTGAGACTTGAACTCAGAGCCTAGGTGCTGTTACTTAGCTTTTTTTTTGCTCCACTTGAGCTCCATAGCTCTAATGTCATTATGTAACAGTGTTTTATCTATGACTTACTTTTGGTAAGTAGTATCCACAAAGTGAAATCACAAACCTGACTAAGTAAGAAAAGAACAACACTGGTTATTTACATGTGGTGGGTTTAACCTACAGGGTTTATTTTCCAATGTGAGTATAATGAAGAGCTTTAAAAATGTGAATATACCTGGCTAGGATTAAGATTATACTTCAGGGTGGGAAGGTGACCCAGTGGTAGAGCGGTTGCCTTGCATGCATGAGGCCCTGGGTTTGACTCCTCAGCACCACATAAGCAGGGGAAAAAAAGCCGGAAGTGGCGCTGTGGCTCAAGTGGTAGAGCACTGGCTTTGAGCTGAAGAGCTGAGGGACAGTCCCCATGCCCAGAATTTAGCCCCCACGACCGGACCCCCCCCCAAAAAAAAGATTATACTTCAATAAATGATGAATTTCTTCAGGTTGAGGAATAAAATATTTTTTTTAAATAGTGATTTAATTTTCTAATGCTTCTATATTGTTGAATTCTTCTATATTGAATTCTTCTATATTGATGAAATTGGTATTTCTACTCCTCTAAAAATGAAGATCTAGAAATTTAAATACTACACTTTTCTGTGTAAACCCACTAAATTGCTTACTACTTATTGATGATGGCACATATAGAAATTTATTCAAATTTATTCAAATCCTCCTTCCTCAGAATTAACTTTTTGATCTGAGATTTAGGAGTCTAAATTATGAAGCTGGAAGGTAGATAATTGTAGAAGTGGGTTAACTAATATGTGAATGCCAGGGGTCTTGTTTTTAGTGCTTGTTATTCATATCAGTCATTCCTTTAGAAGCATAACACAAGGGCTGGGAAGGTGGCTCAGTGGTAGTGCGCTCGCCTTGCATGCTTGAGGCCCTGGGTTCGATTCCTCAGCACCACATAAGCACACAAAAAAAGCTGGAGGTGGTGCTGTGGCTCAAGTGGTAGAGTGCTAGCCTTGAGCTGAAGAGGGACAGCGCCCGGACCCAGAGTTCAGGCCCCATGACCAGACGCCCCCCCCCACCCCCACAAAAAAGAAAAAGAAACATAACACAAAATGTCATGAAGTTTTATTTAGTTGAACTGGAAAATAAAATTATTATTTGATATATCAACTAGAAAACATTACTAATTTAGAAAATAATCACAAATATATTCCATTTACTTTTAGCTTTGAAAACTTTTGTTACAAATGGAACAATAATCTGCTAATATTTAAAGAACTGCTTACTTTTTATGAGAACTAGTCATGTATTTGAGAACTAATGAAATCTTAATTTAAGAATAAGACAAAATTTATGTAATTTCTCAACTGAAGGTCTGTTAATTAAAACTCAAGTTATGCTTAGCTGGCCTGGGCAAGGATCCTTCTACTTGCATTTCCCCTAAAAATCACTGGGGATTACAGGCACACACCACCAAGCCCAGCCATTGTGCCTCTCATGTAGTTGGGATTACAGGTGTGAACCACCTCGCCCAGCCATTAGTTAAGAAGGAGTCTAGTGGCGGCAGAGGCTGCTGCTGCTGCTGCTGCTGCTTCTCCTCCTTCTTTCCTCCTCCTCCTCCTCCTCCCCCTCCCCCTCCCCCTCCTCCTCCTTCCTTTGCTGTCCTTAAACCTTCACCCCCAATTTCCACCTCTCAGCTAGCGAGGATTACAGGCTTAGTCACAATGCCTAGAATATTTCCCTTTAATCAAACGGAAAATGTTACAAATCTTCCCATTTGCCTTTCAACTTATACTTAGATAATCTTTCATTAATAATTTCCCAAAATATGGCATTCAGGTTTTTCTTACCAAAAAAATTCCTAATAACAACACTTGAAAGGCAGCTAGTCTCTACTTGAGTAATTTAAAGGTACACAATATAAAGTATAAGACTACCATAAACAACCTGGTCCTTTTGGCTTTACCACTTTAAGAATTTAATCCTATAGTAATGTGAGATATCTCATCTTCCAAATATAATTAAATCTGGGGCCTTTGAATTTCAGAAAAGTCAAAGAGGAAGCATTAAAACTGGAAGAGGAAGAGCGGAAGATAATGGAAACGATAAATAAGAAAGCAAAAGGCAAGCACACATTTATGTGACTGATAATGTGTCGTTTTGTCTTCTATTGTTAGTTTCAGCATCTGCAGTATGTCAATTGAATTCTAAATAGTGCAATCTGCTTCTCATTTGGCCAATAAGTCCAGAACCTGTGGTTCTGAAGTATTTCTAGTGCCCCCTTCACTCTCAAAATCTTCCAGTTTTGATAATAAAGTATATGGTCACTGGAATACAGATTCATAGTAACAAAAACAACTCCTATACTAAATAAGAAGAAGGCTATACTAAATAAGAAGAGTACACAGAGATATACATGTATACTCTCTAAGAGGGACACATAGAGGAATCAGATGGGCAGCATGACTTCCAGTAGTTGCATTTGTCATGATGACACATTGGAATTCTTCTATTAGAAAAATCTCACAAGAGTTGACAAAATAGCTGAATTCTTGCTATACACAATTGTCTTTACACGTAAGCTTCCATCTTTGTTACAGGAGAACTTCCTTTGAAAATGGGAACCCTTGCTCATGTTTGTAATTCTAGCTACTCAGGAGGTCAACATCTGAGAATAATAATTCAAAGTCAGCCCAAGCAGAAAAGTCTGTGAGACTCTTATCTACTGTTAACCAGTAAAAAGCTAGAAATGGAGATTTGGCTCAAGTGGTAGAGACCCAGCCTTGAGTGAATAAAAGCAAAGAGTTATCACTTATGGCTGAGTTCAGGCCCCAGTACAGCATAAACAATAAAAACAATAAGCTAAAAAAAAAAAGATTAGAGCTATTGAAATTGGATCCATTGGTAATATTCGGAGGTCTGTGAACTTCACAGGGAAAATAATTCTCATAATATTTTCACTAAACTTTTATTGAAGTTTAGTATTTTCTTCAACTGTTAATACATGCAACAAACCAAAACAACACTAGCAATACCTTGATTTGTCGTTAATAAAAGTAGTTTCATATCACGTTATAGTTTTATATCTTATGTATGCTTATTGCTGTTGTAAAATGATAGTACTTAATAATACATTAGTACACTAATACATTAGTAAAGATGTACAGATTTCCTGTAGCACAAAATTTTTTTATATCTTTGATGGTACAGTGGCTTGAACTTAGGACCTTGAGCTTGCTTAGCTTGCTTGTTCAATTGATGCTCTACCACTTGAGCAATACCTATACCTATATGGTTTTTGCTGGTTATTTGGGATATGAAATCTTGAGAACTTTTCTGGCTTCTAATCACGATCCTCCTGATCTCTGCCTCCTGAGTAACTAGATTTCAGGGATGACTATCCATGTCCAGAGTATTTTCTATGTTCATAAGCATATTTTGTGAGTTTCATGAATATATAACAGACACTTGAGGAAATGAGTTTTTTGATGCCCCTGCCATCTTTCTTCCGGGAAGGCTTCCATGTAGATTAATGGCAATCAACAACTACATAAAAATTTGAATTGTGCTTTCTAAATTTACAGTTAACATGTTGATCAGCAAACTATGTTATTTATTATTTATAATTAACTGCAACAAAATCTATAACTATATGCATTCAACCCTAGTGCCAAGAATAGTGCCATATGCCAAATGGGTAACTTTCCATTTTCTAGTCTGGATATCTGTTTGAATAGATACCGAACCCAGAGGGTGGCTCACGCCAGAAATCCTAGCTACTTAGGAGACAGATCTGAGGATCATGGTTTGAAGCCAGCCTGGGCAGAAATCTGTGAAGCTCTTATCTCCCATTAACCAGCAAAAAGCCAGATGTGTCACTTTGGCTTCAGTACCTATCACCACTCAACAAGTATTTGCTTACTTAAACTCAAGTTTTTAGGAAGTATTCTAATTGTTGCTAGAAGCTGAAGAGACTGAAACTGAGAATGAAGAAGAGCTTGAAGGTAAGGATCCTGAAGACCGCGACGAGCCCGAGCCATCTGAAATATCCGATGAAACCAGAGGGTCGTTGTTCCCGGAGCAGGCTGATTCTCTTGGGCGCCAGGGAAGAAAACGTCCATCAGGTTAGAGTTTACTAAAAGCCCTTGGCTTGTTTGTTTTGTTTGTACTTTTGATCTAATCAAACATAAGCCTGAGAGAAAAATTTTCTCTGGGGCATTTAAGTCCTTGACAGAGTTATCCTCTTAAATAACAGCTATTCACATGGAAACTATTTTTTTTCATAAACTCCCTCCTGATAGACATTTTGGAAAGAGGCACAGCCCGTCAATACTCCTGCACGACACTGGTATGATCTTCAAAGTCAGCAAGAGAGGACCCTGTCCCTATGGCGGCAGAATCATTGGTCATTCTGTTGAGATGGTGCAACTGTTTCTCCAGTTTTTGTCTATTCCAGCATTGCTTCAGAGCTCTTCCAGGATCACTTATAAGTTTTTTACTAGATAATTACTGTTTATCAACCCTATTAACCTTCCTCTCTTTGACAGCTTTCAACAATTTGTACTTTTTCTCTATATTCTTTGAAAACATATTCTCTATACCATTGTTTTATTTTCTGCTCTTATTGCCTCTTCCTCTCATTTTTGCATATTTTAATTATACAATTGCATTTCACATTTCCTTCATTTTCTTGTTTAATCTATTCCTATATTTCTGCCTTCATGTTATATCAGTCTATCTTCATGTCCCAAGAGCTCCTGTGTCAGAGACTCTGTCATCCTCTGGCATTTTTTGAGTACTTCAGGCATGTGCCTTGTAAATTTTTTCTCTGCTCTAGGTACGAAATCATTTTCACAAGCAAACTCTTCATCTGAATCTTTGAATCAATACTCTCCTTGCTTTCATCTTAACTGTTCATAAAATACCCTAGCAATTATCAGCAGAAAGAATGGGTAGAGTATTTATAAGAATCTCTCTGCCCTCCTTATCTTCCCTGACTCCAACCCCCATCACAGACATGTGAATTCTTTACTTAAACTCCTCTTCCTTATATTTGGCACTTTGCAGATATAAACCTGATATGTATGATATA